>NC_141330.1:9777500-10130000 GCF_037954235.1 Aulostomus chinensis | reverse complement strand
TGACTGTGAGTGTGAATGGTTGTCTGTCTCTATGTGTTGGCCCTGCAATTGACGGGCGACCTGTCCAAGGTGAACCCCGTCTCACGCCCGAAAGCTGCTGGGATAGGCTCCACCCCCCACCCCAAGACCCTTAACAAGATAAGGAGTAGAAAATGAATGGATGTTTTTTCTAAATGGAAAAGATGACTTTTTTCACTCAATTAGTTTCAGCTTTGATATCAGTTTGTTGATTTATAGAAGTTGAATTATATGAGATAGACAATGAGCGACAGATGGTTCATCCAATTATCTGTCAAGTATTACCTGAAAATATTTAAAAAGGACTTGAAGTCCCAGGTTATCCATGATACCCTTTCAAATGAAAGAGAGAACCGGAGTCTTTGTCACAGTGAGGCTACAACCAGGCTAGATCTGGTATGAATGCAGCCTAGCAGGTGATTGGCTGATGCAAGTTAACTACTATAACCTTCCTATTATAGTCATAAAGAAGCAAACTAAATATGTTGTGTCCTTCTTTCCCTAACTTCCAAAATATGTGCACAGACAGCTGAAGAACTTTGTAACATGAGGAGGTCATACAACTACAATAAATAAATAAATAAATAAAATCCTTGTGGAAATCACTGCTGCTCTTTTGACTGGCCAGAAGAGGTGCCAAAATCAACACAAACTGAAAGTAGCTGCTTTAATGAAAGAAAACACAAGCTAAAATTCACAGACAAAAATTAGCCACAACAATTTTCCTGCCAAAATGTTCTCACACCTCGCCCACACTGCTGTCACCTGAGGCGAATCAAAGAGAGGGGCCGGTTAAACAGGACAGATCTGACGTCTGATACGCGGGAAATCCCCTCAAGGCATTTATCTGAGCTCACACTGCATAATGCAACTTGAGCGGCTGCTTTTTCTACACGTGTGTGCATGTTGGGGTCATATTGATGATTGTTCAATTAGATGGAACGAAGGTGTTCGTCCATCATTTCCCACCCCCCAACCCCACTCCCCCCCTTGGGAACAAGACAATTCTATCAATCCTGAGAGACCTTTGCCCTGTGTGTCCAACAGCTGCTGTTACATTAATGTGCTGTGTGTGTGTGTGTGTGTGTGCGTGCGTGTGCGTGTGTGTGTGTGCGTGTGTGCGTGTGTGTGTGTGTGAGAGTGTACGTGTCTGGTTATATATGTGCATTTTATTTACACCTACATGCTCAGCGTGTGTTCAACACAGACAGCCCAAGGTCTGCTAATCACAAGATATTTACAGAGAAGCCTACAGCTGATTTTCGGTAAATTACAGTTTCATTGATCAGTGCTGATCCCAGTTTACAGTCGGAGGAAGATAACGGCACACACCAGATTTAAAGTACTCAACAACCTCTGCTTCCCAGGAGCCTTACACTTAAAAAACCCACTGTAAACAAAAATTTAATTTAACATAACTTACTGACTCACTTCATTTCAACTCCAACTGACAATTGAACATTATGTTGACTAACTAAACTGCAGTATTCTTATTGGCTGTTCACACATCGTCACTGACATGCCACGGTGATATAGATTTCTCATTCACGCACGCACACACGCACACGCACACGCACACACACACACTGCAGCTCTCTCCATGCAAAGGCACACCAGGCAGGGTGACACTCACATGTGGATCCACAGACGCTGGTGTGGCACCTCCGTTTTGCTTGGAGAAGCAGAAAGAGGCGATAGGAGGCAGGAGAAAAGGCAGGACGGGCAAGGGAGGGAGCTAGAGATGGATGGATGGATGGATGGAGGGGAGGGGAGGGGAGGGAGCGAGGGAAAATGCGGAGGGATGCAAGGAAGCAGGATGAGGGGGGGGCAATGAGAGGGCTGAGTGGTTCTAGTAAATATTTATATTGCATTATGATACGCGCAAGAGTGAAAGAGATGGTGAGGGGGGAGGCATCTAAAGGGGGAGATAGAGCGCCCATCCCTTTATTAATTTTATTCCGGACCGCTAAGTTTAGCATTCAACACGTGTCGCCAGTGATGGAGAGAGGGAGGGAGGGGGAGGAAGCCGGAGAGAGAGAGGGAGAGAGAGAGGTTGACGGTTGCTAGGTGACGGGGCGCATATACTGAATTTTAACCAAAGAACAGGGAAAGAGGGAGAGAGAGTGTGTATGAGAGAGAGGAGAGAGGGAGGGAGAGAGGTAAAGATCGGAGAATACATGTAGAACATATATATATATTTAGATTTATATTTTCCCAGCGTGTGTCTCTCTATGTGTGGTGGCGGCGGCGGTGGGGGGGACACCCGCAAAACGGATACCTCAAAAAGGAAGGATGTGAAAAAGGATGGAGGGACGCAGGAAAAGAGGGGGGAAAGGCTGGTGAAAAACAGTAAGTACATTTATTTTAATGATATTTGCAGTGCGGCGGCATTTGTCGCCGCTTCACCCCGCACACACACACACATACACACAGACACACACACATAGACACACACACTGCTAGGATTAATTGCGGCTCGGGCAATGAGAGGGGGCTACGCGTCATTGAGACGGGAAAGGGGGCTCGGGTGTCGGCATTTGTACGGCCCCTTGTGATGGAGAGATGGATGGCCGGGGATGGAGAGGTGGAAACGGCCGGCGCACCGGGGCTTTGACCCCTCTGTCATTGCTGCGCCTGAAAACTCACAGTCCCTTCATGCATCCAGGCGGGATAGATATTCCAGTGACACACACACATTACCGGTACTTCAATTAATCATATAGGCTAAACCTGTAGGCTATGATTTTGTCTGCCAGGAATTTTCTATGCATTATTAATAAAGACAGAGTTTGGGTTCCGTTTAAGACTTTAAACACCGGCGCTGACTGCAGTTCCCCCTCACTCTGATGCGGATGCATTAATTGAGGCGATCATATCTGTTGATGCTCATTTTCTCAGCCTGCGTGGTCAGTGTTACTGTGTGTGCGTGTGTGCGCGCGTGTGTGTCTGCTTGCTGGTCTTATATAGCCACCGCTATGCCCGCAAGATTGCCAATCAGTTTTTCCTCTTGATCTATTTATATCCCGATACGCTGAATATTTGGGCGTATGGCAACACACTGTTATCCCTCTGTTGCCACCGAGGAATCTTCCCCAACGGGCTGACTTGCCTCAAACACTCTCAGACAGCTGCAGCAGGCGTCTTTTCCCCCCTCTTCTTCTCCAGCTTGGTAAAGTGAGAGATTGTTTCTCAGTGTGCAACCCTTTAGGTGCCTATAACTTTTTTTTTTTTCGCCCTGCAGTACTTTAAGGTGACTGACACACGATTATTTCAACTCTTTTTTTAAATTAAAATAACAACAAAATGGAAAAAAAAATTAGAGGCCTGGACGACTAAGACCACCAAGACTGAAGATGATGCTGTTGACCTGTGAGATGGAGAAGCTCTTGCTGATTTGCTGCAGTGATTAGGAGTGCAAGATCAAATATATAACCAATGGATGCATTTTGGAAATCACTGTGTTGTTTGTTTGCCTGTTTTCTGTTTTTTTTTAGTGTGTCTGGCTCCTCTCAGCTGATATCCATTTCAATCAGCTCTTTCACCCACAGGTGACGTGCTGTGCTCAGTTCATCATTTTCGTTTGCGAGCCCTGTGAAATTTACACACATGGCGTACTGCAGCAGTGTGCTGCATGCACTGCTGCCCATAAAGTGTTGCCTTCAGTATCGGTAGAGCCCCCCTCGCTGCTGATCTGATGTACAGTGGCCCAGAGAGATGTGTACTGTACCAGCTGTGAGTGGTGTGTGTGTGTGTGTGGGGGGGGGGGGGGGGCATGAGGGGAGGGAGAGGTGATGAGAGAGACAGAAGGTGTGGAAGGAGAAAGACAGAGAGAGAGATGAAGGAAGGTGTGAGGAGGAGGAGGTGGAGAAGGTGGAGAGAAGGCATTAGGGGAGAGCCGGGTGAGAGATTGGAAAGGCAGCAGCACAAAGGGGAGAGAGTATGGGGGTGTGCTGGCTGGAATTGGATATCAGAGGGGGACATAGTTGGAAGACACAGGAGAAGAGATGAGAGGCATAATGTCAACATGTATGTGCTTGCCCCCCCAAACACTAGCTCTTCATCAATTTCACCTTATTGATTAATTGACTTTTGCACAGAAAACCTTCAAGCTATACCTCAACCCCCCCCACCGCATGTCTCTTTTCTCGCAATTCCCCTGCTTCTACTTGCCTCAAATCCTTCCGTCTCCTCTCTCACCCCTGCAACCTGTGACTTCCTTCACACTTCCTCTCTTTCTCCTGCCTCCACTTTCATCATTAGTTTGATGCAACACTAGTCAATCCTGCCGCCCCCCCCCCCCCCCAAAAAATCCCAGTGTTCTTTATAATGCCACTAATTAAGGTAAAGCTTGAAAACATCAATTAGTCTTTAAGGAGATCAGAGGATGGTGTTTTGGAGCGATTACCCCCCTCCCAGGTTTCTTCTCTGGACTCTAATCTGGCTTGTATTGATGAACGTGTTGCTTGTTGTCTTTGGTCTGGAACAGTTTTGATACAGTGGCAGGAAGGTGATTTTGGACACATTATTCCTATCAAAATTATCTCTTGTTGAGTAGTAAATACAAATATGCAACATCTCTGAACAGCATCAATACAACAATAATACCGGGACAGAAGGTTCTCCATCGAAATCAGCTGGGGACAAAATTTCACCTAAATTATTCTGACTGACTTCTGAATTGAACAAATTTTATAAGGAACTGACCTTGTTTTATTGTGAAGCAGGGTTTTCTTTTTAGACCTTAAATGATAGTAAATACCAAGAATGTTCAAAATAACAAAAGGTCTGTGCCTTGCAATTTAACATTCATCAGTCGACAGTCACACTAACACACCTCAAATTGAAAATAAAGATTAAAAATACTCCTGCGGTCTTACATTATGAAGAAACCATGTCGGTTCTCTAAGAAGTGTCAAAGCTAAAAACGTCTGCTTGCTGATTCAGGGTCGAGTCAACCAGACCTCATGGAGACATCAGAGAAACGACAAATGTTTCAATGTCAAAAATGGCATCCAAGTGTTTCTTGTTTTCTTTTTGTTTTTTTTCCACATCCAGTATTTAGGCCATCTTGATTTTTCAAGGTGAAGCCAGGTGAATGGAATAAAAAAAATCCAGGAGTCTTAATGAATTCTGATTTGAACAGTAGCTGCAAGTAAACGCAAGCGATACAAAGCCAATGTGTCCTGTCAGAGCTGCCAAGCTATCGGTGACAACTCGCAGTACTTTCCACTAATTAGATGTGATGGTGACGTTATGATGTATGTGACAAGTTGCAGGATACACAGGATACACTTGTGTGATGAAGGGAAACTGTCCGTGTAGCTCACTTCATTAGAGAGTGGTCTCTCTGAGGGAGGCGAGAGACTTGTGGCCGAGGGAAGTAAAAGACAAGGGCAGAAACTTTTTACCTGAAACCTCAACTTTTGTTTGCAACTTTAAATGTAATTACTTCAAGATTTACAGTCTAGAGGTGCAACTAGTAGTAGTTTGCCTTGTAATCCAGCAGAGGGCGTTCTTAAAATCATTCTCAGCCTGACCTGTGAACCTTTTCACTGCAGACATTTTGACTGATCAGACGGGAAAGCACAGGTGCTATTAATAGTGCACTCTGTAGGTAGAGAACTGCAGTTTGATGTGCCCACTGACGTCACGTGATTGAGCTTCTGAGCCATGTCAGGGTCCCTCGTATGCCTTGACCTATCGCTACACTAAAGAAGTAAAATGGCGGAACGTCGCGAGCGAACCTCTGCTGATCTGATCGTCAACAGCGTCTGACGAGCAGTGTGTGGCTTTGGCACTGCAGATGGCAAAATTAGCAGTTTAAGGCTTTTCAGGGAGTTTGTAATAAGCAGCTGCCCGTTAGCAGGCAGCATGTGAGGCAGCGGAGGCAACACCAACCACCTCTGCCAACATCACACCTGTAGGTTAGAGTAGGCATTTGACGCCATATATAAAGACAGTAGGGTCATACACAAAACACCTCACACACAAATGAGCTAAAATGTCTTTTAGCACATTTGAATCATTTTTTAAAGAAAAATGTGCTGCAATAATCAATAATTAAGTAAAATGATGCTCAAATCATCCACACGAATCATCATCTGTATCTGAAGGCTTCTTGCTGAGGCTGTTGTGGTTAAACAACATTCAGGTGCCACGCAGGGCCAGCTTGCAGATCAAACCTGGACCAGTGACAGAAAAGATATATGATATTTCAAATAGATACTGACATTATTTAGCAAACAGGTGGAGACAGAGTCAGACGGACAGATGGGTGGCTGGCAGAGAGACAGACAGACACATTCATATACAAGAAAATCACACATACAGGTACAAACACGTAAAACACAGAGAGAGAATTTAGTGAATACTCCCTATATACAGGTGCAATCAAAGAGGTGCGCGCGCGCACACACACACACACACACACACACACACACACACACACACACACACACACACACACACACACACACAAATGCACACACATATGCACAAACCTGAGGAAAGGCCCTGCGGCTTGATTTGGGAATACAAGTCTGCAGGCAGCCAGCAGGCACACAGCTTCACATGGCTGCATGCAATACACAGTCAGACGCACTCTCGAAAAGTATACAGTCAGGCAGAGACCCATGGGTATGCGGTCTTTCTCTCTCTCTCTCTTTCTCTCTCTCTCTCTCTCTCTCTCTCTCACACACACACACACACACACACACACACACACTGAGAGCATACTTAAAATACACACCAAACGAGTAATACATTTTTGCACACACATCAGCCACAGTTTGGGATGAGAGAGGATCCTGCTCATGGGATTCATGCTCTCTCACACACTGTACTGCATATATACGTGTGTGTGTGTGTGTGTGTGTGTGTGTGTGTGTGTGTGTGTGAGTGAGTGCATCTCTCTCTCTCTCTCACTCACACACACACACATGCAAAGACACAGGAAGGGAGAATGGAAAGAAAGAAAGTAGATGGAGAAATGTGCAGGAATGTTTTGCGGTGTGCTGTGTGGGGCGGTCCTTCAACATGATCGATGGGGCAGGAAATGACAGCATAAGTGGTTATTAAAAAGAGGAAATGAGGGCATTTATAAAACCTACGGTAGCCTGCGTCTGCGGCCCGTGTCACATGTCACCCTTGGCTGCTGTGTCATGGCTTTTGATCCGTGAGACTTCCTGCACTGTGTAGCTTCAGCTTTGTTAAAAGCCTTTGTCATTCTCTTCTCAAAGAAGCCAGGAGCTGGCATTTATAGTAGGCTTTGTACTGGAGCGACTGTACTGGATTTATAGGTGCTGGAACCAGGTGCAAAGTTGAACCTGTTCTATTGCCTTATCACTTCATATAAAAATAGCTTCCCTCTACTTTCTTTCGAGTTTGAATGTGAAATTCCTTCATAAACAGGTGCCGACTATACAGCTGTTACAAATGCAAATATGAGCGTTTGCACCTGAATGGAATTTGCACAGCGTGTTATCTACAGTACAAGGGGGAGGGCTACGAGGCAGCGCCAACGTTAGAGCAGAGATGGAAGCAATCCTCTGATGAAGATAGTTTGATGCTCTTGCATTTGTTCTGATGTGCTTCATCTCTGCATGTAAATAGCACCAGCTTCTAAAACTGGCCCTGCGATTTGAGACAGTCTCCTAGTTTATGACAAGAGAGCAAGCTACAATAGGCTTTGAATGCTGGTAGTGTGTATGACTCAGGACTGGGATTGATTTGTTCTCAATTCAGGTTTCATTATTCATGTTGGACATTTTTTTTTCCACATCAAAGCATTCTTCAGTCCGTCTTTTAAAAAGATGATTAGGAGTGAATGCTCTTTTTTCAATCATGTAATGGCAATTTCAATCTAGTTCTTTTTTTTTTTTAACAACCCAACAAACAGTGCCAACCTTGGTCTGGTGCTTATTGAGTTGATTGTTGTGATGTGTTCAGTGTCAAGCGGTGCATATTCTCTGCAAAAGGCTGCAGCCCACAGAAAGAGAGACTCATTCACACATTTTGAAAAAACACAAACTCAAAATGGTAAAGCGGGAGGATTATCTGTAGGCACTGGGTGCTCGGCATCATCTGAATTCAAATATCAATCTCTTAGTTATATTTTTAAAAATCTGAAAATTTACCTCTTGTGTCTTGACATGTTTCAACACTTCCTCCCGGCTTCCATAGAGGAGTTACATGATGTTGCTTTCACATGCTTCCTGTTGGCCGACAGTTTCACCAAGACTCATGCCAGGTGTGAGGCCACATGTTCGCCCCCTCATCCCCATTACTCTCCTCGCCTGTTTCTTGATCTTGAATGATCTTGAATGATCTCCAACCGTGGAATCCGTTGTTTTCCGAACTGATGATCTTGGCTTGCTTCCAATCTGTAATGATTTTTTCGCCTTTGCGCTGATCTAAGATAATCGATTTCACATTTTCCTGACCCCCTCTCTTTTTTATTGCATGCACGTACACGCCACACATTTCTTCTTCACATGCTTCTTGGACTTATTTCTTTCTTGTGCCAAATTTAAGAGATTCATAAACTGGCATCGAGGACTGTAAATCGGGATGAGGGGAACTCGCACACTGATGCTAATAAAATACTGTGTATGTCCCCCTTGTACCCCAAAACCGCTAGTGTGAACTCTATAAGACCTCTGAATGTGTCCTGTGGTGTCTGACAAGATGTTCGCAGCACATCCATTTATTCAGCAGTTTGCGAGAAAGGAACTTTTCCGTGGGATTGGACTGGACAAGTGATCCTTCACCCCCACTAGTGAGCCCTGGGCACCTATCACCAGGTTTCTATCCTTGGATCGCGGTCCACGGGTACTAATCACTGCACAGCAGGAAGACACCACAAAACCGGCTGTTTCAGCTCCTGATTCTGACAACAGGTCCCTTGTCAAAGTTACTCTGATACTTGAAGTTACCCATTTTACCAAAACATCAACTTCAAGAGCTGTTCACTTGCCACCTCACACATTCCTCCCCTGGAGATAATTCATGCTTTTCACTTCAGTTGGTGATTTTGATGTTGTGGCTGATCAGTGTCATATAGAAGCTGTCAGGCAACAGAGGCCATGGCCAGCCTACCTGAAGTGGAAGGACGACCATGAACTCCAACCTGTGTAACTCCTGTATAAATCAGTTGACAGTCACAGCGACATTATGTAACTCTACTGAGGACAACTGCAGGAAGTCAGCAGTCAAAATGTGTCAAGGTATGAGAAGTATATGTCAGTCGGGGAATAAGAATCATCTATAGCTTGTTTCTTTCTGTAAAACTGCACATTGGCAGAAGACGGAGGAATAGAAAATCTCTTATTATTGTTCCAATATGGAAGGCTCCCTCAGGAACTGAATTTCAGGCTTAATGAACTATATTAGATTTTTTTTTTATACATTCATATCAGTTCTTTAACAAATACAAAAAAAGCTATATCCCTCATTTCTAATTAATAAGCTCTTACCTTTGTGTTACTCTCAGATTTTATTAAGATGCTGCTGCTGGTAATTGTAGTTTTCCAGACAGTTTGCCGACATTTTCAAAGAGGGACTTATTGTAGCTGTCAAAAAATCCAGATTTTTATCTCCACCAAGGAGCTAATGCGATCACCATCTGTCCATTTCTTTCTTTGTTAGCAGGATATCTAAACTAATGGATAGATTTTGATGCCATTTGGCAGACAGCTAGGTAGTATTACAGGGAATGAGTGATTAACTTATGGAGGCCATTGGAGCCATCTGGATCAAACTATGATGGATCCTTCTCTGGACATATTATAGAGGAGTTTCAATCAAATTCCATCTGAGTGAGTGAGTCTGTGTAAAGAAAGAAAGAAAACATATTGGGCTTTTTTAGATCACATATTGCTCCTAATAACCTTTTTTTTTTTTTTGCCTCAGTATAACTGTTGATATCCATTATCAATTCACTGAAGCTGTGTATTTTGATTAGATACTATTAAGTTCCTGGATACGGATCAGTGATCTGGAAGACCTATTTTTAGTGTTCGGAAGGAGAACAACGGATCTCGATGATAGTGTGTGTTCATGTATCTCAGCAGGATTGCTTGTTGTGTGTATAATATTGTGACAAAGCAACATGGACTTGTTTATATTTCTGGTAAAAAAGAAGAAGTTTATATTATCTTAAAAACAAACTCTTACCTTACTGAAATGATGCTGTTTGTTAGTGTTTCTATCTTACATTAAGAGAATGAGCTTTTTGTTTTTTTTGGACTTGAAATTAGACAAATGTACCTGCGCTCGTGGCAGTGAGTATCCACGCATGTATGGTTTTCCGCGAATGATGATATGGAAGCGAAACAAAGACCTGTGGTCGTCTCAGAGTCAGCGCCTTTTTCGATGAGAAATTGCTTTTTCTCAAAACCGGAAAATAAGGAGACGGATTTGTCTTGGGCTTCTATAACATATTTAGCCAGATGAGGACAAGGTCCCTCACTCTCACCTCTCACCAACTCTCGCTCTTGAGAATCATTGAGGCTCCATAAAAACAACCTCCCTTATTCCCGGTTGTCGCATTCTCTCCCCTGTCGGACTGCTGTCTACATGGGCGAGCGTTCCCTGAGCCAAACTGATCCATTAACATTGATAGGACAGGCTGGCAGAAGTGTTTCTAACACCTTTGGTTATGAGCGGGGCAAGAGCCAGATATGCTGCGAACGCACCTCACAGCCAACATTGTTATGCAGCGACGTGGCAAGAGAGAGCTCACTGTTTCTGTCTGGGTTTTGTTTTTTGGTTTGTGTTTTTGTTTTTAAATGTTTGCTTGTGTCAGTGTGACTGAGATTCTAGACATTTGTAATCATATGCGCAAAGCTCGAACCTGCTTGTGCGCGACCTTGTTCAAAGGCTCGATAGTGATCAGCGAAGGTTTCCCACATCAGTTTAATCTGTTTATCTGCGGAATAAGATTGTGAATCATTACTATGCGGATCTAAGGTGCTTTTTCAGAGTCCTGTGCAGCTTCCTAGTTTGTTTTTACTGAATGTTTCACCTTAAAGGTCCTGAAGGGCTGCAGTGTCTGCTGCTTTTCATCTTGCTCTTTTAATTATTGACTGATTTAGATGTGGCTAGGTGATCCCACTGTCTGGCAAATCAATGAGGGAATTAATGGAAGCGCTGGTGCAAGCAGAGTAAAGCAACACGGTGGCTTTCAACTGCTGGCTTGAGAGGGAATGGGAAAATAATCCATTTACTGTTATTGTTAACAAATAAAGTAGACGCTCAGCGCTTTAGCATGATTCCAAGTGAGTATTCATAGACTTATTTTCCACCGCCTTGTCACATCACTGGAAATCTTCCATTCAATTTGTTCCTGATTTTAATCTCAATGGTTGCTTAAAAACAACAATCAGCCGAGCATTTTATTCATGAATGTACAGAACATTATGTAAATGCTTTGCATATTCTTCGATGATTGTGTTGCATTAATAGCGCTCTAATACTGAGGCTATTTCCCCTCCGAACAGAGAGCCCTCAGAGTCTCAGGATGCCTGTAAAAGGTTGAGCTGGGAGAAATTATTCCCTTTAAAACAAACAAACATAATAAGAACCCCCCCCCCCCCCCCCCCCCGCCAAGTGCCAAGTGGTGGGAAGACATCGTGACAGAGGATTTCGGGGGGGGGGCAAAAAAACAATTTATATGTACAATAAAGCCAGATAATTATATGGTATTTTAGTCACCCTGTGGGAGAAGAGGGGGTTGGTCAGCAAGCAGCGCTGCAGTCCTCTACTCCCCCCATGTATGAGATGTCAAGAGCTGAGGTGGGGAAATGAAATATCCTTGCTCCTTGGCTGGCCTTAAAGTAAGGACTTCTATTATACAAGCATTGGCAGTGGGCATACAAACTATGTAGTCTGCTTACAAAACCATTTTTATTCATTCAAGTCGAGTTTGCATAAGCCAGTTAGGCTGAAATGGAACCCTGCTTTTAATACTCATGAATTTAAGATACCTGAAAGCATCGGGGGGAGACAGACAACTGAAAATCTGGACGTGAGTAAAAAAAAAAAAAAAAATCCAAGTGTTACTCTCAAAATACTCCTGTCTACGTAAAAAATATCAACTTCAAACAAACTTCATTCCTCTGATAAATATAAAAAGGTATAAAACGAAACAAATTGACGCGCACAATAAATGTTTGTCTCACCAGCTTAGGACAGATTCAATTCAACTGCTCGCAACTCTGTTTCATCAGCCTCATTCCAATCAGTTTCTGGCCTCACTGGCTACAAAAATGCAGATGAAACATGTGGAAATAAGCCAAATTGCTGGTAACCTGGGAACCAGACAAATCTGCTAGCTCATGTCTTCTTCACTCTGGCAGATGTGATTTTGTCTGGCAATATCAGACTAAATTGAAAGTGTGTTAGCTGGTTAATTATGATTTTCAAATCAGCCAAGTAGAGCACATACTGTAATCCATCCATAAGAGTAAAATAA
Source organism: Aulostomus chinensis (assembly GCF_037954235.1). NCBI lineage: Eukaryota > Metazoa > Chordata > Actinopteri > Syngnathiformes > Aulostomidae > Aulostomus > Aulostomus chinensis. The sequence continues at coordinate 10,117,510 of NC_141330.1, read as the reverse complement.
CAGAAAAAAATACTCACAAGTACTGCAGCTAAAAATACTAAATTACAGTGATGTAAGAAGTTGCAATTCATTACTTCTACCCCATACAACCATTCTGAAATTTCTATCGAAACTCTTAATGAGGCCAGTAAACCATTAAAGCTGATGTTTTCTGAACGGATGTGCATAAGTATTTTTGTACGTGTGTTGTGGGTGAAAATCCATAAAAGAGACAATTAACTTTGCATTCATACACAAATAGATGTTGCTCATGCAGTCTGTGCGTGTGTATGTGTGTCTGTGTGTGGAATTTAATGAATGACGGGCATTGAGAGATATTGCATGCATAGAGTGAAACATTTAAAAGGTACTAGTTCTATTATGAAGTGAAACCACGTACAGACCTTTATTTTTATCTTGTCTAAGGTGATATGAGTTCATGGTGGAACATTTCTGCAATTACTCGACACATGCCAGGTTATAATAAAACAAAATTAAACACATTCCCCACTTAGGTAATTATATATCCTGTGCCGAATTTTATGAGTGTGAGAGACGTCAAATATTTCAGTAATGATCAACTGTAATGGCTGTGATTTCCAGTCACGGCTCTTCTCTTTAGAGTGGTGCTCGTGTGCTAGAAACCACGGTGAGTACGACTTAAGATGTTCTCTATCTTTTTTCTTGTTTCTTTTCAAAAATGAGGTCAGAGAATTGTTAGTGCTACAGTGTGACAGGGTCCGGGGTCAACTTCATCTCATTTCCATCAATCCATAGAGGGAAAAGAAACAAGGAGTGTCCTCCCATTCAAGTAATGAAATTTATCCCCTCGAATGTGCGGAAGGGAAGTCCAATTAATTGACACTGTCTCCTGGCAGGAGTGTTTAATCCAGACCCACAATAAAAGAAAAAAAGTAGCAGTAAAAGCAAGATACTGCCAACCTCGTGAGCCAGATGCATTTTCTATGACCACATGGAAATAAAAGGGACTTGAAATGTATGAATAAAAATACTGTTTTTGCTGTGAAGAAACATCAATGTGAGAGACGTCAAGGTGACTGTTTCATTTTGTTCATGTAAAAGGACAAATGGAGGGCTACTTGCTCAAAGTGAAGCTTTGACACACCAAGATAAAAAGAGGTTTTACTTCACCCACTTCTGTAACACTACAATAAAAAATACAATTTTTAAAACCTCTAGTATTTATTTGTTGAAGTGAATAATAAAGAGAAGAATGTAGTGGCCATTTTAATTCTCCTTGCTTGATGAAAACTCGTCTTGGGCTCTTGTAATATTTGTGTGGCTGCGAGTGTGCATCTATTGTCTTAAATTTGGGAACGACGGTTTATCTTCTATAAATCCTCCTACATTCTCAGCTCTTCCACTTAAAGAAAATTGCATCGTATTTATGAACGCAACCAGCTCTAATCTAGTTCTCAGCCTGTGGCGTGTGTAAGTTACAAATGTTGTGGGTGACGTGTTTGTATGAGGACCTGCTGACTGAAGGCTTTGATAGATGACTCCATTGTTTGTCGATGGATGAATAGTGATGGCCACAGACATCCAGTCCCAGGCAGGCAAGCAGGCAGCAGCAGGCTTTACTACTGCTGTTTACAGCCATGCAGTAAAACACAAAGACACACACACACACACACACACACACACACACACACACACACACACACACACACACAGTACTGTACACGATGCTGCTGCGACTGCGCTACTCACTGATCACTCTGCACACTATGCACAATGGGAACAAGAGCCGCTTGCCTGCCTGGTGGCTCTTCTACTCGGGAGGGATCAAAGAGGGAGAAAGAGAGAGATAGGGAGAAGGAGGAAGTGAGGGAGGGGAGGAAGTAGAGAGTGAATGAAGTACAAGACAAAGACGTGTGGAAGGCAAGAATGGGACACTGGAGAAAAGGAGTTGTGTTGGGGGGCTTGGGTGTGTGTGTGTGTGTGTGTGTGTGTGTGTGCATGGGGCAGTTGGTGACAGTGAGATGCTGCAGAGTGAGTGAATAAAAGGAAGGATGAATGAAAGAGTGAAACAAATCAAGACAGACTGAGTTAGGGTGGGAGTGGGAGTGTGTCTGCAAGCTTGCTCCTGTCCATGAGTATGTGTGTGTGTGTGTGTGTGTGAGCAAGTGGATGAGTGGGTGACCGAGTGCAGCAGGACAGAGAGAGAAAGAGAGGGAGAGAGGATCTGTTCCATTAGAGAGGACACACTCCACTGGCTGTGATTGAAGTATGGGCCAATTAACACGAGGAGCATTGAGCTCCAGCTGCACTCTTCTCTTCATTCCTCTGCTCCCCCACACTGCCATATTACTCTGCATGACACTCACACACATTGATCCGCTCACATATATGCATACTGAGGGCATCGCACAGTGCTGGCATCTCATCTGTTACTATAGGAGGTGTATGGGTCCAAGAAGGTGACGGGGAGGCTACATTAGTACTGTTCTTGAGCATGCTGCAGTTTTAAATGTGGACAATTGGAGAAGTCTTCATCTTTCAGGGGAGGGTTTATTATTCTAGCCCTTACTGAGACTCACAGGGATGCTGCAATTGCTTCTAATGGTGTACAGTAGATGAAGAATGAGTACCAGTCGGCGTATATTTCAGAAGTTTTCTATTGGCTGTGGAGAGCTGCTTGGTCTCAGTACAGCCTCGTGCCATAGGCGGCAGGGAGCAGGTCCATTACTCTGCATGACAGAATGGAATGAAGCAGCAGAGACCGATGTGGGCTAAATACAACGCTGAACTTCCACAACTCCACACTCCAGACCTCTAAAGACACACCCCCCCCCCCCCCCCCCCCCCCATTTCCCACATCACCCCCAGCAGATCTGATGCAGCACTGGCACGCTGCCTCCATTGGAGTTCAGTGGGAGAGGGGCTCAGAGAGGCGTGGATGCCAAGCTGGTCCCTCCTGTCTCTGTCTGTCTCTCTCAACTCTTCTAGAGTCACCGCAGGCTGTTCGCTGCAGCTGTGGCGTGTACAATTATGAGGATAAAGGAGATGTGAATCAGTGATTGTTTACCTAAAATCACCCTGATACTAAGAATCCATTTTTTATTTTTATGTTTAGAGGCAAAGTTTGTGGTCTCTTTGGTGGTTGCAGTAACTCACTATAGGACGATATACCTTCAAAGTAGTTAATTTGCCTTCAGCTACACAAAAAAACTGCAAACCTGTTTTGATATTCTTCCAAACCAGAAGAGCCACACCAACACACACACACACACACACACACACACACACACACACGCAGAATCACAGTGAATGCATTATGCAGCATAAATGAAATGTTTAAGCAGAGATGTTTTGATTGTGAAGTACTGGCTGTAAATGTTGGAAGACTCGCTCGCCTGTGTGGACGTTTTCTCTCTCATCATGTTGATTAGCTGCCACAGCCAGCCTGAGAATATTCTTGCTCTTTAAGACTCTTTAAATATTCCTCATGGTGTTTTTAGTTTGCTTCTAACCATTGCTGGTGTGCTTGCAGGCTTCTGTTAATGCCATTTTCTTTGTTTCAAACCAAACAGGCTCAGTGGAGAAAAGTATTTAGACTGTAGTTACTGTAGGGTGCTTATTACAGTGATTGACAAATTGAAAGACTAACACAGTACAATACAGTGTAAGTCGTGATATAATGAGTCAGACAGTAAAATGATGATTGAAGGTGCGTACGGCGCGAAGAATTAAAAACATCTGAAAATATCATCAAATGAAAGCACTCTCGTAAAATGTGAAAGGTTTTTCTTTTATAGTCAGTTCAGTTAAATTCAAGAAATAGTACTTGTAGTGCTGATGACACAGCTTTGATCAAAACGTCATGATTAATTAAGACCAACACCGTTTGAATGGGAGTAATTTGGTTTCAAAACTACAGTATATCTGTGAGTAGATAGACAGTTTGTGTATTCATGTGTAATCTCTAAATATAAATATATGCTTATTGCGGAGTATTTAAGAACAATAAACCTCTGATGGGGGGGTGAGTTGTCATCTGCTTGCGGTGCCCTGTTGTCCGATGATGTCATCCATCGACAGATTGTGATTTGGCTGTGGAAATTGTCCTTTTATTGGCTGATCCGTGAGTAAAAATTGTTACCGTGTCTTTACATCTTTTCCCCCTGTATTTGTGGGAAGTAAAGTGTTTTACATTTACAGACAATGCAGTAACACCCAAATCGTGTTGCTGGTCACTCGTGAAAAATGAAACATTAACCCTTCAAAATCTGCAGGTATTACAAAATGATTCATAGACAGGACTGATAATAAAATGCAAATATGACTATATCTTTATCTAGTCCAGTACTGCACCTGCTCCAGAAATCAAAACCTGTCCTTGCTAACTGATCGCATTTAAAACAATTCCCTCTTTATTGAGTGGAAACGTCTTTCCTAAATGTAGTTTAATATTCTATTGAACGACAGGGAAAACTGTGTTGGTAAAGCTATCAGAAGGGAAAAACTAAAAACATACAAAAATGTGAACATTTGCATTTCCACAAAAGATTCATTTAGAGGAGCAAATGAAATGAAACAGTAATCTCTCTTTCTCCCACTCTCCTTTTCCTTGGCTGTGAGTGTGTTTGCTGTAAAACCTCCTCGCCGTTCGGATATTGAGTTTGCAGTATTTCAGCTTCGAACATGTAACATACAGACCAGGATTTGGTCATGAAAATGACTTGAACGTGACTGGTTGAAGTGAGACTCTCAGTAACTCTGCAGGAGTGTGGACACTGTATACAGTTACACACTGTGTTCACACTTCAAACAAGCCTCATGAGAGTGAAACAGAGTGACGGGCCTCACAGTTAATGGCTCCGAGCTCAACACGTTTCAAATCAACTCCAGCAAATGATGATGTTCCACAGACCTGCTGCTTCTTCCTCTCCTCTGTCTTTCCCATTCTCTGCTGCCACATCTCCCTTACTAAAAAAAAAAAAAAAGAGTTAAAAAAAATACAAAAAAACAACACCAACAGTAAAGGCCTGTTTTTCTCCCTCTCCTCTTCATTATCGCATCTCCTCTCCCCTCTTCCTTACTAACAGGTCTGTCTCTCCACATCTCTCCACACCTCCATCTCTTTCTTGCCGACCTCCCTTATTTGCCCTTTTTCATTCCATTTCATTTCATCACTCTTTCTTTTGCAAAACCCACCACCACCACACATGCACACACAAACCATAAAACCTGTCAAAACACAAGCTTCAGGAGAGTGTTTGTTTAGGCCAAACACGTACACACATCCTGGTAATCGATATTTTTTTTCCCCTGCTTCTCTCCTCACATATTTTACATCACCTCCCACCATCCTGTCCCACTTCAGTCTCCTCTACTCCACCCTTTCTAAACATTCTAGTCATATTCCATTATTTACAGTATTTACAGGACCTTTCGATTCTATTAATTCCCTTCGCTGTCATCGCACTGCTCCCTTTTCTTTTTTTGGCTGCTCTCTCTTCTATCCAAAAAGACTGATCAGGGTCAAAGAACCGTCAGACTGTGACATAGAGAGGAGAGTCAGATGAAGACAGAGTGAAAAACACAGCGAGAAGAGGGAAAGAGAAACAGACGGAGAGTCACTTTAGAGGGAATATTATGTCAGCCGGTGCTGGTTAATCAGTGCAATTGTTTTGGGTACCTGAAGCCTTGAAAATAGAGAGACGAGATGGGGAGCACAGAAAAAAAAGAACTGCTAGAAAAGTGAGAAAGAAATGGAGAAAGGGAGGGAGGGCAGTTGGCACCAGAAGTAAATTGAAAATGATGTACTGTGTGTGTGTGTGTGTGTGTGTGTGTGTGTGTGTGTTAGCCTCACATATTAACCCTGCTACCTCCCAGGTAGTCATTATCTTTCTGTGCAGTTGTTTGTGTGTGCTGTATTAACCCTCATATTGCGCTATCATTAAGCTGCTCTACGGGCGTGGTGTACCCGTGCGTTTATCTTGCGTGAGTGTATAGAAACACATGCGTGTGTGGTGTGTGGATGGGGCTGTGTGAGGGCGAGCGTGTTTACAGTGATCTTAATTGTTGTTATCATTCATGCAGCACAATAACCACCTCCGCCCCCATCTTTGTCTCCATCTGCTATTAACTCTCTCTCTCTCTCTCTCTCTCACTCACCCTCCTCCCCTCTAACGGCCACTTTCTATTTTCCCTTGTTCACATATTGTTCCTTCTCAGCCTGCAGCCTAAATAGCTCCAATTTCATCTTCTCTCAGTCTTGCTTTGCTTTTCTCTGTTGTTTTCACCCCCCACCCCCCCCACCACAGCACCCCCCCCCCCCCCCCCCCCCCCCACATCCAGGGTTTTCAAAGCTAACTTATTACCCCGTGACTGGATTCAGAATTCATTACTGTCTTACCTGTATGCAATCTCTGATCAGTTTCAGTCTTTCTACCACCTTCTACTGTTCTCCTTCTTTACTGTCTTGATTTGATGTCCTCTGTAGTGGAAACAAAACATTTGAGTCTAACTTTGTCTCCTCTTTTTTCGCTTCTCCTCCTTGCTATCACTTTCTTTCTTTCAGGCACCCTCTCTTAGTGCGCTATATATCTGCCTCCCCCCTCGGCAGGTTGCCATGGTCGCCATACCTACTCTCTCTCTCCTATTGGTCCTGGCAGAGTGGACAGGTCTGGTGGACGCCTCTCCCCACCTCCTGCTCCGGCCCAGCCCGCGGGAGCGGGATGCAGGGTCCATGATGAACTTCAACATTGCCGTGATCCACGCTGGTGCTACAGTTCCGGCAGAGGCGGCGGTTGCAGGGTCTGGGGGAAGGGTGCTCTACCCCGGCTTTGGCCGGGTATACGGTTCCCTGGGGGAGAGCGTGGTTACCCAGTGGGGCTCTGCTAACGTCATCTGGCTACAGGTTGGACTCTGTCTCCTTTACTTTCTGCTCATTCAGCCATACTTGTAAGAAGGAAATGACAATGACCATCCATTATTCATTCTCAGTCTCATTATTTGAGCTGAATGGGCAGCATATTGCTGCCGTTGTGTGTGGGCCCCTCTGAATGAGTGTGCGTCTGCCTCTGCTCTTTGACCAAAGCTTGTATTGTTAACCAGACATGTCATGCATATTATAGACACCTTCCCTGTGAATAGAATGAAGTCAAGACACATCGCCCTAGATGGTCACCTCTATTTGTCTCACTGTCTCCCTACTTCATTCCTCCCTTCATCTTCAAGGTGAACGACAGTAGTCCAAAGACGGTGCTGTCCCAGCTGTGTGAGCTGCTGGCTGCGCGGCCCCTGCAAGGTCTGGTCTATGAAGAGGAGAGGCCCCCACGGACGGCCTGGGGTCCTTTGGCCCCCATGCTGGAGTTTGTCTCAGCGCAAACAGGACTGCCCATAGTGGCTGTAGGAGGGGGAGCGGGGCTGGGGAGGATGCCACAGGTAGGAGGAGGGAGGTTGGGATTGGGGTGGGAGAATGAAGAGGAGATGCTTGACGCTTGTGTGTGTGAGTGAGAAAGAGAGAGGTGGAGGATCAGAGGGATGGGAGGGGGTAGATGTCCTAAATATGTGATTGCTTAGCCCCACATACGAGGCAAGTGGAACAATGCTAATGAGGTGCACGCTGTTTAGTGAAGCAGTATGGATAGACAGTACTACTATAAATGCAGTACAAAGGGAGTGCTGCTTATGTAACTGTGACAACTTGCAATGTCAAAATGTTGTGCATCCTCTTGGTGAAGAAAAGGTTTGAGGAAGTGCTGGTGGGACGGAGGGGAAGCTGAAGGTCAGGGCTGCTGATCTGCTGAAACTCTGAAGTGTTTGATCTGTAAATGGCACCAACTGGGGCTGTTGCTCCGCCTGTGATGTTCCTGGGAGGAATGCAATGAGCACATGGTTGCGTGTACGCGAGTGAAGAATTCTGCGTGTGTGTGCGTGTGCGTCTGTGTGTGTGTGTGTGCGTGGAACATTTGTACAGTATGCGTGTGTCACATGCTTTTCACCACCAAACGGGGCAAAAAGGAGACAAAAAGCTTTGCATTTGTGCTAGCAAATAACTGTTTTAACCATTTACTCTTGAGGAATTCAATTGCAGCACTTTGATGAACTTCCTTTGATGATGTAGTGCTGCCTAGTCCCCCCACACGCCCCCCCCCCCGCGCGCGCTTTCCCTGTACACACTTTTTAGAAACACTCCCTTCTGGTCTTCATAAGAGAATTTGCAACAATCCAAGCTGTTTTAGCCCTGCGGCTGCAAGAGTGCTACTGCTCCATAAAAACTTCAAGCCCCACGATTCCTCGATGTTGTGCATAAATAAAGAGACCAGAGAATTGTAGGCAGTTATAGTGGAAGGGCTGACTGTTGTTATAGCTGCTTATTAGTGACATTACAACTAGACTTTTAACCAAATCTGCTACTCTCTCCTTCTATCAGGAATCAGGTTCCATCTTTCTCCAGTTCAGCTCCTCTACTGCCCTCCAATTAGAGGTCATATTTGAGGTGCTGGAGGAGTATGATTGGACTGCTTTTTCTGTGGTGTCCACGCGTCACCATGGCTACCAAGATTTTCTGTCAGTGGTGGAGGGGCTGACGGACGGCTCGTTCATTGGCTGGGAGAAGAAGAGTGTGGTGATCCTGAATGTGACTGATGACCCCAGCGGTACACGCACGCGCAGGCTGCTGAAGGAGAACGAGGCGCAGGTGAGACAGGGGGGAGGGAGGAGGGGAAAGGGGGGGAGGAAAGGGGAGGAAGCTTGCAAGTAACATTGGGGCCCCCTCTCTGACAGGTGGCTTCCCAGCTTTCTCCTTCCTTCTTCGCCTCTCCCTCTGTCCCTCCGCATCTCTCTCTCCCGTCTCTCCTCTTTCCCTCTGTTCTTCTCTTCCCTTCTCATCTTCCGAGGCATAAAGAGTTCAACGGTACAACAAAAACCACATGTCAGTTTGATTTCTACACTGCTGGACAGTATCATATACAGTTTTATATATACACCCAGAATAAACATATGAAGATCAAATGGAAGTCAAAATAGAAATGAAGGGAATTATCTTAGATGTCTTCCTCAAATTTCAGCTTGACTCTTCTGGAAAGTGTGAGATCTTCAATGCAATTTCAAATAAAGCTTAATTGATTACGAGGTGGGTAAGAGGAGAAGAATCTACCCTGTAGCCCCTCGCCCGAGGAGGGAAATAAGGTGATGCATACGTAAAAACCTCTCCAATTCCATTGTGAGCCACGGTTACAATAGTGGATGATGTGTATGTGGAGTCTGATGCAAGTTTTGTGTTTTAACATTTATCTGCTTCTCTGTGGTGTCATTATTTCTGAGCTGTCACACCAACCTAATTTGGTCCAGACCATAAAAGCAAGTGTGAAAAGTTCCTCATGGGCCAAATTTTGGTCTATGAGGTGCTCTTAAGTCTGTATCAAACTGAACTGGGGTCCGCTTCATCAGAAGAGAAAAAAAAAATACCGGACATTCTTGCAAAGTTCTTTAGTTCAGTTGTAAAACTAGGATGTGAAACCAAACTTAATCGGATCAACAATGTAAATCAAATACAACCCCTGGTGTGGAAATTAGGGTGTGAAAACCCCCTGAAAGAATGAGTGGTGACATGACCGTTAGCTTGGAACAAATCATGGTTCTAAAGGCAACTTAAATCCATGAGTGTGCATACATTTGAATTAAAATTTAAACAGCTGGAGGATAAATAATTAGTACTACATAAAACTCACTTTGGGAGCCTCTTAAACAGTGTGCAGTTATCCCTTCTTTTCTCAAAATGGAGCTTACACAATAAACCTCCTCCTGCATTCACTATTTTGCATTCAAATGTGAAAAAAATATTTGTTTGGTGATTGATTTTGAAGCGAAGGAGCGACGTCAGTTTAGTGATTCTAACAAGATTATTTGAAGAACATTTTTCTTCTAAAGAGAAATCACAGCAAAATGATTGTGTACTTCTTGACACGTGTCCGAATGAGATGGCTAACCTTGGGCAGAACGACTCGTGGTTTTGGCTTGTACCTCTGATGTATATCATTCCCTCCATCGCCTGCTTCTTCTTCTTCTTCTTCTTCTTCTTCTACTGTCTTGCTTATTCTCCCTTTCTACACTTATTTCATACTTTCATTCTAAATTTCCACACATTGACTTTCTATGAACATCCCTTCATACTCCTTCCACAAGAACTCCCACTTCATCCTTTCTTAAACCTCCCCTTTGACCCTGCAGTACTCTGGTTTCATTTTTCCACCCGGCTCTCTGTTCTTTTACTGACTTCACTCCCCCTCCTTTTGCGATTCTTTGCCTGGAGACAAGTTCATGCTGCTCTGCTGTTTTCCTGCACACCTCCATGTCTATCTGTGCGGCTATCTTTTACTCCTTCAGTCATTCCTTGGTCACAGACAACTCCTTCGGCTCAGTTTAGTCTGGGTTTCAATGTCATAGCTTACATCCCAGCACGGACACTGCAGCTCTTGCTTGTGTGTGATTGTGCATGTGTGCGTGTGTGTGTGTGATTGTGCGTGCGTGTGATCGTGCATGTTTGCATGTGTGTTGGATTTCTTAGGCTCCATTCTGCTAGTCACTGTTGATATGACATACTGCCTGCAGTGTGTTGCCTATATGCAGTTCTTGCTTTTCATCCCCCCACCCCCCCCCCCCCCACACACACACTCTTCTTTTAGCATTTCCGTACTGAGGGCTAAGAAATCCTCGTGATTGTTTAGTGATGCTCTGTATGTTTGCATTACATGCCTTCCTCTCTTTCTCTCTCTGCCACATACATTTATGGTAATGTATTCTACATTATAGATGGCCTGATGCAGGTCTCTGGATCAATCTCTTGAATCTCCTTCCTGTATGGGTCCCATTCCCTTTCCTGCCTTGACAGTATTTCTCATGCACTTCTGTATCATGTTCCTCCCGGTTTCCATTTTCCGTCTTTAGATAATGTGTGTCTGTTTATAACTCAGATTCTCCCCTTCTTAATTCTGTCTCCCTTTCTTTCTCGCTGATTCCTCCCCCCTCTGTGTCACTCATTCCCTGCCTAATTCACTGGAGGTTTATTGGCATACAGGCAAGATTGTTTTGCCAAGCCATTACAGTTCAAAATTCAATGAAGGTGCAATTCTCAAAATGTGCTTTCAGTCTCCATTCCCCTTTAACCCCATATAGACCCCCTTTGGTCAATTTCAACCTCCTCATCCCCTGCAGCACAGCACCCTTCTACTGTCACTTCTGTCTCTCAGTGTTGCCTCTCTGTCTCTCCAGCTGCACTCCATCATCCCACGCCATCTTTTGCAAATATCTCTTATCTCTCCCAGCCGTGATTTCACTAAAATATGTCATCCTTAGCTTTTCTTTGCTAAATCCCTCTCCTCCTTCTAACACTCCAGCAGAGACATTTCTGTTCCTCCATCTCTGCTTACATGCCTCCATCCGCTCATTTTGCCCCCACTTCTGTTGTCTCCAGGTCTTTTCTCCGCCCCGCATTAAATAACATATGTCAGGCTTTAACCTCTTAGCCCTTCTTTTCCCTCAGGTGTGTTTGGTCTTTAACCACCACCTCCCACCCCGTCTCTCCCTCTCCGTTTGGCCTCTTTTCCCACCAACAGTTGTTTAATCCCCCCTTTCTTGTTTCCCTTTCTTCGTTTTCATTATTCATAAGTGTAACTTGTTTCATCAGTCCCAAGCTCATTAAGCGTCGACCCCCTTTGCCTCCTGCACCTCTTGGTTAGCACACATCACATGCAGCCATGCAGTCTTCCCCCTCTCCGGTTCTAAGCCACCGATTCTCTTTCTGAATTATACGCCTGACTCCCATGAACTTTATCACATCAGCTTACAGCCACCTCTCCTCCTACCTCCCCCAGAACCCATGTTTTTTTCCTCGATATGGCCTTTTCAAGCCACCCTCCTCCCTCCCGTTCAGGTGCACCTCTGCTCCAGCTCTATCTTTCTCCCTTACTTCTCCATCCCTGTCTCTCTCCATGTTTCCCCTGTCCCCTCCTTATCTCACTAGCGTGTATGTGTGTGTGTGTGTGTGTCTCCCCTCGTCCCTCTTCCCTCCCTGCTCTCCTACTGTCCTCCAGGTACGTTTGCTGTACTGTTCCCAGGAGGAGGCAGAGGTGGTTTTCCGAGCCGCCTGGGCTGCCGGTCAGGCCGGGGCCTCGCACATGTGGTTTGCTGTGGGGCCGGCTCTCTCAGGTTTAGGCATGGAGAATCTGCCCCGGGCTCTGTTTGCAGTGCGGCCCCAGGGCTGGAGGGACGAACCTCGTAGGAGGATTGCTCGGGGTGTGTCTGTGCTGACTCATGGGGCAGTGGCGATGCGCAAGGATTACGGAACAACGGGTGGGCCAAACTTTGTCACCAACTGCATGACGGATGCCAATCAGACCCAGAGACTACGGGGCAGGATGAGGTGAGAGGGAGATAAAGGGGAAAGCTCTGAAGGGAGAATGTGAAAAAGGAAGAAAGAGAAATACGAGGCAGCTGGCAAGCTACAGACAGAATATCTGAAAGCGAACGAAAAAGAAATTGAGACAGGATGAGGTGTATTCAACGAAATGAGTTGGTTTTGTGCCAGAATGAGCTGGAAGGTATATGGGTGGAGTTGGTAGATTCTGTGTCAAAGTGCGTGCACAGAGGGGATTTCTGAATTTGGGGCTGGCTATCATCCATGCAAAATAGATGTTGTTGGTGCGTGTAGTTGTGAGTTGGCGAAATTACCCCAGCATCTGTAGCAAGCGGACCATGTCTCATGTATATTAATGAGCCAGCTTTAATATATTCCTCATAGCCTGTGCAAACAGACAGCACACACTCTAACAGGTAGCCCAAGTGGTTCTGCTTATCATCTTCATTCATTTTTAACACCGCTCACTCTTACTGCATGTGTACACTGCAAACAGGATATTGTATAGATGGACTTCTCTACATCTTTGGTAGGCTTGAAAAACAAGCGAAGTTCATCTCATTTGCAGTAATGTAGGTAAATGAAAGAGTATGACAATTAAAAGTGAAATGATGAATGGATTCTTCTTTTTGTTAAAAAATTATGTCCAGAGGAAGATGATGTTCTCATTTCCATTTTTTTGCACTGCTATCTGCTGTTCACTGTCTGTAACTACAAGCTGCTGCTCCATCAGTTTTTGTGTTTTTGAAGCCAACAAGTTGACACGAGAAGACAATTAGAAGGTCTGTCCTGTGTGATTATCAGACGCACGGCAGCCAACGCACAGAAGAAGCAGTTGCTCGACTTCAAACACGCTGCCAATTCTGTGTCTGATCATTTGTCTGCAGATGTGATTAACAGACAAGGCCTGACAGTCACCGTAGAGGTGCTGTGATTTGGTTTCAAGGGGGAAGAGAATAGGGCAGGCTTTTTTTTTTTTTTTTTTTTTACTTTCTGCTTTCTCTTCATATCCTTCAACATATTAATAACCAACTTATGTTTTCTGTCATATGCTTAACACTGTCATTTACCTCCATCCATGACCTCACAGGTACTTCAGCAACATCACGCTCGGTGGACGAGATTACTCCTTCAATAACGACGGTTACCTGGCCAACCCCTTCCTAGATGTCATTTCCTGGACACCTGGACGAGGGTGGGAAGATGTAAGAACATGATATCAGTTCTTTCTGTCTGAAAATGCGGTTGTTGATTGGATTGACAGGCATGCTTTGACTGTCCACAATCCAGTTGATTTTGTATGATTTAATCGTCACTGTGAATCTTCACATCATCGTACCGTTGTCATTTTGCCCTCATCGAAGATTCAGACTATAATCACGAGTGTTAATCTTCCCACGTGTGCTAGATGATGTCGCCTAAAACAAATCTAGAAGCCTGCTAGTTAGGACAGGAATGTCACGCGGGTTGATGTTCATGTAAAGTTCATTGCTACTTTTGGTGCCCGAGGCAGAGAAGAAGAGTTGGGTGCTGACCATTTGACCGCACTTTGTGTTCTCCTACCCTGCACTATTCTTCTACTGTTGCTGCAGTCTATCTCTGTTGATGCCCTTACACACAGTATACATTTTCCTAAATGCAAACGCTTAAAGATTTACGAAAAATAAGAGATGCTCTCACCCGAAGGCTGCTGGGATAGGTTGCAGCCCCCCACCCCCACCCCCCGCGACCCTTAACAGGATAAGCCATAGAAAATGGATGGATGGATGTAGCTATGTGTACATTTAAAGACACCGTCAGTCATAATCATGTTCTACTTCAGTTTGTGGATAGGCCATCAGGAAGGATGAAAAATAATAATCTTGGTTATTTGGAAGATGCAAATGACACAGTGTTGATACTTTAGAACAAACGTCAAATGGTTGTCCTCAGACACCGGACAAAAAATGGTCAAAACGATGTGACGATCATGCAGTGTGGACAGGAGGAATGATCACTGCCACCAGTGATGTGCATTTGGTCATGCAAGTGATGTATTCAGGCGGATTCAAAAAGAAACCTTTTCTTTAATCGATAAAGTAATTGGCAGTATTGCGGTTATAAACACGGTTTCACACATTTCATTCTTTGCAAGAAAGAAAGATGTTCTGATCAATAGCTGCTGATTGGGTTTTTTTTTTGCTTATGTCTGGGTCTTACATATAACATTAAACGCAGATTTAAATTTGGCTGAAGATTTCTGGGTGTCATCATGATTTGCCTGTCAACTGCTAGTGTGTTTGAATGTGTTGCTCACACACGTGTGGGTTTCTCTACCCCTACCATGTGAGAAAATATCAATGTGAAGCTTTCTCATCACCCGTCGGAGATGAGTTACTCTTGTCGGTGTCATAAAATAAGGCAATGCTCTTTTTTGTTTTTTGTTTTTACCGGCATCAGATCATCACATGTACGTGCATAAATACAATCAGACGAAGCTCTAATAACATACACTTTGCAGCTGCACATATTCACAAACATGCCATAAGTACAACAACCTATGAACCCACACAAGGTTGTAACAGCACAAACACACACTTTGGTGGTTCTCAGCCCCCCGCTGGTTTTAACAGCCCACCAGAGTCCAGCCTCAGTATGTCATAACATGCTGACTCCTGCCATATCGCTCAAATCCCTTTCAATTAGAGGCTCCTGCGCGGGTCCTTCGACTCTGTGCAAACCCAGGATATGATACCCACCCCCACACACACTCACACACACACGCACAGACACAGACATCCACGTGTGCACACAAATGAGAGCATATACTGTATTCTCACACACATAAATATAAACCTTGTTGCACAAACACACACACACATATACACACACACACACACACACACAATAAGGATAAGATGCCTGTATCTGCCTATTATGCACATCCATGCTGTTGGCTCTCCCTGAATATTTAATGTTCTCTTTACAATGACTGCACCATTACCTAAAGCCCAGAAGCACCCAGGCTTACTGAAACACTGCAGACTCGTACTGAAGGTTATCTGGCATTAGCATGGCTTGTTCCAGCTCTGGTGAGAGCACACATCAGAGCAAGATGTTCCAGGAGATGTTAATGTTCATGAATATCTATTAATGCCACTTACAACTGACAAAGTGTATATTCAGAATTTTTTAAAATTTTATACCAGAATAATTTCTCTATGCCAATATTTTAAGGGAGTTATAACAAAATCTGGAAGTATAAAGTTTCTAGGTTGTCCGTCCCATTCTTGTTATGTCATATTTCTCGTTGTTCATGTCTCATGTTCTTTTTGGGTTTTGTGTAACTTCTGATCAAGTTTGGTGGATCTGTCTATGTCTTTTGCTGCATTGTGGTCGAAGCAGAAATACTGTCACTGTAGCCTTATCATCCTCTTCTCACTGCAGACGTTGACATTTCACAAAGCTACCAAACTTTTTTATACTCTCTTGGCCTGCTAAAGCACTCGCAATCTATTTGGTGTGTAGTTTTGTGAGTCCAGTCTGTATATTTGTATCATTTTGTGTGTGTGCATGAGGATGCTGTATGTATTCACAAGTTGTATTGTGCGTGTCGCCTTCGATACACTTGTCACAACACTTAAGACATGACTTTTATCATGTGCCAAGATGTGTCAAGTGATGCTTCTAGTGGAAGGCTCAATCTTCCTGGGTGTGGTTATGATTTGTGCTGCTCTGGAAAGCCTGAATATCCCAGGAACCAGCATTCAGCACATCCAGAGTGTGTAAACAATGCAAAGACAATAGAATACTATAGCCAAAAGGATGCTTGACAGATAATAGTGGAAACAGAACAATGTGGTTTCACAGCATCCTTCCCAGACATATTTTTTTAAAAAATCACATCTTGAGCCACGGTCTACCATGTGCACATGTGACTTTTTGATGTATAAACTCCATTGAAAATGCATTCGGACTAGAGCTCTGGACATTAAAATGCATCAGGCCAAGCACGGCAAATTGAATTGATGGGGATTTCTCCTTGCCACCTCTGTCAACATAGCTGCCTCCTCAGCACAGATGAATCCAGATTTTTGGGCACGCTGAGTGGAGCTGAGCACATTTACACTGACAGTAAAAGTGCAGATGTTTGGATTGATTATAGCAGCCAGTCACCCCCATCCAACAGACAATGGTACAGTCTATGTAAAGCTAATCAGTCTTAAAAGAGTATGAGGGAATTATTATTGGATGGATAGTTTTTAAGAGGGATGACAAATTGATTTAGCAGAACTACAGATTTCTACATTACCCACAATGCCAATGGAAAAAAAATCTACTACATTGTACAAATTTGGGCGCTTTTCTAGTAGTGACCAATGAAGTCTCGGGCAAGAATCCTCAGGCAAAGGTACGCCAAGTCCCACTCCGTGTGAAAGGGTGTTTTATCTATGCGTGTAAAATGCATGAAATGCCCTATTAAAACAAAAGTCTTAAATTGATTACAGAACTGTAAAAAAATGGCATGAATAATCTATCTGGCATGTTCAATGACAGCTTGTGTTGTGAGAAAACAGTGGTTGGGTGTCAAAGTGAAATGACACAGTTTTTGTTTAGGCGAGCGATTGTTCCAAGTACTGACCACTTATTCCTTCCCAGTGACGGGAGGCAAAATCCACAGTCTCATGGAGTCTCATCTGAAGCTCATAGAAGCAGATTTGTGGTACAGAATAATCAACTAAGCTAAGAGTTCAGAAGGGTGGCCACTCACTGAGGGTCGACTGTAGGCGCACTTCTCCTGCTCGTTACGATACCGCGATGGAAAGATTTCATCAGTTGATTTAATTTCATGAAGCAAATCTGAAGTTTTCTACTGTGGCATATGAGACACCAAGAAATGATGTCCTTTAAATACATTACAGTGACAAAAATGGCTTTAAAATTGCCATGGCAGTCATGGAGGCTTGTTTACATCAATCCACAAACTGCAACACGCCCCTGCACCTATCCATAGCTCATTGTTGGTGCTGTCATGAATCAGTCCCGAAGTTCCTTTTTTTTCTGAGTCAGAGCTGTGAAATTATTATTATTATTATTGTGTTCCATGTCTGATCTGACGCCAAATGACTTGTATAACATATCTGCATATCAACTGGCACCATCAATCAGTGCAGCCTGTGAACATGCACACATTTGCCAGGTAATTACCTCCACACAACATAACAATGAATATTTAGGGGCCAAATGTTTGCACATTCAGCGAGCAGCCCACTTCCTGTACAACATAATGAAATCTAGAGCCACAACCCTTCAGTGCTACCTTGAAGAAGCTTATAGCTTCATTAGACAGACAGAAGGTGATTAATCTCAGTGGTCCTTTAGCGGTCATAGTTTATGAAGTTGTCCCACTGGGTTGTTTTAGGTTGTATGAGTTCATTTTCTCCCTCTGTATCATAAAAAGCACCAAATGGAGCAGTCCAATACAATGATTATTACAGGAAACATGTGCGGGTACTGAATGAGTGTTATAGGTGTTCATATTTGTGTTTGCCCTCTCGAGACTGGGTAACTACAAGAGGTTATGGTTTTAAAGAAAACATTTGTAGTTTAATTCTGTAGCTTTTTACATTTCACTTTAGCATAACGGCACGTTGAACAAGAGTGCCTGTTTAGGAGTGAAAATTCAACCGGTTCTAAGGAATGTTACCAAAAGGTAAAAAAACAAACAAACCCAAAACCCTCATAATGTAATAACTGGTAGGAGTCATTTGAGTGTCATCAAATAGAATAAAATTAGTTTTAGGAATAAGAAAAGAAAAGAAGTCTTAGATCGCATTAGATAAAATTAATGTTTTGGAAAATGGTAAAACTAATCACAAAATACTTTAAAAAAAAATCCCAATCGCTTTAATTTTTTTCCTATTTGAATTTTTCAAGAAAATCCATTGTGTTTTGTGCAGAATTTAATTCATTTTCCTTTATTTTCTTTCCGTATCTAATTAGCGTATTTATCTCCATCCCTCCGCTGTTCCTTATTTTCCTTTATCCTTGAGCTTTTCAGTGTCTCCCCCCCCCTTTTTTTTTCCTTCTTTTTTTTAACCAATTGATTTTTCTCTTCCTTGAAGGGCAAAGCTGTCAGTCAACTGGCTTTGGCCTTCCTACACAGGTTGAGTAATCAACATGTTTCTAAATCAAAAGATTCTTCCTTGGTGGGACGGTTCTCTAAAAGCGAGACTCCAGAGTAGCGGAACAAACATTTAGAACAGACTAGTGAGGGTGTGAAAGTAAATCAGCGGAGAAAAAAAACAATTTGGTGACAGTGTCAGAAACTGCAGAAATACTTCACTTGATGACTTTGTGTTACATTTTTCATCCCATTATATTTAAAATGAAGTAACTGCTCTTCCTACATCACCTAATAAATCTAATTTGTGTTATTTAAGGAAAAACTTGAAAAACTGAGGACAAATATGGGTTGAAACATGTTTTTTTTTCCTTGCTCCTTGTTTGTGTTGCTGTGATCACTTGTTATCAGCCACGACAGCGCAATGCTGGTATTGTCTTCACTCTGTGTGTGTGTGTGTGTGTGTGTGTGTCCGTGTCCTGGCAAACTGTGGTTCTGGAGACATCTGCTGTGGCAAGAACTACCACAGAGGTGTTTTGAGTAATTTGGCAGGTTTTTATTTTGTTTGTCTGCTTTGTTGTGTCATTGTGTTCTCTTTGTGCCTTTTTGGAGCTCAACCAACATTTCTGGCATTACTATCGCATTCCTTTCTCGCTATAGACGTACTTGAAAAGAGAGTGTAAATGTACAACAACATAAAAACACAGAACAGCACACATACATAACAGTTATTACAAATAAATGCCAAAATATTGACTGGGGGAATTTCATTGCACAAAACCCCTGGTGTCCTTGGTTGTGACACAAATACGTGTGTTCAAGTACTCCACCTCTGTTTCATTTTTCCCCCGCCTGTCTCCCCAGGTAGGCTGGTGGGAGAATGGCGTTCTGAGGCTACGGTACCCTGCCTGGTCCCGCTACGGGCCTTTCCTTAAACCACCTGATGATGCCCAGCACCTGCGTGTTGTCACGCTGGAGGAGAGGCCATTTGTCATAGTGGAGCTGGCAGACCCTGCATCTGGGACTTGCATCCGTGACTCAGTGCCCTGCAGACGACCCTTTAATGCCAGGTTGGATAAACTATTAACTATGAAAATATTAATTATCAATTGCGGTGTCACACTTAAAACTATCATTTTCACAAGGAATGACGTAAGGAGGAAAGGAAGAAAACCTCAGCAGGTATAAAGAATCCAATCAGCCCGAGCAGGCATTTTTGCTGATAAATCGTTTCCTTTAATTCGTACATCCATGTTGTAGGGTTTTGTTGATCATCTGCATTTTGTTTTGTTGGTCTCACTAAACACCTTTGAACATTTCATGCCTTTTTCTGACCTTTCATAGATAAATTGACAGTAAAGGAAGGAAAAATAAAATAATAATAGTCAGTTGCAGTCAGAGCGGCCTCTCTAGTTCTACATGATTAATGGAGTTCCTGAGCCACCATGATGTCTTCCAACATCAAAACCTATCAAGGCTGTGGTCTCTTCACTCCCTGACCATAATCAATAGCAGACTGCTCTCCAGAGGATCAGCAGAATGACTCAGGGGTCTGGAAGCAGATATGACCACAAAGACGCTTTCCGGTTCATCAGCTCCTGTTAGGGTGACAGCACCTATCCCACGCTGGTCGATCAAACCTGTCAACTGTTGTGTTTGGTCTTGATTCCTTTCCTTTTCATTTTACACCAACCAGGAGGCAGGTTTTTTTTTTTTTCCCTTGACACCTTCACTTCTCTTTCCTCCCCTCCATTCCTTCTCAGTGCCACCCATGAAGGTGTGGCTCCCATGAAGCAGTGCTGCAAAGGCTTCTGCATAGACATCCTCAAGAGACTGGCGAAGATTGTCGGCTTCACCTATGACCTTTACTTAGTGACCAATGGGAAACACGGAAAGAAGATCGATGGCGTTTGGAACGGCATGATTGGAGAAGTAAGACTGCGGTTTTGCCTGTCTGCCTTCATGAGCAATGTGTTTTCAACGTTGGTCACTTGTGTGCTTTTTAAGTGTGTGTGCATGTGTGCGTGCGTGCATGTGTGTGTGTACGTGTTCCTCTTACTTGTGCCAATTTTGTGTTGCATTTTCAGTCGATAAACTGTACAGTAGTAATCATCCTGAAGTTTCCTGAGTGACCAGTTAAACACACATCAGTCACCACTTAACCACAGCCAGCAACTGGACAGCTGTTATTTATTACACACATGCACAGCAAACAGGGGTCAGTTGAGGCCTGTCAATCGGTGCACCGCGGGCATCAGATCTGAAATGCCCTCACCACAGAACGATGGTAGAAACAGCTGTGGTCTCAGCCGGGTCCTCCTTTGAAACTCCAAAATCAGAAAGTAGAGGCATCAAAGCGGTTTGACGTGCATCCAAATGCTTCAGTCGTTAGTGAAAACAATCTGTGTACTTCAAAATGCTCATTAGACTTATTTTATGCATGTGGGCCTTTAGGCCAGCTCTGAAAAAAAAAGAAAAATTAATTGCTTTTACAGTAATTGTGTATTGCTGCTTTTATTTTGAAGGGAAGATCACATCACTGAGAGTGATTTTGTAGGTATTTTCCAAAACATTCTAAATAGACTAGAAAGCAGTTTGAAATTGTTGAACTGTTGATTTTCCAATTTTCTTAAATGTTTTTGCGTCAGACTGATGAGGTTTTTGTCTTTTTCAGAAAAGAGCTAATGTGCAAAATTGGAGACGGAAAACTCTAAACTGAATAAACCTCGATGTAACGAATCATAAACTCACGTGAATGACCAGCTGTTTTCCACACTGTCCTCTTCACGGATATTTCCTATCAGCAAAATGTTCAATACTTGATGGCACCAAAGAACAATTACAACTTTTGACCAAAACGGTGGCTAAATCTGTTGTGTTTCCAGGTCTTCTTCTTCTACGCTTCTAGTTACGGCCACTGTAACGTTGCCATTACTGCCATGTTCTGAATTAAATATATGCTACATAGTCTGGTTTACTTGCTTCAAACTGCTTGATGGAAAACGTAGTAATTCTTATTCCTAAAATTCGCAATTTTAGGGGAACATTGCCAGAACGGACGATTGCACATTTGATGGACAAGCGTAATGACAATTACATGGCAAACACACATGCTCCAGCAAACACATCCCTATAGCATGTTTGTCTGGGTAAAACACACAAACACACGAAGCACAAACAAAGCCCACAAGCACACACACGCCATGGCTAGTTGTGATTAATCCTTGATATTTTCTTGGTAATACTCACTGAGGTTCATGATCCCCCTCATCAGAAAAACACACAAAGTGAGGAAAATAAGAAACAAGCACACACAAGCGCACACACACACACACACACACGCACACACACACAAAGATCGGCCGAAGCACCCAGCTGTTTCTATCTTTGTCCCATGGGGAACCTACCAAACACCAGTTGTCTCGGGTTCCATAACAGTTCTACTTCACTCTCCTAATTTATCATTTATGACTTGAGCCCAGGCCACAGCTGTCTGTCAAATCTATTTTCACATGCAAAAAGGCCAAGCAAATATTGTTTTTTTCTGTCTGTCTTTTGATCAGCCGTTCCAAAGCCTACCATTCTTTGATCAGGTAATCCAGACTTGGCAAAGTTGAGGGAAAGGGATGCTTTGCTTTCTGCCTCACTACATTTTTCTGCTGATTTGCTCTGAAGAGTGGATGTGCCATGTCTAATGTAGATTAACATTTCTCTTGTACAATCAGCAGACACAGCAGTTTTCAGGTATTTCTACATGGTAGTGTGAAGGAGACGCACTGTGGCTCATTTTGTATGCTAAACAGATGCACCAGAGACACATGTTCAGCATTTGTACCATATTGAACCCTTGTCCTCCCATAATGCGGGCACATTTTAGGGTCTAAAAATGGTCAGGGCATACTAAAGTCTCTATCCTCCTTGGAAACATCCTCTACGGTTACTCCTCTCTCACCACTGCTTTATGTCACTTTTAGGTGGTGTACAAGCGAGCAGACATGGCCATTGGCTCGCTGACTATTAATGAGGAGAGGTCAGAGGTGGTGGATTTCTCTGTCCCTTTTGTGGAGACTGGAATCAGTGTCATGGTCTCCCGTAGCAACGGAACTGTATCTCCATCTGCTTTCTTAGGTAAGAGGCTGTGTTTACGTGAGGCGTCTGACTGATGCACTGAGACTAATCTAAGTGTGAAGTGTTGAGTTTGCATAAAAAGCCTCAGTCTTTGGCTTGTCCTTTCATCTAGATTTACTTTTCCTGAGCAGCTCGTGTCTTCCCAACTTATACTTTCACTCTGTCAGCAGACTCGTGGCTCCAGTGGGAGAGATGCGTTATTGGCCTATAGACTGCATTGAGATGATTGTTTAAAATAAAAAAAAGAGAAGCAGTGTTTATGGACTTTAGGAGAACATTTGCTTTCTATTCTCACTGCACACACTGCTCCTCTCTTAGTTAATAGTCCATACTGTGCCAGATTTACACAAAGGTTTTGTCCCCTCTAATAATAATAATAAAGAGTGTTTATTCAAGTCTTTTGTTTCCCTCTTAAGAGCCCTACAGTCCAGCAGTGTGGGTGATGATGTTCGTCATGTGCCTGACCGTGGTGGCTGTGACTGTCTTCATTTTCGAGTTCTTCAGTCCTGTTGGCTACAACCGCAGTTTGCAGACTGGCAAGAGTGAGTCATGGGTCTAAGCTGTAGCTCAGTGTTTCCCAGCCTGATGGATGGGTCTGAGCGCAGTCCATCACTGTCGCCTCATGGATCAAACGGACAAATACTTAACACACTCCTGGAATGTGTTTAAGTCTCAAAGTTAAATTGATTTTTCATTTGTTTCTATGTTTCCTGATCGGTTAGCAGTCACGTTCAAAACAGGCTATCAAGAGAGTGCGTAGTGTTCGTCCACCAAGGAGGCTACATGGATTAGGCCTGGGGGGGATATAGCTGAATAATCTGTCACAATAAAATAGCTTACCGAAGGCGATAACAATAACTACTTATCATTTTAATTACCAATATTTAATGACGATCGGGACCAAAATGGTTTAATTTTACAACTTTGGACTTAAGGAAAAACTGACCTGTCCTCTCCGATCAACCATTCTCACCATCTGTGCTCATTCTCTCACTCCACCGTGTTTCCGTTGGGTCACGTCAGCGGTGAAACCATTGTTTGCTGTTTGTGTGTCACTGGTATCATGCTCCATTTTCAAGGGTTGATTGGCTATTCATGCGCCAGAGAGGTGTTTGTGCAACCGAACAATGTATGCTTAGTGCTTTCATGCTGCTTTGCATTTACATTAACATCATTTAAAAGGAACAATCGATATACTATTGAAGAAGTTTCATATTGCTATTGAGTGTGCCAACGCGTATTATTATTATTTTAATACCAAATATAAACACAGTGTCATCAGAATCTGTCTATACCTTTTCTTCCCAAACACCAAAAATAATTACCTACACCATCTCCATCATACAATCTCAAGGAGCTGAATATTTACTTGCCTAATTTAGGTACATGGGCTTAATAAATTCCATTAAAACAGGCTCCATGTCATACACCAAAATAGGTATTATGGATCACGAATCTAGCATACAATCAAGATGATGTTCAGAAGCTGACATAAAGGAATTAGATCACGCACACACACGATCATCCTTGGCGACGGTAAAGCAGTGATCAACATTTTGAATTCTCTGCCCTGAATCCTTAACTGTGAGTGTGGCGAAGAAGAAATTACAGCCGCACTATATTGAACTGCATCCAAGTAGTCTTGATATTGAAGCAGCCATTTATTATTCAACAGCATAGTTTGTACCCCTGTGATATTCAGTGTGCCTGGTTCCTCGGTCCAACACCCAGCCTGACTCGCCTCTTTTACTGCATGATGGCTGTGCTCTACATAGTTTTGTCATTTTCCCCATATATCCCCTCCCATTTATTTTCATCTTTCTCCTTCCTTACCCTTTTATTCCTGTTATCTAATGTCGGGTCCTTTATGCTGCTTGAATGGTGATTTGCACCGTGTGATTTGAACATTTGGAAGATGGTGCAACTGACGATTTGAAACCACAAAATATGCAGTCGCTGCATTATGAGCTCGCGAGGTATTTTTCATATACCCACTTCTCGGCAGTAGTGTGCAAATGTACCAACAACTCAGACATGCTCTTCTTTTGTGATCTTTCTGGACAGAGGCTGGAGGGTCTACGTTTACGATAGGCAAGTCAGTATGGCTTTTGTGGGCGATTGTCTTCAATAACTCCGTACCAGTGGAGAACCCCAGAGGAACCACCAGCAAGATCATGGTGCTGATCTGGGCCTTCTTTGCCGTCATCTTTCTGGCTTCATACACTGCTAACCTGGCCGCCTTTATGATCCAGGAGGAGTACATTGACACAGTGTCGGGCCTCTCGGACAAGAAGGTACTTCGTTGCTCGAATACTGATTAAGTCGGGACAGCGGAAGGAGAATTAAAGTCTTAAGAGTGTGCCAAATCCCATAAATTTGAACGTTAAATTGATTTCAGTGCAGGAATTTAGAAATGAATAAAATCTCATTTAATATAACTCAATTACCACAGTCCTTGAATACTTACAAGTCCATTCTAAACACAACTTTAAGTCCACAGACTGCTCTCTCTTTTTTTTTTTTTTTAAAGATGTGGAGTGTTGTAAGTTAGTCTGGGAAGTGGACAGAAATAGCTCAGACAGATTGGTGCACAGTCTGCTGTGTCTCATGCTCCTTCCACCACCACCACCACCACCCCCCCCCCCCACCCCCCACCCTCTGCTAGTTTCAGCATCCCGAGGAGCAGTACCCACCTCTGAAGTTTGGCACGGTGCCCAATGGGAGCACAGAAAAAAACATCCGCTCCAACTACCCGGATATGCACCAGTACATGGGCAAATACAACCAGAAGGGAGTGGAGGAAGCCATACTGAACCTCAAGACCGGGTCTGTCTACCACACAGTGGGCCTGTTCATACCTTTACCATCCTGTCATGTTAGATCTTTATCTGTTCTTCTCAGCAGCTTATTTTTCATTCAAGCAACCTCAATTTTGTTTTTAAATCAGCTACTGACTTTTTTTTAATTACCAGCAAGCTGTTCAAATTTCTGAGATGTTGTTTTATTTAAGCAGTTTGTTTCCTTTGTCCGATAATAACTATATTATTGTTTACTATTCAATTATGGTAAGGATTAAGGCGGACTTTTGTTGGACCAAGACTTCATGCTGTTTTAACAACCAAGACAGTGTTTATGGCACTACTTTATATGTCTGTTGTTACTGCAAAACATACCATTAAACAGCATGATGCAATTTTAAATCTACATGCCCCCACCACAATACAGGGGAAACTCAAATTTTCCATGTAAACTGAGGTTATCTTCCTTCTTGAACGCGAGGAATCTACAGATGGAGATGCTCGCCCTTTTGCAGTCAATTGAACATGTCACAGTTTTACAGTTATCGCTGTATTAAATGTTTAAATTAAGACTAACTGTGACAATTTGAATTAGATCATGGGACGTGTTGATAAAACAAGATTTACATCAACGCATCTGAAGAAAAATTCACCTAATGTGGCAATTATTACATCTGCCAAGGAGGTTTGGTTTTCTGTGCTGACTGTCAGAGGGATTACGCAAAAACGCTGGGAGGGTGTAGTATGCGCCAAGGAAGTAAATTCTGTGGCGGATCACTTTAGGAAAAACTGCATATTTAACAATAGCCTTGAAGATCTGTGCTCTCCAAGAGTCCTTCTAGTTAGTTTTGTTTTCATTGGACTCCCACTGATGTCATTGTTTTTTAGTTTCATCATCTTTAAAGACATGCACTATCAGGCAACTTTTTTTTTTTTACAACTCGGATTATCATTGCTTATCTTTAGTCACGCTTCTTTCGTTCCTTTCCATGTTCTCTCACCTTTACTCTTCTTCTCACCACCTTCACTACTGTCTCCACCCATCCACAGAGTGCGAGCTGCATTTCCCGTTTCACTTTACAGTCGAATCTTTATCACCCGTCTAGTGAATAATCCTGGTTTACTTTATCCTAAGCCTCTGTCATCGTTCCTCCCTCCCCATTGCCTTGACACCGCAAATATAACTCGGTGTTAACATGCACGAAAACGAGAAACGATTGCTTTTCTCCTGCTGTTTCTTGTCTGGTCCGTAGTGCTCATCGTTCCCCCTCGCTCGCTCCTCTTCTGCCCTCATATCTTAACGTTCATCATCTTCTCTTTTTTCCGTCCATTCTTTCCCCGCCCAGTGTGCTTTCTCGGTGTGACTGTATTTAAACTTTATAATCCTCATCACTCTTGGGCTCTATCCCATGTCTTTTCCCCTGAAGTGTGTAAATCCCCCCCCCTCTCTCTCCTTGTCACTGTGCTCTTCACACCGTATAAATCCCTCTGCCTCACCCCCCCCCCCCTACACGTTTCCCTGATCTCAGCCTTATTTTATTCTCCTTGTGTTTTCACTCTTACCGCCAAACCTGCTTTACTATTCCACCCTTTCCTCCCTTTACTTGTTATGATTTAACTTTTCATGCCCTCGCTATCATTCCCTGCACTTGTCTACCGAATATTTTTGCACCCCAAATCCCTACCCAGGTACATCATGGAGATCCACCGCTATACCTCCACCCCCGTCTCAGCCAGTTTCAACATCCCTCTGCTCCCTCTCTCCCATTAAATGATGAATGAATTCTCCCTTGATCCCTTTACAGGAAACTAGATGCTTTTATTTATGATGCTGCAGTACTGAACTATATGGCCAGGAAGGACGAAGGTTGTAAGGTGAGGGCCAACTCGCACAAGCACTGTGGAGCAGACATATATATACTCTTAGTCAGGTTTTTAATATCCGCACATTGTCCTTTTTCCAAGGTGATGACCATAGGCTCGGGGAAGGTTTTTGCCACCACAGGCTACGGTATCGCCCTGCACAAAAACTCACGCTGGAAACGTCCTCTTGACCTGGCCCTGCTGCAGCTGGTGGGAGATGGTGAGAACTACGGGGAAGGGGAGGGTAGAAAATAATTAGGACAATAGAGGGGCAAAGGGAAGGTTACGGGTAAAATGACAGGCTAGAGGAGCCAGTGGATAGAGGTAGATGAGTGGTTGGAGGCCGCGGGGGATAGATGAATGAGAGGATGCTGAGAGGTGGATGGGGTGAATGTAAGGTGTGGGGTGAGTGATGGCTGTAGGTTGTTTTGATTGTGACAGAGGGAATAATGGGGTGTTGGAGAGGGCTGATGAGAGGTTTGTAAGTCTCTTTATTGACTGAGCGTGAGAGGGGAAGGGAATATTTTTGTTCATTTCAAACATTGCAGAAAATGACTTGATTCTCTGCTCTCCGTCTTTCTAACTTTCACAGTCAATCCCTTTTTTCCTGTTCGCGCTGCTAAAAGAAAAAAAAAGGGATTTATTTATGAAAGTCAGTGTTGTAAAAAAAGGATCATCGCAACTTGCGCGGCGACAGATTTACACTCATTACAGATTAGCTGAGACTGACAGAGCAGGGGAGTGCAAAAAAAGAAATAACCAAAGAGAAACACCTGAAAATACCCCAAACATTAGATGCGGCGGGAAGTAAGGCTGCACCTAAGCTAAAGGCGACAAAAAAACCAAACCCAAACAGATAATTGAATATCTGTTATCTATGGGAGCAGTATATTATTGTCTTCTGCGCACTAGTGTTGTAGGATTAATCCATGGGAGGAGGGTTTCTTGTGTGCGACAGAGAGAATCAGAATTTAGCGATAGTTGTTAGTACACTAATGCTTGATTGTTATTGTACACAGTCCACCACACACATTTATTGTCTCAATCGAATGCTGCTTGTTTGGCTTTTCCTTGTGTTTTAAATCAGCTTTGCTTATGCCGTAGCGGACAAAGCCCTTTAGCTGTTTCTGGCATGCAGACACTTTAGCTGCTTACACACTGATAATGCCAATTTGGTGCCAAGATCTATTAAATAAGACTGGCGTCTGGAGCTGAATAGCTGGACCTGGAGGAGGATGTGAGCCCAGACAGCCTTGACATGCTATGTCTCTTCTTTCTTTTGGTTCTTTTTTCTTCCTTGTTGTGCATCCACGTCCTTGCCTGTGTTTAGCCCTGAACACCGGCTGTGTGGATCGAGTTACAGGGTGGTGCTGAATGCTGAGGGTTCCAGTAGTATGAAGGCATTGTTGGAGTGGATTACTAAGGAAGAGGATTAGTTTGTTTCGATGTAGAGGGAGGGCACACTTTCACGCCCTCAAAGGCTGCATCTCAACTGTCGCCCTGCGGCTCACCTTCACTTGGGCTAAATCATATCACAGTGCTACATCGTTATTATATCACGCTGTGTTGAGTCATATAATTTTACAACTGCATCGTGGGGCACTAGAGGAGCCCAACATTGCTTTGTCAAACCAGTGAGTGTATTGTTCTCCTTGTTGCTGCCTCTGGTGATTCATACCACAGTTTTAAGAGATGGTCCATTGAGCTCACTGCAACATGTTCCCTGATAAAGGCGAAACTGCAGAGTCGCAAGATTTGCTTTTCCCCTCTTATCAGATCCACTTCTATTTTTTGCATAGTATCAGGATTTTGATTCCAAGAATATATTATTCAGTGAATAGATATTAAATTGGGTTTGCAGCGTTTGGCTAGCAGGGTGTTTTTCAAAAATCATGCGATGCCTGCCGAGAGGATTGTCATGATGCGATAAAAGCACGGGATTGTTTGTTTCAGGGGTTGTGGAGCTCAGCGTCTCCGGACAGGTTTGGCATCAAGCCATGCAGTCGGCACACTGCAAACACACATGCAGACACACTCATGGACACACACAAATACAGTTTCTTTCTGTTAATAGAAGCAGTAATGTCTTCGTGGTTCAAGCCAGCTCTGTGTTTGCAGTGTGCCAGCCCTACCTGACCTGACCTGCCAGGAACGACAAAGGTGCAGTGTGGATTTGACACCCCTGTCAGAGTTGGCAGGCCTGAGCTGGCTGCGATTGAGAGGTTGCAACAACTGCCATCACAAAGGTCTAAAGGAGGGAACAAGCAGGCACTCTGAGAGGAGAGATGAAAAGAAAGAGGGAGACGAAAAAGCACAGGATGAATCACTGGAAGTCAAATGGCAGAAGAGCCAGGAAATGAGAATTAGAGCTCAGAGAAAGGATTCAGCAGGGGCTTGTGAAGTAGAGGACCAACATGACACTACCTGTCTATCTGTCACCTTCACTAAGACACGAGCTCTTTTCACATCGGGTTCATATTTGGACACACGCATCTAACAAAACATTCTCTCAAATAGGGCTAAACTCTGGAGTTAAGCACTGACTATCCCACAAACCTACTTCATGGCAACAGCTGCTCATCTCGTCTGGTCTGGGCTCTTTCCTACATTGTATTTATTTCAGTAAATGCAACCGTTGTTCATTATTTATTAGCACAACTCTTAAACCACTTCCTCTGTTTCAGCCACCATTCTTGGAGAAAAAAAAAAAACACTATAGATGCACCCGGCAGTAAAATAGCTGTGCAACCCAGCCAGACAGCCGCAGAAGTATAAATGCTCGCCTACAGTGCAGGTCATAAGATTAGGTTTCGGTGCAGGGTTCCTGTAGAAATCAAACTTTATCGGCTCTGCAGATACTCATGTTCAAATCTATCATTCACAAGTGTTTGGTTAGCGAGCTCTGAATGTTCTCTTATGGGAAGTTTAGTTACTCTTTAAAAACAGATCATTTCATTGAGTTTTGAAATGTATGAGTGAATCTGAAGCAGGCAGTTGTTACCCGAGTCTGCCGGTGGGCTGCAGCATCCATCTGTTGCTGTAGCTGCAGGCCACGGCCGATGGGCTAATGATGTTCTACAGGAGATACATTAGCCAGATCACACACATGACTGAGTCGGCTTCATCTAACAGGGCTTGAAATTAAAGGCGGCTGAACATGGGGGTGTTTTGGGACACTCATAATTGTGGTTTGGGACGGAGGAAGATTTTGGTTCAGCACAATACGAGATACCTGTGAGCCTTGAGAGTGTTGTTGCTAAACAGATTATGAAACACTGTTATTTATTCAGATGTCTCCTGCTGGGCAAAGTTTAGTAGAGCTTGTTATATTATGCCGTGCAATGTTTTCCAGACATTTATGAGTAGGTTGGTTTGGCTAATGGAGGCAGATTCTTAAAGAGGGAAGCACCATCTGCAGCACCAAGCACCGATGACGTTATCGTAAAGGACTGATTTGACGACTGTCGATTTCCGTGTGAAAAGGCTGAGTGATTTTGACTGATAGTGCAACAGAGACCCGGTCCATTATAATATCCATATCTTAATAAGAAAAACAAACTGAAGTAATAATGATGTGACTTTTGAAGGGATCGTTACTGAACTGACCTTTTCTTAAGTCTGCAGAACACCACTTACGAGCTGGCACGTTACATTTTGCATTTAGGTAACATTGCACCATACTGCAGTTAGAACAATTTTAATGTATTCTTCAGAATCGGCATGTAAGGCATCAGGGCTAGCAAGCTAACACACAATATTGGCTGTCAAAAGCTAGCATTACAGGCTAGTTTTAGCTAATATAATCAGTGAATAATAACAACTCTGGCTGACTCATAATCTATATGGGCATGTAAGTTAAGTGTTACACAATCAATTGGTGAAAGGGTAATTGAGTTACACGGCACACCTGTGAATGACTCAATCACACACATGCGTGCGCACACACACACACACACACACACACACACACACACACACACACACACACACTGACTGTAGGATAGGTAGTACTGAGGCCTTATCCACGCTTCACAATCACAACTAAAGATGGCAGCAGCAGAAACCTGGAGCTTGAGTTCTTCCAGAGAACTGTGCTGGTGTTGAAGGTGGAAGTGTATCTTGTCAGGTTTCAAAGCTTGTTTCAGCCATTCCACCTGAAATGGTTCAGAAGCTGTAATACGCAGTAAAATGCAACCTTAAGACCTAGTTATTGCGGTGCTGCTCATCTTGCCATTGCTATTAGTGTAACAGAAAGCTCTCATTACAAGCTCTGTTGGAGAGTACACCTCCTTAATTCCATCATGAATCATACACTGCATCTTCTAGCTGTCCATCACTATGGTTACACTCACATAGCCGATCGCAGGTTTAGCAGGACAGCCCAGATGTGTCAGGTCAGTGAAGTCAGAAATGGAACGACAGAGTTGCAGGTGAAGCGGTCTTGGCTGTTTACTAGCAGGTTAACAGAGGGGAATCTTCAATCCCCCAGAGTTTACCACCTTGATGGAGATCCTGACCATCCTCCAGTACAATTAAATGATTATGATCTTCTCCCTCTGCCTCTGTCCTTCCCTATCGGTTCTCTTCTCTTCACAGTCTTCCCTCGCTTTCCTTCCACTCATCCTCTTCAAGCTGAAGAGTGTTCCTGCTGTTTGTCATTATGACACAATCTCAGCCTCTCGTCCTCCATCTCTGCGTCTGTCTGTTTCATTTCTCCTGAAACGTTCATGGACTAAGAGAGAATTCTACTCTCGTGCTCTCTTTATAAAACATTCTTCCCAACACTCTTATTACATCCCTCCCTCTATTCCATGCTTGTGCAACCTCTCCAACCATCACACTGCTGCTCCAGGTCCACTCCTCATTTACTTTTGCTCGCAATGTTGAGATTAGGTTGTCGCTGCCAGTTAACTTCTAAGAGCAACTTCATTGTTTTGG
The DNA here is from genome assembly GCF_037954235.1 of Aulostomus chinensis. Lineage (NCBI taxonomy): Eukaryota > Metazoa > Chordata > Actinopteri > Syngnathiformes > Aulostomidae > Aulostomus > Aulostomus chinensis. The sequence goes on along the minus strand of NC_141330.1, from coordinate 10,085,313 downwards.
ACCCTCTCTCTCTGTCTGTCTCAGTGCCCTTCCTCTTCGTTACTTTGGGCAAAGTCAAGCTGTTTGCATTACTGACCTCTGACCTTGAATAGTCACCTTGGGTAATGGGGAAAACAGGAAGCAATGCTGTAAACTCACACTTGGGTGCTTATTATAGTGCCTTGTATATGTGCGTGCGTATGTGTGTGTGTGCGTGCGCATGTGTGTGTGTGCGTGCGTGCGTGCGTGTGTGTCTGCAAATCTATCTTTGTATATGGGATTTCAGATTGGAAATATCTACTGGTGTTACTTGTATATCAGCCAACTTCATGCACAGATTGGGTGTTGGAATGATAGTGCTAATCCAGATTATATTCCATAACTTGCCCTGAATCATGAAACTCCCATGAGACATGAGACACGTCACAGTTCCATTTAATTATTAAGGAAAAAGTGCTCTGGTATTAAAATCAGTATCAGCAGATGTGCTTCTGAATCAGAAGCGAAAAAATGTGTTAAATTTGGGCTTCTAACCCTTTTACCATCACCACAGTCCAACATATAGGTTTAGAACCAAAACCCACAAACCCAGAAACTGTTCAAATGTCAAATAAGTCATTTATTCCTTTGATTTTAAGGCCATTTAAAAGAACAAAAAACAACTAACTAAATTTAATTGACTGTCTCTCCTGGATGTTACCTAAATCACTGTTCTTAGTACCCTCTTTTTTTCTCTCAGCAAACCATGCACTGGCTTTTTCCATTTCTTTTTAGACTTATAGCCTATTTGTAGAATTGCACGAGATAAATCACTTGCCTTTATGTTTCCCTTGAGGTGCATGAAAAGCAACTGTACATAAACCAGCAAAAACAATAAATAAATAAATCAATAGTTTGATGTTTTTGATGGCAAGAACCTTAAACTACTCATCAAAGGACAAAAAAGGGAGAAAAGAAACAGCAGTACCTTTTTTTTTGTTTTTGTTTTTTCAATTGAGTCATGTGGTCCTCGGGAGTGGTTCGCAGGTCAGCGCTCCAGGAGAAGGAGCTGGGAACTCGGGCAAATTCAGGGAGCTGGACGGTTATCCAGCGCCGCATTCCCGGGCAGCTCAGATCGTTGTCCGGTTGGTGTTCCTCGTTACCAGCTAGGAAACAGTCCAGAAGCTCCGGTGTCCAGCAGAGTTAGCAGCAGCCTCAGTCCGCTCAACTGCTAATTAACCATTTAACTCCATTAGCCTGCAGCCTCCTGCAGCGTAACTGCAGCACAGTTAACTTCTCGTTACAGCTAAAATATGTCGCCATCCGGGTTATCACGTGAAGACGAAACTTGTATCATAATCGCACATGCCCGTGTAGCCGTTTACTCTACTTCTGTCGATCACTTCCTGTTTGCATGCGCGTGTCTCTTTGACCACCTATCTATCTATCTATCTATCTATCTATCTATCTATCTATCTATCTATCTATCTATCTATCTATCTATCTATCTATCTATCTATCTATCACGTATCACTATCTTACTAGTTTTGTTTCTGGAGGCTGATCAAGCATCATTATTATGAAATTTGTTCACATAGACAGTCAACTATTTAGCCAAACAAGCCTAATTTTGTTTTTTAAATAACTTCAGAATACACTAAGATATGAAAACAGCCTGTTCTTTCAATTAGTTTCTGACTCTTGGAAAGTAAAGAAACAGTAAAATTCTCCACAAAGACTGTATATCTTAGCTATTGTATCTCTGACCATATCGCATACACTTTGACTGCTGTATTTGATGCCATTTGATAACTAATATTCCTTCACCTCCATTCACTGGGCCTCCCCTGAAACTGTCTGGGGACCCGGGGTGGGGGGGGGCTCCTCACACACCGAAAACCTCTGTTTTGGCACTACAACCGTTTTTTTTGTTCCATGTTGAAAGATTTCATCTTGTCCGGCAGTTTCACGTTCCCCAGAATAACACAGGGAGATGCAGCTGAAATTTCCTTCCCTCTGTTATTCTATGTTTGCTTTGTTCCTGCTCTGCATCCTCTTAGTGTCCTCATAAATTCTGCTGGGATGTTGCAGTCGCCATGACAGCCAGCTTCAGTGATCAGCTGATTCCTGGTGTAAATAAGAAGACCAGTTGCAAAATTGCATCTAGTTAGCGACATAGCTGTGTGTAACAAAGCAAAACCATGTTGAAAAGCAGGGCAGAACATGTCTGCTAGCTTATTTGAGGAGGACGCAGCCGAAGGCGATTACAAAACTAACAGAAACAATTAAAGGAACCTGTCAAAGCAAACTATAACATGAAGGTTGTTGATGCAACATGGCAAGCTCTGTGGATGGAATTCTGCTCCTTGCATAGATAGACTAATTTTGATGTAGAATAAAGATGTAAAAAACCCACAGTTTTGGATGATAAACATAGGTGTGTGTGGGAGTTAGGGTTGGGGTTAGAGTCAGGGTTAACCCTAACCCTATTATATCTGCTCCGTCACTATAAACACTATACCTTTCCTGTTGTCTTAACCGCTTTGTCTTGTCTTACTTTTTTTTGCCTTTCAGTCTTTGTTTTCTCCATCCCCCGTTTCCCCAATTTATTTGTAATTTACTCCTTTTACCCCTTTTAACCTCATCAATTGACCATTTTTCCTCTTCTTCCTCCCCCACCTTTTCTCATCACCCCATTATTCCAGATGAGATTGAGATGTTGGAGCGCCTCTGGCTGTCAGGTATCTGCCATAATGACAAAATCGAGGTGATGAGCAGTAAACTAGATATTGACAACATGGCCGGGGTCTTCTACATGCTGCTGGTGGCTATGGGCCTCAGTCTGCTGGTGTTTGCCTGGGAACACTTGGTCTACTGGAAACTACGCCACTGCATGGCCACCAGTTCTGGCAAACTGGACTTCCTCTTGGCAATCAGTAGGGTAAGCTTTCAGTGTGTTCCGTGCTTGTTTTTTTTGTGATTTTGCAGAAAATAGACATATCTTACTGTCTGCAATATGATGTGTAGACATTCCCACAACTAATGCTTAAATGTCCCCTCTGTTAAAACCTAAATTTATCAGTTTTTCTATACATTACTGCTCTAAAATTGTACTAAGCTGAAGTAGGACGGTGCACTCATTCATCCACATGTATGACTGTGTGTTTCTGCCCGTGTTTGTCCTTATCTGTTACAGAGTGTGAGTGTTAGAAAGTCTGGGGTCTGAGGTCAATTCAATTCCACTCTGTCAATTGGAGAGATTAATTGAAATTCAATTCTGCTCACACCCTGGATATCCTGTTCCTTTGACAATGACCTTGACAGAACCAGCCCCTACCATATGCATGGGATTATTGCAGCAGAGATGATAATTTAAACTTTTCCAACAATGTGGTTGTAATTTATGTATTTATATGTGTTATTCCATTAACTAAACAATGCACAGTTGTACTATAAATAGACGTGTGTGTTTATCTGAAAAAAAAGCAATCTTGCATTTCTTTTAAAAACTGGAACTTATTCAGATTGTCTCTCTATTGCTTGTATATTTCTGTTTTTATTTATTTATTTATTTATTTTTAATTCTATTCAGGCAACTGAAAAAAACTCCAGTTTTACAGTGAGGTGACATTGCACTCTCTTTTCCTCAGGGCATGTACAGCTGCTGTAGCTTTGAGGATGAGACAGCACCAGGTGGCACTAAATCTTTGCCCACTCATCATCATACTGCGATGGTTACCGTCTCGTCCCAACCACATGTTGTCTCAACGTCTATGACAAACCCCGTCATTGCCATGGCACAACAGCAGCAACCACCGCCACAACAACAGCAACCACAGCCTGTCTACAAAACTCCTCTTCCGGGCTCTCCTCCCACCGTGGTGCATTCTGGTACAGCAATGGGTCCATCTAATACCCCCATCGCTGGTGCACCCCTCCCATGCTCCACCTTTTTGCCTCGGCCAGATCGCAGACTGGCTGTGGTGGATCGCTGGAGGCTACCCAAATCTGCTACAGCCACCAATCCTATGGCTGTAAGAGGGGCCATCACTGACATGGGACCCTTTGCTCAGAAAGTCCCACCAAATTGGGCTTCAACTGCTGGAGGGGGTGGGGGACTTGATGGCTATAAGAGATACTATGGTCCCATTGACCCTGAGGGACTGGGGCCCTGCATGGAGCAGCAGGCAGGGTCCCAGACCCCCAAGACTATGCCCAGGGGCCACCCCCAGCCCCCTCCAGCCAGTGTGGCCTTCTACTCAGAGAAGGGCTTGGACCACGGGGTGGGGAAGAGGGTGGTGGGCAGTGGCAGCGGAGGTCAGGGGAAAGGGGCTGTTAAACCTCTAGGAACTCCTAGACTGCCTCCTAAGAGTCAAGCCCCTTTGCCTCCTACACCCCCACTGCCACACCCCTCTCCCCCTCTCCCCTCATCCTTTTGGAGGAAACGCAGGCCCAAGAAGCCCAAAGAACCCGGAGGACCACTGTATGAGAACATTCTCCCCCTGGGGCGGAGGGGAGGGGCACGAGACGGAGTGAGGGAGGGAGGAGGAAGGAGGGCACGCCCCCTTTCTCCACCGCTCTCACTTCCTGTGCCAGTACCCCTCAGCCCCTCCTATACCCCTCCTTCCCCTTCTGCATCCTTGCACTACACCTCCTCATCCTCTTCGTCAACCACCTCATCCACATCCACGTCCTCATCTGCCTCATCTTCTCGCTCCAGCTCTCCCACGTACTCTTATAGCTCCTCCAGGAGCACACGGGACAGGACTGGAGGAATTGACGGAGAGGATGATGATGATGAGGAGGAGCTGACAGAAGAATCAAGCCTTCTCCTTGGGAGGGGGAGGGAGAGAGAACGATCAATCATTCGGCCTCGTTCCTTTAGCCACGGGCGCTTGCCGCCACCCATACCCCCAAGGAAACCACGCACATCCTGGGGGGACAGAGAAAGGGAAAGGGAAAGAGAAAGAGGGGGAAGCCAACTGTCTCAACTTCAAGAGTGGTGGGCAAGCTGGAATGAGAGAGAGCGGAGTGGAGTGGGTGGAGATGCTGAGCGGCAAAAACGGGAAAAGAAGAGGAAAAAAGAGAAGGAGAAAGAGAAGAAGAAAAAGAAAAAGAACAAAAAGAGAAAAAAAAGGGAAGAGAGGGAAAGAGAGCGAGAGAGAGAAAGGAAGAGGCGAAAGGTGAAAAAGAAGAAGAAAAAGGCACTGAAGACAAAGAAAAGGAAGAAATCAACTGGAGGAAAACGTTCAGAGCCAGAGGAGGGTGATGTAGATGGGGAGAGAGAGGGAGATATAGAGGGAGAGAGGGAAGGAGGACTGCAAGACTACTCTTCCTTTACTGCCCAGTATCGGAGCACATTTGGAGAGAAGGAGAGGGATTCGTGGGATGGGGAGAGGGAGAGAGGCAGGAATGAGGGAGGAGACACAGGCAATGGCAGGGAAGAGGAGGACAGTGGCAGAAGTAGGGAAAGGCGTCCAAAATCTTCACGCCCACATTCCAGACATCGTATTCCCAGTAAGCGCTACCCCAACCTCAACAAACTGCCTGCATCAGTCAAATTTTGGGTGAATGGAAGAGGAGATGATTCTAATACACATCCGACATCCATCCATCCGCTTCTTCCGTCCTATAAGCGGAGGAGAAGTTCAGGCATGGACAGAGAAGGCAGCGGTAGAGTCGGAGAGCGGCGTCCTTTGTTAATGCATTATGAAAAAGAGAAAGCACAGACAAGAGAGGGGCTGTCTTTTCACGAGTGGGATTCTGAGGATGATGAAGATGATGAGGAGGAGGAAGAAGAAGAGAGGGAAAGAGTTAGGGAGCGGGTGGAAGAGAGAGGAAGGAGAGCAGGTAGGGGAGCAGTGTCTGAGTCAGAGAGGGACAGGGCAAGGGCAGAGGACAGTTACTCAGATGAGGGCTCATCAGGGGAGTTTGGTCGTTTTGAAAGGTACTGGGAAGGTGGTGCAGGGGGAGGAAGCACTGGGATTGGGGGCATAGGTGGAGGAGGGTGGTTTTTTGGAACGTACCCCTCCAGAGAAAGAGGTGGCAGTATCAACAGTCGGGATGATTCCTTACTGGGAACAAGGGCAGAAGGCTGGATTGGTTCTGATTTTTGGGGTTCGGCAACAGGTGTAGGTTGGGGTCCAGGGGGAGGGAGTGGGGGGCTTGGCTCACAGTGGCCACCACCACCTTCAGCCTTCCCTCCACCTAGAAGATACTGGTCTATGGACAAGATCCCTGTTAAGGGAGAGAAGAAGTGGAAGAGTGGTGGAGGGAAGAGCAAGGGGCGAGCTAGAGACAGAGGGGACGAGGCAACCCGGGCCACTATGTGTTCTTGTAGCCTTTATCCCCAACCCCATCCTTACCCACATCACCACAGCCGCTCGCACACGTCCCACTCCAGGAGAGGAGCCACGCCACTTTCGCATAGCCAGGAAGAGCTTCTCCCCCACTGCCACAGCTTCAGTGGGGGCTCTCGCCCAAAGCCTCTTCCCCCCAAATCAGATCCCAGTCAGGCCAAATCAGGCAGCCAATCTAACCTCAGCCTCAGCACACAGCCCATTGACCACCCACCTCAGGCCTCACCGTCGCCGCCCCAGCAGCCGTCCATGTCTCCATCTTCTCTCCCGATGCCTATTCCACCTCCGCCCTCCTCATCTTCTGTCTCACCACCAGCAGGGGTTGGGATGGCCGGCCAGGGCCAGGCTCAGGCTTCGGCCAGTGCCAAGCTCCAGTACCAGAGACTGCGATCTGTGCCACAGCCACGGAGGTTCTACTCCCCTCACCTGCCACTCAAAGCCAAGAGTCTATGCTCACGCCGAGGGTCGGCCCACTTCTCCAGCCTGGAGAGTGAGGTATGACAGGGGGACAGGAGAGAGGGAGACGTAGGAGCAAGCACCACTGCTATTCCAAACCATGGTGCCATGGCAGCTGGAGCCAGGGATGACACCAGAGATATGGCTGCCTTGGTGACCATCAGTAACCAATTAGCAACCATCGCTGCGGGAACAAATATGGATAGTAGTTCTATTGCTAACACTAATGTGTGTGAGAGCAACACTACTACCACCCGCTCCTTTGTACACGTTCTAGTGAGGGCGACGGTGAGACGCCACACCAGGGTGAGCTACATCCCCTTAGATGGTTCCCATGATGATGAGAGTGAAAGCGAGGTCGCATCACCGGGGACAACAACCCCAGAACTTCTTCTACGCTCAGAGTTGAGCTTTGTGATGTCATCTTCGGTTCTTCTCCCCTCCCCGAGTCACAACTATGGATAAGAGTAGTCTCCAACCTGTGAGTAATGATGTCATATTTGTACACACACATGCAGATGTATGCTCAAAACGTCTCCCTCCCTCTGGCTTTGAGAACACTTCGGTGGGATGTAGAGAGACCCACCGTCTCCCAAAAGATGCCAGTGTTTGGTCCACAGACTGTGGCTCCCAGTCCTCATTGGCTGTTGGCTTTTGAACAGAATTGGTGGACGGCTTCTTGGTGTTGGAGAGACGGCCCTCTCTTCTTCCCTTTTGTAAATCAGTTGATATGAAAAGCAATTCAGTCACCTCTCTCATGCACTTTGTCAGCCTGACCACCTTTCACAGGGCAATGAGGACAGTACCATTTATTTGCTCTTTGACCTTATGACACCATCAGACCCATCTAGCTCTACCCCAGGACCATCTATGTGATGTCATGTTTTACTAGAAACCGTTTTAACCAATCGGACTGAACAGGAATCACTTCTTCTCCTTCTTGGAGCTTGTCATGTCACCTCTGGTCCAACCAGAGCTGGAACACACAAAATCAAAATATTTGAACAAAAAAAAAACTGATATTTAAAAGAGAAATAATAAGAACAAAAAAGGACATGTAGCAAATTTTTGTTTATGTCTGTCTTTTCTTTACTTACTCAGACTTTTCTCCCCACCCCTATTTTTATTCTATTACTATATTTCTCTCACTGCATTACTGTTTTAATAAAGAGGAGGCTGGATGTGGCTAGTGTTGGAAGTGGGAATGATTCAATAGCAGTGCCAAATTTCCACGCAAGAGCTTTTAAGTAAGATTAGTTTTCAAGTAATTTGTTTTCATAGAGAAAGCCCTCATCCTTTTTTCCCCCACATGTGAGCAATGCTTAATTCACCATCCTTTAAGTGGATCAAGCAGATGATTGGTGCAATATCTGTAATTGGCACTAGATGGCTGTATAATATTCAAATAAGCTTTGGAGAAAGTTGTATAAGAGGCTTCTGGTGAGTTTAATAATTGTAGCTACATAATACAGAGTTAAGGGCTGTGCAGCTATGAACTTTATTGCTTTTATGAAAGTGGCAAGTCAGGATATATTCAGAGGAAGCAAGGGGAAGAGCAATGCATCATTAAAGCTCTCCAAGGATATTATTGTACTACACTGTACCATGGCAGAGTTTGAAGCACAATTCCTTATTGTATTTTTCAGACGTATGTGCCACAGTTGTAACTGCACAATCTAGAAGTCAGATATTTTACTAATATGTAATAAAAAAAAAAAGAATAACTTGATGCTAATTCATGTTGCTATTATGTACAATAAAATTGATTGTAACTGGGTTCAAATAATTAAGTACCACAGACAATTGTGGTGAGGAAATGATCTTCAACTATTTGCTTTGGGCAAATAAGACATGCTGTGAATGTTTTGCATCCCAATTTGAGATGCACATACAATAGCTGAGACTTCACTGAATGCATTCTGTAATAACTCCTGTTGTCAAGATTACCAGATGACTGTTTGACTATGAGCAATATTCCCACCATCAATGTGACAGGGATGCAATGGGGCATCTGTTTGCATCTGAGATGTTGTAATTGTTTTGTTTTTTTTTAAGTTCTCTACTTTAGAACATTTGTTTCAGCCGGAGTCAAGATGTCCCACATCTTTAACGATTTTCTTAAATGTGGTCAGATGTGATTTTAATTAATGAGACTACAGCAGCTGGCTCTGGCTGACAATATGAAATGCTTTTGTGTTGGTGTGAGAGTACAGAGCTGTAGCATTGCATTTTCTGTCAGGTGTGCCAAAAGCCATCCACTGTGTAAACTGTGCCAACGTTGTAATGGATAGACTCCATTTTCATAAGGTCAACATATCCACTTCATCTCTCACACTAAGACCAGCCACAGCCCAGCTCTTCTTCTATTGTAGTTGAATGTAGCTTTGTCATGATGTAGCAAGAACATCTACTTTTAGACTTTGTAGCTTTTGGATGCTGTTGATTATGGCTTGAAGGAGGGGGGGTTGACCTGCTACGTGAGGGACTGTGCGTTGTTTGTGCATGTCGTCACAGATCGAAGGGTTAGTTGACCTTCTCTATTCCCCTTTTAACTCCTTTTGCCTCTCAACGAGGGCAGACTGTATATTTTATCTGCACATGGATTGCTTTTTTTTCTAGATCTGCGTGGGGCAAATTTTAAAACAATCTTGTCACTGTTTTAGAGAAATGCTTTTGTCATTTTCATTATTTGGAAAGCCCCAGAAGCATTGCATGTTTAACTGAATGAAATCTCAAAGATTTGTTGTGGGAGAGTGGTGTAGTTAAATTGTAGCAAATGCTTAGGACCCAGGGCCGCCACCTTTTCCACGAGGTACTCGTTCTACTCACCACCCCAATGCTGGAAACCACAGCAACAGTTTGATTGCTTCCTGTGTTGTAGAACACAACCATGTTTAATCACTCAACAGGGCTTTAACCTGGTATGTCATTGAGCATTATTGATTTCTATTGAGGCGCTAATACTTAAGTCTGTGACTGCATGAACAGAAGTGACTTATAAATCTTTTGCTTATTTTGTTTAATTAATTTTCTTTAATGCTGAGAAAAAAAGAATATATTAAAATATACTATGTTTTTGAGAATGTACCATGTTATACTGTGATTTACCTGAGATATTTTATTGTATTCAATTATCATTTGAATTCTATCATTTATCTATAAAGAAATATATATGTACAAATAAATATATACATATATATACATACAGGTATATATATATATTAGTTAAGTTTGGTATATTTGGAGGAAGTGTTAGATGAAAATAGTTTTAAATGTTTTAGCTTTGTAGCAATTCTAGACACTGAAATCATTTTTTTGAATTTTGATTCCTCCTATATGACTGTGAAGACATTAGTGCCTGTGACAAAAAAGACAAGTAAAAGTCTAAACTCTCTATTCATCTGTATCTACTATAGCTATCAGTCTGTCACTCCTCTCGTACTACCTAAAATTACGTTTTGACACTTGCTGCTTTTACACATCAGTGTGTCTCTCACACAGTCTGCTGTCTTTCTCTTTTGCTATCCTGCTCTTCACTGCGGTTTTCTTTTTCCTAGTTTTCATTTCCAAGCTACCAATATTCTCCACCTTTTTTCCGTTCACGTTTCATCTTATGGCCGAGCACATCTCGCACGTCATTTACCTCTTTTTTCTTACCTTTTCATCTCATTATTTTTTAAATCAGCTCATTCCTCTGTCTCTCACTTAGCAAAAAACAGAGACCAGTAGATACTGTGTTCTTGCTCCTTTTGACTGATTGTTGATGATGATCACTTAATTGACTGATGAAATATTTAATGAACAATGTTACTATTAATGATGTGACTGAAGTGTGTATCTGACGACCACACCACTGTAGCAAGTCTGGGCTGTACCACACCACCAGCGAGCAAATGAGGCCACAGTTGCTATGGTGTTGCCATGGCATTTTCATGGCGTTGCCATGGTGTCCTCTGCACGGCCACCACCTGGTGCCTGCTGGGTAATATAGCATAATGTCCTTCACTTTCCCCAAAGCACTGGTCAAAGATCTGCTGTGCTCTCTGCTGCTCAGTCCTGACCTTAATCAATGGGAGGTGAAATATTTAAAAGCTCACTTTGGAAGAGTGCTGAGGGGCAGCTGGTGGTGACAAGTCTGGTGTCGATGCTGATCTAGACTGGACTGGTTCTGCTTGAAGTGGCATTGATAGAAGTGTTCAAATCACATTACCATGCAACACCTTGCCAAGTATATCCGTCTAATTTCTAGAAGATATGACACAATCACGATAATATGAGACACCATCAAACAAGTAGAACTTCAGTCTCGATGTGGTTTTCGTAAAGGACTGCATTTTTTTTGCTTTGTGTCATTTTCATGCAACACTGAGTTTCTGCTCTACGGTACTTGGCACAAAACTCTTGCTTGTAGTGTTTGTTTCACCTTCTGGAAACTAGCTTAGAATTCTCAGTGCAGAGCAGTATGAGACAGTAAGTTAAGAGAAAAATCAGAAATTACAGAAAATTTGTGGTGGCATGTTGTGAAAATTTTGGTTCCTGTTGTCATACTACTACTGTGTAGGCTAATGCAGTGTTAAGAGCTTTTAGTGCTTTCACACATTTATATGAGATCAAGTTGAAAAAAAGAGAACAGTAAAGAAAAACTAGACCACTGCTAATCAGAATAACAATAGCCTTAGCATTAGATCCTGCTTTTTAGAATGTACGCAGTGGCTACACAACTGTTCTAAGCAGAAAGGGTGTCACAGTAGAACTTAATATGATTGTGTTACTCTCTGCTTCAGTCTTCTTTTCAAAGTCTTTTCCTTCCCTCTGCACATGTTGTGATTCTTAAATTAACCGATTTAAATGCATCCTGTGTTTTATCACCTGGTATCAGCAGAGGCTTTTACTGCCCGGCTGAAGTTGGAACAAGTATATTTCAACTTTTCCTGTGATAGATAATTTTACTCAGTACAAGGAGGAATCCTTTTTTTTTTGTTTTTGCTTGTAATTAGTAAAATTATGAAACAGGTGAACTGTACTTGTTCCAATTCTAAAAACAAGTCCGTATATCTCACGTGCAGCTTGTTAGTTGATTGTGTCTTTCATTAAGTGTATTGACATACTTTGTGACTTGAGAAACTGGACTCATATACTGGGCAGGATTTTGAGTTTCCGCGGTGTAATCTTCAGTATGTCCTGCCCCGCATGTCATCCCAAAGGCTTCACATCACTGGTAGCCTGAGACCAGTCAGGACTGCAGCTGTCTAATCCCAATATTGACTGTGTGTGCGTATGTTGCCATGTATGTCTATTGCACGTGCACTAACCCACTGCAGTATGATTCTATAGTGCTCTCACTCACGTCAGTCTCCCTCTGTTGTTCCTCTCCCGCTATTTCTGAAAAAATATACACACACTTTGCTGCGCATGCATATTTAACACACAATGCGTGTACCATTCAGCCAATGATCCTCATCTTCTCCTAACCCTCGCGAAGCTGCAATCTATTGCATTGCCTCAAATTGATCGTCTCACACACACAGAAATACATACACATACAATGGCTAATATTTTGGAAAGAGCAACAGACCTCCACCCCAGTTAGAGGACTTCAGTCTTCAGAGGATTTTGATTCTGGGAGATTTTTTTTAAGTACATTCATGACTGTTCTGCTTGTTTTCTGTCTCCATGTGTTTGCCCTGTAGTCCTCCACTCTGTTTTGCACTGTCCTGCCTGTTCCGATCCATCACCTTCTGTTTAGAGTCGTCAGGTTCAATTTGTAATTCTTTGCCAATTTGCTCCTCTTTTGATTTACCTTGTGGTCCTAATTTGCTTCGATTTATTAGATGTACTGTTTAGTCAGATTGTATGCATTGAACAGTCCAGTCCAGCCTAGTGCAGCGTGCTCCAGGCTAGTCGAGTGCCTGATTTTGAAAGAGATCCGGGTGCAGCCTCAACCTCATCCTCTTTCTATCGGCCCATGACCTGGGAAGCAATACGAGTAGTGCTCCAGAATACAAACAGGGTCCTCATTGGCTTCATCGGCCATGAATTATATCACGGAAATACAGGAGTGCCACTGGTTGTACTCACCAGGTCTAGGGTGACAGGCCACATATACCCACAGAAACCAGAGTGTGTGTTTTCAGCATTGTACAAGGCCCAGTTCTGCTCTAGTAACCTCTCCAACACTACAGGCCTACTTACAGGTTGCTAAGGCAGGTTGCTAGTAGGGTGATGATGTTGCTCCTAGCCCAGACTGGTCTGGTCTATGCCCTAATTCAAATGTGTTAGTTTATTTAACATTGTCTGTCTGGGGTGGGGCTGGAGGGTCAGTGCTGCACTTACTTCCTGAGAATTGCTTCATAAAATATGATTCTCTTTAATTAATGCCAGTGGTGCTGTGTTTCCTTCCAATTTCTTTGCCACGAATGTCATTACAAATAAGTGGCTTTAGAATGTGTGCGCTTAGGTTGTGTGTGTGTGTGTGTGTGTGTGTGTGTGTTCCCACTTATGGCAGTATTTTCCATACAAGCTATTACCCAGTCAGAGCTCCTTCAAAGTAAATTTATGGGGAGCTCAAAGACTTGTTTCTGACAGGCGATCCTCTGTCAGTGTGTGTGTGTGTGTGTGTGTGTGTGCGTGTGCGTGTGTGTGTGCGCGCGCGTGTGTGTGTATTCGTGCTTGCTTGCACATATCCCTCAGAGGTTTCTCGTTTCTTGTCAGACTTTTGCTTTGATCTGGACAGAGCTGACCTGACAAAATCCACTTTTTTCACCCTCAAAGAGAGCAACACACCTAACACTCTTCCTCAACTTCAGCCAACAGCGTCCATCAAAGCCACCTGACCATCACCGTTTCTACGACAGCAAACGGATGTGGGGGTTTTTTTGCTGATGAGTGGAAGTTTTGGACAGACGTAACCTTGATGAAGCGTTCTGTAGTCTTCTGTAAAACTGTAGAACCATATATGTATTGATAGCCATTTGCTTTCTTATGTTTGTTTTGAGTTATGTTACCCCTCACTGACTGAATTCAAATGCGGTGGCAACTATAAATATGACACTGACTTTAGTGAAACTTATTGTCCGTGGAGAATCTTCTCAACGCCTTTTCCCAACTTCAGATTGGTTCCTAAAATACATACTCAGCCACCCATGAAAAAACATCTGAACAGTACCTGACACATGATATTCTGCAAGCACGTTGACAGGGATATTTAATATGTTTTGTTCTGCTCCCTGTGTGTCTGCGATCTGCTAATTAGCCATGCTTTGTCAGTGTGATGGGCTAATGGCTAATTGCATTGTGAGGCCTCTGTGTGTACATGCCGTAATGACTTAACGCTCTAATAAGATTGAGTTACAGGCAGTTGGATCATAGTGTCCCCAAACACTGATCTGAGGTCAGTACTATGCTTTTCTCTCTAATGGCTATGATGTGAGGGTGGATGGGATGAAGCGATCTTTAATCTCCCATGTGGGATTTCTATCCCTCACATTGTGTTCCATCATTTAGAGATGCCAGCCGTGATGTAGGTGGCTTTTTGGAGGTTTGATGAATGATTGCAGTTTTTTATTTGAGGCATCACCTCTAGTGGTGCATGCCAATCAACTGTAGTTTAGCTTGATGTTGCAACATATGCTACTCTGTCATTACAATGGCCCAGGAATTAGTCCCAACACTGTGAAATAAGCTAGCGTTGTTGAACGCACGGTTCCCTCATCTGGAGGTCAGTGGGATTTTTTTAATGGATTTATGGTTAAATGCTTGAAATAATATGAGTGGTTAACACAGACTTATAATATGGTATCAAATACCACATGGTCTATTTCAAGCATTTGAATCTTTAAAAAGTTGTGGCAAACTAAAGGAGACATTGTCATTGAAATCATGCCGATGTGAGACAGACTGCAAAGCCCAGCTGTGGGGATGTTTAGGTCATGCGTCTACAGCATCTGTTATTGTAAGGATTGCATTTATTCTTTAAAATTTGTGAAGGTCATCTCTTTTTATCAAATGTGTCTCGTACTCTTCAATTACTTCTCTGCAATAACCCAAAATCCTGTGTTAAACTCCCATCGGCTTTTTTGGAGGGAGCCATGGTGTCGCTAACTTCCAGGTTAGCTTACAAAAACATCTCCCTCATCTGTGAAGCACCAACACCTGCCCCCTCCCATCTGTGTCCTCCATACCCCCTCCCCTGCAGAACCTCCTGGTCCTTTGTCCCAACTTTAGGATCAGGCATACACACATACACACATCCCTGAGCCAGCAGCGGTGTGTGGGAATGGAAAGAGGGCGCCATGTCCCTGCTGAGGTGCAGCAGACTGATCCTGTACTGATCTACCAACAGCTTCCTGGGGATTTATAACATATGTCAGTGGTGCACAGCTTAACACTTTCTCTCTTTTTGTCTCTCTGCCTCTGTCTGTCTCTCTCTCTGTCTGTCCGTCTCTCTCTCTCTCGCTCTCTCTCTCTCTCTCTCTCTCACGACACTATTGTCGTGTCTTGCAGTTCAGTGCAGAACCCTGATGTTCCTGCACGTCTAGCTCTTGTGAGCTCTCTGTATTCTCCCAATATTTGTTGTGTGTATTCTGATTTTCTTTCAATTATCTGTCTATCTATATCTATCTATCTATCTATCTATCTATCTATCTATCTATCTATCTATCTATCTATCTATCTATCTATCTATCTATCTATCTATCTATCTATCTATCTATATATTCAGTGCAACGACAGCGCTGTTTTCTCTTTCATCATGTGTGCAGTGCCGCAGGGTTCTACAACTCATCGGCTTGATCTCTGAAGTTGAAAAAACAGCCAAGCATCCTTTCATCTAAGGGTCTCTTTTTTTCCTTTTTTTCCTGGTTACACAGCCAATCTCTCACTTCCTCACATTTTCACATGAACCACACTGGACCACAGACAAATGAGCTAACCGACCCTCAGCTGATATCACACTCCCGCATGTGTTTGTGTGTGTGGGAGTGACAAGTATGACAAAGTTGAGGAGAGAATCCATTTTTCCACTGTTACATGTGTGCATTTGTATGTTACAGTGTTTTTCTTTCAGTCTGTGATTGATTAATTGTAATGCTAATGGATGTTGAGTGTCTTCACAGTAATGCAAATGCCATCGTAAATGGAATTGTGTCCTTTTATTTGGTTTCACCAGTCTGCTTAAAATGAAGCTATTATACTGAAGTAGCAATTCAATTATTTTTGTAGCTCATTATGCCAGCAGGTCCATCTCACATCCTGCAGTAGTGATGATCAAGCTGATATAGGAAGTGTACTTGTAATGACATAGATACACACTTGTACACTGCCCCAAACCCAAAATGCTTTTAACAAAGAGGTTACAACTGCTACTAATTAATGTGAATGCATTATAACACACTGTATGAGGACCTTTATGCTTCATTTCAGCTCCTTCTTGCCTTCTGCATCTTTCAATTTGCTTCAGCGGCTCGCAGCAATCATATTGAATTTTCTGCTGGAAATGCTTATTCCAGTTGTGTTTTCATTTTCACATGGTCCAATTGGTGACAACTTACCAGTCATCAATCCAAAACACATTACTGCAATAATACAAAGATGAAATATCCTCACATTTGAGGAGCTATGACCAGAGAAAGTATTGCCTTTTTTTTCTCCTGAAAAATTACTTAAAGCCACTACGCGGTGGTGTGTGGTTGTGCTTGAGTGGCCATAGAGAGTACAGTAAATCAAATTTTGGGCGTGAAAAAGAATGACACATCTTGCCTCAATTTAAGTATTTCATGGTGTCAAGATGTAAATATATATATATATATATATATATATATATATTTGTAAAACTAAATTGAGGGAACATGTCATATATTGTGGTCTCAACTTAACCCACATTTTTCCTCTCTATGGTTGCCCCAGAGCTATAAATCACAGTTATTTATTAAAATTGTTGCAGATCACTATTCATCAGGATGAATCACCTTAGCATTTAAGTTCCAGTGTGGATATTGTGCATGTTTTCTTTGCCAGTCATATATGTATTTTAAGTGTTTAATGCTTGCTACTAGATAGTGTTTGTATGTATCGTTTAATGTGAGCTGTTGTGAAATAGCAGCAACATCAATGGACACAGGCACTATCATTGCATGCTGTTTTATTACCACCACATCTAGGACACAATAATTATTCATGCTTCTGTCTTCTGTGCTACTTTACGTTACCTCTGTGTGTGTGTGTGCGTGTGTTTTAGTGTATTTGTGTGTGTGTGTGTGTGTGTGTGTGTGAGGAGAAAATATCTTGTTTTTTAGGGAAGATTGGTTGAAGGCCTAAATTAGTTGTAGTATTTAATATAGTAAGTGTCCAGGAAATTAATAGAAGCCAATGTAATGTCCTATAAGTTGTGGAACCAAAACTGTGTGTGTGTGTGCATGTGTGTGTGTGCATGTGTGTGTGTGCATGCGCATGTGCCACCTGCCCATAGGGAATCTATCCTCGAATGCTGGAATGAAGATTAAGATATCCTCAGACTTTACCTTGTTCTCCCAACGCCTCATTATCCGATCGCCCCTCTCACGCTGAATCTCCTGCCCTCCTGCTTTCATCCTTCCCCTCGAGCACATTTTGTTCACAACCTTCTTTTCCTCCTTGCAGCAGCAAGAAAAGGTTTTGCAGCCCACAGCTGAGGATTTGAGTTCTTGTTAGTCATTTGCACATACTGTGAATAGTAATACATTTCAGCTCACATGACTGTTTTGCTTGTGTTAGTAGAATATTGGCTTGGCCGTGACCCAATCCTCATTATTCTCATGGCCTTAAACTCTGCCCAGTGGAAGGAGGAAAAACAAATATTCTACTGTATTTATCTTGAAAAAAAAAAAAGAAAATTGGTTGTTTAAATTGACAAAAAATATACATACAACATGAAATATTGATGGAAGCAGAAGGAAAATTGGAAGCATACTTGACATCCTAGCGAACAGAATATACACATTTGCCGTGTGAAATAAATTGCTTCATGGAGCATAAACATCCTGCGGCCGAATAAGCAGTGTGTAAGGGACTGTGAATGCATCGTAACCACTTAAAGACTTACTTATTATTTACCTTTTTTGTTTTGTTTTGTTTTTCAATGTCTTGACCAACTTGGATCCTGGAACATCGTGAAACAAAAATCTTTATGTGATTGATTTAATTTGCTCTCATCAGTCTGTGCAGTTTTAAACTTTCGTAATATTTAGGCAGATCAGCTATGAATTAAAAAAATGGACAGAGTGTTCATTTTCCTCAGTGATGAGAGGTTTTTTTTAGGCCATGTTGACGGGACCTCATCGCCTGCCAAGTGCCTCGTCTGACTGGCGTTGATGTGTGTTGCTCTCTTCCAAAACACAGCAGACTGCTTTTCATTAAAAAAAGAAAGAAAGAAAAGCAGCAACTGAAAACGATACAAGCAAACACAGCCAATCAGTACTTATTTAAGACTTAGATATGAATGCCTCAGGCACCACTTCTGCCCTGATTCCACAAACAACAGTTGAGCAAGTGAATTTCTCTTTAATTTCATTGGAGAAGAGAATCAGTCAGCCAGCCAGCCAGTCAGGTAGAAGAAGCTGGTACTTGATAGGAGTGAACGCTTGTTAGATGATAATGGATGTGTGTAATTGGTGAAGTGGAGATTGCTGCTCCCCCCATCCCCCACCCCACCCGAATTTTCTGTTTCATTAAGCCATGGTCAGAAATAATAGGATAGCCATCTGTGGACTGTGGGGTGGGTGGATGGGGGGGGGGGCAGAGGGAGAGTAGAAAGACGGAGATCATCATATGTCAGCAGCTTCCAGTGCTTAAAAGAAGATGCTGCTTAGTGGCTTTCTCAAGTAGCATTTTTTATTTTTTGGAAAGATCTTTTTATATAACTTTTTCCTCCCTTTGATATCAGATGTCGTCTATTTCTTTTCATCTTCTGTCCCTTTTTTTAAGCCATTACCCTCCACTCTTAATCGTGCATCTATGTGTTTCATGCAGCCATGTGCGTGAGTGTGTGTTGGTGTGTGTGTGTGTGTGTGTGTGTGTGTGTCTCCTCTTGGTTTACAGTATTTATATTGGCTGGCTGTATACAGTACCAACCCATTTTATGGCATGGGATCGGTCCCTGTAAAACATGCTCAAAGAGGCATGCAAACACACGCTGATACACACACTTTAGAGCCACAAGTGCTTACTCATCGTGAAGAGGAGCCTTTGTGACACATGGATGTCTTTTGTTTGTCAGTGCACTGATTCATGATTACTCATGCTACGGCTATTACAATCACATTTTTGCCCCCCCGGTGTGTGTGTGTGTGTGTGTGTGTGTCTCTCTCTCTCTCTCTCTCTCTCTCTCTCTCTCTCTCTCTCTCTCTCTCTCTCTCACTATGTGGACCTCATTTATTTGTGAAAACCACTCAGGCAAGATAAGTCCAAGTGTAAGTTTTATTGGCGACCAAATGAAGACAGTAATGACAGGTCTATGGAGAAAAGTCTGGTGACTCTGTGTGTGTGTGTGTGTGTGTGTGTGTGTGTGTGTGTGTGTGTGTGTGCGCGCACACGTGCATGGGGGAAAGCCCCTATCAATTCCAATCAGCTGCTGGTTCTGCATGATTAATGCTGAAATGACATATATCATTGTCAGATGGAGAATGTTCACACAGCTGTTTTTTTCTTCAAATAGACAGACATAATAATGACAGCCTCCAACACACGCTCACACACACACACACACACACACACATGCTAGCTCACTCTTATCTTGCAGGCTGACACCATTTTGCTCTCTAACAATCTTGCTAATTATAATTGTTAATTAATTCTCTGCCAGTGTCCTCACCAGGAGACTAATAACCTACATTTCCATTAATTAGACCTTCAACCCTTTGCTCCCTCTCTCAGTCTCTCCGTCCCACTCCAATCCAGCCCTTTGTCCCCTGTCTGCCTGCATCCCTGCTCCTGCCTGCTGCTCTCACTCTCCCACGATTGTCCATGGGCCACACACACGCACACACACACACACGCACACACACACACACACACACACACACACACACACACACACAGAGTGAGTGTGAATAATTGTGTGCCTGGGTTTATACTTGTATGCTTGAATAGTCAGGACCAAACAAAATCAGTGCACTCAACTCCCAATAATGGTCATTTGATTGGAAGTCAAAAAGTGTGTGTGTGTGTGGGGACCAAAGACCAGTCCTCGTGCTGCAAAATGTGATTTTTGAGGTTGGAGTTAAGGTAAGTGTGAGGGATGAATTGAAGTATCAGTTCATCAGGACTGAGGCTTTAGTTAGGCTGTCCACCATGAATGGAAGTCAATGGCATGTCCCAACAAGCTGTGGAAACCTCTTTTGTTGCATGTGTGTGTATCTAGTCTCTTTTCTCAATCCATCAATCACAACTGTTGCTTGACTCACACAGTCTGAGGCACAAGGGGGCTTATGATAGGTTAATTGAGGAGAAAATCTGTTCTCTTCATTCTGATTGAAATGCTGATTTTACTGGTCTCACTGTCAAAGTAAATGAGCCTATGTCTAGTTACATATCCAGCCTTCATACATGTAATTTAGGACAGCATGTGCAGTTGACCTACCCTAAGACCCGCCCTCTGTCATCAGTCTTCCTATCACAGCTTTCACCTGCCTTAAACAAATATGCTGAGGTTCATGGGGGGTTTAGGATAAGTCATGTAGCGCCCATATCTGTGCATCTAGTTGATAATGTGTTGTTTCTTTTTAGCAAACTATTCAGTAAATGATTGTAAGTTTAGCAGTTTAACACCCCAAAAGTGACAGGCGTGTGCGTGCGTGCACACGTCCCCGTGTGTGTGTGTGTGTGCACCCTTGACAGAATGAAGACAATCAGCGTATTTGCTGCCACCCCCCCCCCATACATACACACACACACACACACACACACACACACACACACACACACACATACTCCAGTGTCCTGGACAAACAGCCCATCTCTCTTTGAAACTACTGTTCCCATCAGGCTTAGCTGACCTGGTTTCAGTGCACAGTATAATCAGGCAACCACTTGCCTTGAACAAATCTCAAATGTAGTAAAAGTACTATGAACTGGTGTGTTACGGAGAAGGTTGTTTATTTCACAGGCCTGTTGACGCTTCAGTCTACCGCTTCTGTTGTCATCACTCTCAACAGTTTCTCAATCAAACAGATCTGGGAATGTCCACTATTGAGGCTCTTTTTCTTCAAGGCTGGATTCTTTCTTTCCTCTCTCTGTCTGGCATTGGAGGAAGTGAGAGACAGTTGGCGCTGGCTTGTCCATACTGTCGTGGTGGTGGCAAAATGGCAGCTTCTGTCTCATCCGTCCTCCTTCCTCTACCTCCCTCACCCTCTCCTGAGAGAAGTAACCCAGATTTCAAAATGAATCGCCCGCCTAGTCCCCTCAATCTTCCTCCTCTCTCTCTCTCTCTCTCTCTCTCTCTCTCTCTCTCTACCTCTTACTCTCTATCTATCTCTCTCTCTCTCTCCTTAGTAAAAACAGAATCAATCTTGGAAAGAGAATACCACCTCTCTATCTCGTCCTCCTCCTCACCCTGCCTCTGGGTTAACGGATATTTACCACTTCTATCTTTGGTTCCTAGAAAGCCTGAATCGCTGCTGCCTTCTCTTTTGGCTGTAATAGGTTTTCTTTTCTTTTTTTTAATTAATATTCCAGTTTATTTCCTTTTCACTTTACACAGCACAGTTTCTCTTGTTTTTTCTGGGGGTTTTTTTTCTTCCATTTTTCTGTTTTTGGAGGTGGCCAGCTACAGGTGTGACACCTCAGCTTTTCTCGGGAAGTGAGCTGGATAACCAGACCAGCAGAGGAAGACGAGACAGTCAAACCTTTCCACCGAAAACCTCATAAACTCAGGTATTGCCTCTATTTCCATGTAGCTCTGCACACATTTTTAGAATAGATTTTTCTTCTTTTACCAATTTCTTAATGCTGTCCTCTTTTCTCTACCTTCTCCGCTTCGTCCTTTTGATTCTCCTGTTTCTTTGAGGAGACAGCATCATTTCTTCTATTTCTTTCTGGCATGGGTTCACACACTGGCCTTGTTTATTTATTCATTTAATAGCTGTTGGTGAATGTATCATTTAGCAGCGTGTAACACTTGCACCATATCTCTCAGGAAGATATTTCCCGCCTTTTTCCCGCGCGTCTCATCCCTTATAGACATCTACGTGTTATTCTGGTGCAAACTTTTCTTCAGAAATGGGACTGATTGCTAATAAGGCCAGTCAGGAAGTCGGGAGAGGATACAAGCTCTAATGTTGGAGCAGGTGGTGGGGGTGTTGTTGACATGGCAACAGGAGGTGCAGTTGACATGACGACCGGGGTGGGGGGGTGGTGGGGGTCATAGCCAGGGTGAAGGAGTTTGAAGGGGTACAGAGAGCAATGTACTGTAGGCAGAATGGACCGGCCGTATGTGGGACACACAGTTTCACTTTTCATTTGGCGTCTCCGAGGACAGTTTTGTCTCCATAT
Organism: Aulostomus chinensis; assembly: GCF_037954235.1. NCBI lineage: Eukaryota > Metazoa > Chordata > Actinopteri > Syngnathiformes > Aulostomidae > Aulostomus > Aulostomus chinensis. The sequence continues at coordinate 10,063,018 of NC_141330.1, read as the reverse complement.
ATAAATTAACCTCCTTGGCTGCTTCATAACACCATCTCCTCTTCTCCTCTCTTCCTTCCTCTCTTCTTCTCACTCCTATCGTACCTCTTGTCATTTTTCCCTGCCCTGCTTCATTCATTCCTTCCTGATCTTTCTCTCAATCACGTCACTGCTCCCTCCCTTCTATCCCCTCCATCCCATGTGCCATTAATACAACTCTTGCCTCCACCATGACCCATTACACTTTCCATCCCTCCTCCTCCTGCTGCTGCTCCTCCTTCATGTCCCTGTGCCCTACCCCCTCCTCCCTCTCCCATGTTCAAGGTCTTCTGCCTGTACAACTCCATACCCTCCTTACTGGCTCTCATTTCCATTCTCTACCTACTTCCTCTTCTTTCTCTCTCCTACATCCCTCCAGGCATCATGTCCACGCCTGTCTCCCCTCCCCCCTCCCTCTCCCCATTGACACTGGCCTCCCCTACATCAGCAACCTCCCCCGGTGCCTCCCCTCTGCCCTCGCCCCTCTCCCCTCCACCCAGGGTGCCAGTATTCCAGAGGAAGGGAGCGCTCAAACACAAGAGGATTGTCGAGGTGAAAGATCATCAGTTCACGGCCCGCTTCTTCAAACAGCCCACCTTCTGCAGTCACTGCACCGACTTCATCTGGTAACACACACACAAACACACACACACACACACACACACACACACACACAAATGCAGACACACCGGCACATTTACACAGAAACCATCCCGGCTGTTCATAAGCCGCCTCCTTAGGCAACCCACTACTATATCTGACCCTGACTTCTTCTACACATTTCTTCTCTTTCAGCCCAGAGAAACAGCCTACACTAGCCAGCACACTGACCTGATCGGATCACATAACCTCACCTCCGCACTGCAGCCCACACGATAGAGGAACTAATGTAGCAACTTCATGTACTCAAACATATGCAGCGTGTATAAAACACATACAAAAGGAATCCTACAAATTTTAAAGGAGTATGCCTTTAATTTTGTGTCCATAAAGGAACATAAAACCCAAAATAGATGATCAAATTCAATGCAGCTAATATTTCATTGATAATACTTCAGCCTAAAATTTTTTGCATCCCATTATTCTCATAATGGAATTCAATAGTGACCCATATCAGATCATACACACTTTTAAACACCATACAGCCTAAATATTTTTCTCTCATAGAGCAGAATTAGTGCTCCCAGTTACCTTCATGTCTGAAATCCATAATGCCTTTAAAAATGCTTCATTAAAAGTGAAGGACTGTTAGAATCTTCAAAAATCCTGCATAAATGTTGTATGTTATGTAAGTAATGAACAATACCACAATGAAAGGAATTAAGAGGCCTCAAAAATAATGCCGGAGTGTAAAGAAACATGCCAACTGGGACCAGCGGACCGCGAGTTAGCTTAGCACAATGAATGATCAAGGAAGGGAAGAGTTTGCATACCTCCTGCAAAAGCCATCAGGTTCAGGCTCTTGGTTTGTCATCCATCATTTTCTTACAAAGTTGCCCATGATTAGTAGCAGCAGATCCCCTGCTATTCATCGCAGAATGTTTTATGTTGTTCAGGTTACAATAGAGCGTTTGAGGTGCCGTGTAAGATCACGATTCCCGATGGTTTTGTCAGGAAACTACCTCTGACAATGTGTCTGCTTCGAGAATGTTTGCAGGCAAAGACCAATGTGAGAAAAAGGTCTATTTGATGACTTTTGACAAAGGGATGCTAACCCACCCATCCACTACCATTCATTATGTTAAGCTAACTAGTAGTCAGTTTGCCTCTGCAACCCTTTTTAAACTGAACTGTCAAAATGGCAGTAATACTGACCCCCGCCACCCCAACAACTACATACAACTACACAGAGATGGAAAGACAGACAACATCATGTCTGACCTGCTAGTGGATGTCGTACCAGCACTGAATTAACATGTGTGAAAGGGACGGGTCACGCTGGAGTTGACACTTCTGTTTTGATGGCCTGGAACGCTATACAGATTCACACACTGGGACAGGTTCAGGCTGTTGTTGTTAGGTTCTGTGCAAATTAGTAACATGTTGTAATGAGGAAATCAGATTTAGGACGATATTGTGGAGTCTTTGTGTAAAAGGGGCTTGTGGTTCTCAGCTCCTCATGTACACACAGAGGAGGGAAGGCTTGCTCTAGGTTCTTGTCTGGCTCTGGGGAGGATGGCAAATAGGTGTACAGAATTTCCCCCAAAAGTTGGCATGTTCATTTAATTTGTTTTGCATTGTTCTGCTTAAGGAAAGGATTTTGTGTAAACTTAATAAATCCTTGGAAAACCCATTGGATTATGTTAAAATAAATACAATGTGACAAAGCTGAAAGCAGACTGTGTCAGCTCATGTCTGCAATGTTGTAAAAGATTTTGTTTGTAATCATAATCTGAAAATGTTTATATATATATATATATATATATATATATATATATATACACACACACACACATATATATACATATACATATATATATATATATATATATATATATATATATATATATATATATATATACACACACACATATATATACATATATATATACACACACATACATTTTCTTCCACTTATCCTGTTAAGGGTCGCGGGGGGGTGGAGCCTATCCCAGCAGCTTTCGGGCGAGAGGCGGGGTTCACCCTCGACAGGTCACCAGTCCATCACAGGGCAGACAACCATTCACACTCACAGCCACACCTACAGTCCATTTAGAGTACCTAATTAACCTAGTCCCCTCTTTGCAGGCACAGGGACAACATGCAAACTCCACACAGAAAGATCCCGTGCCCGAGCCGGGACTCAAACCCAGAACCTTCTTGCTGTGATATATATAAATATATTCTATAGGATACATATAAATATATTCTATATTTATGAAAAGATGACGAGTGAATCGACCTTCAACATTTGTGATTAAGGGCCTGTTGGGAGGTGGTGTAAACAGCACACCCATGACATGCAGGAAAACTGACATTCTTGTAAGAATTGTCTTCTATGTAAATGGAGGCAACCATACCAGCCAACCAACCAGCTTGTTCCCTCCTGTGAAGCCATGGCAAGCGATGTGTGTGAGTTGTAGTGTGTGTTGGACATATGGTGGGAGTGTATGTCGGATGCAAGGTAGCGAACGTGCCAGCAGCCTCTGGGTAGCTTTCAGGACATTTCTCCAAGTGGCTGCTGTCTTGGCCGCGGTAGCAGCGCTTAGTTCAGGGTGAAAACTCTTTCCCTCACACAGGAGCTGCAGCTCTCAACGTGGGCGTTGGAGTCCCACAGGGGATTGTTAGATTAATTAAAGACGAAGAAAAGATTGTTCCAACATGCAGATGTACATATCTTGTTTGTTAATTCAGGCTCTGAAAAGTAAATGAATATTTGTAGCTGGTGGGCCCTCAGCCTTGAATTATCAATTGAGTGACGTTCTCTGATGAGGATAAAAGTGCCGTTGCCCGATTTCATGGTGTCTTCTACATGCTTGGAGTCGCTAATCTCCTGCTTTTTAAGGGTCATGCATTATATGACCACTAAATGACATATTTTAAACATATTATCCAACAAGCCATCTTACAACAGACATTCTGACACTTCATAGTAGGAAAATCACAGTTTTATTGATTACATTGTTGCATCATTTATTCATGTTTCCTGATAAGCTGTTCTAGTATTACTCTGCTTTCTTTTTTGTATATTTTTAAAATTTCTCACAGAGAAATCAAAGAAATCAGTCTCATTTCTGCTGATATTTTACTGTTATTTCTGTCCAGCCCTTCATTTAATCTATTAGAGAAGGTCTTCCATGCATCATTAATTTGAGATGCTGCCATCCCTACATAGAATGTGCTGTGATACTTAACCACCTCTCTGAGCTGTGGAGTCAAACCATACCTGGTTCTCTAATGCTCTCTACTGGCCAAAAGGCAGAATTGGACTCATAGGCTTGGTGCTGCAGAAATGCACTCCTGATGAATGCTGATCAAGGATCAGATTACCCTCTGTAACCCTATCTTTAATTATTACTCAACCAGATGGTGCCCTGATTGTAGATCAGTGATTATGGTCAGTTTCCTCTGAAGCCCCCAGCCTCTTCAGTTTGATTGTGGAGGAGCTCTCAGCAGTGTCTTGTTTGTCTGCTGTTCTGAACCTGCTCATCAAAACTTGATTCACAGCAGGCGAGGTGCTGAGTGGACTCTTTAGTCAATCAATGGCTTTAATTATTCAATTAAAGCTCTAAGGAGACACTGGAAACTAGCCAACGCCGCAGTTCTGGAAACAGAAAGATTGTGTTTGTCCTTGCATGTGCTTATGTGTGATAATAATTGACACTTGAACTCTCAGTAGTGTGATGAAGTGCAAAGATGCTCGAACGCCACATATTGTTGTAGTTATTTTTTGTCTCAACTTTTTTCCTGCTTGCTCGCCTGTTGTTCGTAATGCAGCAGGGAATAAGGCAACAACAGCGTGTCTGTTTTGTCAGATGGTTCATTTGACAATATAAACAGCCTCGGAAGCAAAATAACTCACAAAGGAAAGATTGTTTTTGTGTCTTAATCTCTGTGCCTTTCTTACTCAGGGGCATCGGCAAACAAGGATTTCAATGTCAAGGTAGAGACAAACTCAACATTCCGTGTTTAACCATCTCAGTGGATTTTCTCAGTGTGACTGATTATAATTTTTGAGTATTTTTCCCCCCCCCCCCAGTTTGCAGTTTTGTGGTCCACAAAAGATGTCACGAGTTTGTGACCTTCACGTGTCCTGGCTCTGTGACGGCACCGAGACCAGATGTAAGCAGATACATCAGTATATCCCACACGGCTCTTACTTGACGCTACACTGTTGTCATCTCATCGTGTGCATGACTTATTCACCGATACAACCTTCGCATCGTGCTGCCTGACATCTGCACTCATGTCATGTCATCTTACAAGGCCTTGGAGATAGGAAACGAGGGTGGTGGTGGTGGTGAGGGGCACAGGTGGAGGGTGGGAGGGGCTGATAAGAAGGGGGAATTAGAGAGAAAGAGCAACACACTCCTCACTCTTCCTCTCTGTGGCATTTTGAGGATTTCAGAGAGATTTGTCTTCATGGTTTTTCTTTTTTTTCTACCAGCGAGACAAACTGCATCAGAAATGAGGTCAAGGGGAACATAGTTTGTGTCTGTGTGGTTGAGAGCGTTCATGCGTGTGTATGTGTGTGCGCGTGCGTGTGTGTGTGTGTTAGAGTAAAAAAGTATGAAAGAGTGAAAAGAACACACAAAGAGGGAGCGAGGAGAAACAGGGTGACAAGGGAGGATGGAGGAGAGGCGGGGGGTGATGAGCTGAAGATAGATAAAAATGATTCATCCTTCTTTGCACAGCGTATACACACACACACACACACACACACACACACACATACATACACAGCCTTCCTTAGATGCACTCAGATTTATATGCCCTCTTCGATCTAATCTAATTGGCTTGTTCATGAATACCCTGCTCAAGATTTCCCTGCTGATCTCATCCTGCATGTGTGTGTGTGTGTGTGCGCGCGCGTGAGTGTGTCTGCATCTGCCTGTATGTATGCATCCACCCAGTCACTGTGTGTTGGTATGAGTTTTCAGTCTCAACTGTTATTGTATGTGTTTCAGGACCTGAAGAGTCGACACACGTTTAAGATCCACACCTACTCCAGTCCCACCTTCTGTGACCACTGTGGCTCGCTGCTGTACGGCCTCATCCACCAGGGCATGAGGTGTGCCAGTAAGTTCCCTCCTATATTCATCAATATGTGTGTACATACAGTACAGCACAAACTCTGTTCACACAGCCATGTGTCTGGGTGAGACTGATGCCAAGTGGTCAGGTGTTAAATTCAGACCTGCTGTGCACATTGAGGAGATTTATACAAGCCAACATCCTATTTATTTACACTGCATGCATTTATTACATTATTTTCTTCTACTTTCATGGTTTAATATCGTAAGTAATTTTTTAAATTGAATTTGTGTGATTTTGGATTGACTTTTATACTTAGGTGACCTAAATATTTGTTTTATATTAACAATCTTTTAAAATAAATTCTTTGTTCTAATAGAACCAGTGTCCAGTTTATTTATTGAGAGGAACATTTACAGTGAACATATTAACTTATCAGTGCTCTCTAGTGGACATGTTGTCTTAATTACCTCAAGAACACCTTTGGAACATCTGTATTGAAATATTGATAAAGGAGATAAAAGCAGCACATTTCTTTCAAGTTAGTACAGGTGGTAGTTAGCACTGACACGTCTTTTTGCATCTCTGTACAATGAGGTTGTGATATGAACGTCCATCGGCGATGTGAGACCAGTGTTCCCAGTCTTTGTGGCCAAGACCACACAGAGAAGAGAGGCAGGATCCACCTGACTGTTAGAGGAGAGAAGGAGGATATCTTTGTTACAGGTGAGAGGTTGTGGGAAGTGTTGAAACAAAAGCCCTGGATTACACAGATAATGATGGATTTCTCTCTTTCTCTCCAGTGAGGGAGGCTCGTAACCTGATGCCCATGGATCCAAATGGTTTGTCGGACCCGTATGTGAAACTTAAACTGATTCCGGACCCAAAGAGCCACAGCAAACAGAAGACCAAGACCATCCGATCCACACTCAATCCCATGTGGAATGAGAGTTTCACTTTGTGAGTCCACATTGATCTGAAAGTGGAAGAAAGTGTACATATAAATGAAAAGTCTCAGGGACAAAGAATGCTGGATATAAAACATCTATGTACGATGCTTGATGGTCCTTGAATTGTACATTTTTATTCTCTAAATGTTTTATGCGGATTGAGTTTTGGGTTTTTTTTAACCACTGTTCTGCAAAACGGTATGAGAGTGGGAAGAAATAACTTGCACAGTTTGTCTTTAATCGCTGTGTTGCTGCCTTACTGAGCAAACTCTCTCTGGTGATTTCAAGCTTTTTGTGTTTGTCTCTCCAGCTCAGTGCGCGGTCACCAGTGGGACAGGCGTCTGTCTGTGGAGGTATGGGACTGGGACCGCACGTCTAGGAACGATTTCATGGGAGCTCTGTCATTCGGAGTGAGCGAGATCTTCAGGCGTCCTATCAGCGGATGGTTTAAATTGCTGGCGCAGGATGAGGGCGAGTATTACAACATCCCTGTGCCAGATCCAGACCTGCAGGTAGGAAGCTGCCTGCTCTTGACAATAAAGCCTTTAGTGCCTGTTGGCCTTCATTGTGAACCGAGACCAGAGGGGATATTAATTCCCTGAGCAACCTTTTTATTGTTTTTAGTGTGCTAATGACCATTTATCCTTAGACCTGGGAACAGTCGTTATCAGCTGATAAATACGCACATCTAATCTCACTGCTCACACTGGGTCAGGATCTTGAACTGTCCCTCTGCTTACAGCTGAGAAAAACCTTTCAGAAGATTTATGCCTGTTGTTGTGTCTAAATAATTAGATAATAAATTATACTGAGTCCCCACCTTTATTTGTTACACTCTACCTCCAGCAGGGTGCAGGGTTGTTCTGCTTGACTTGAATTTTAAAAAAAAAATAGTTTAAAAAAATGGTTTGATGGTATGGTGGTGTTGTGATTCTGCAGGAACCTCAGCCAGATGCTACACCACCCTCGTTGCCTCAGGCCATACCTGCCCCCGTATCTGAACCCTTCCCTGCAGCTCTGCCTCCAACCCCTGTACCATCCTGTCTTCCTGTCCTCACTCAAGGCCCGGGGAAGGTCAGAGTAGGCATCCATGATTTCAACTTCCTCATGGTTCTCGGCAAAGGCAGCTTTGGCAAGGTAAACACCCAACCCCCACTCCGACTCTCAGATGAAATGTCATCTATTATCCTCACAACTGCCCTGATCCAACAGCTGTAAGTGATATCAAAGAGGCCATTCAGGCTGAAAACAGCAAAGATTATTCCTGGCTTTAAATAATTTGTTTGACCTTCATGTGCCATTTCATATAAGACCTTCCGGGCAAAGCAAAGCTGTATTTCCTTGGAAAAAAAAACCATTGCATTGTCTCTTGATACTGCCAAATGTTTAATTTAACCCTCAGCATCTTTTGTGTTGTCAGCAATCATGAGCTCAGGCTGGCTGGCTTCCTACATGGCACACACACACACACACACACACACACACACACACACACACACACACACACACACACACACACACACACACACACACACACAAGTGGTCCTTTTGGAGGTGTTTCATTTCAAGGGAGCCTCTGCTCTCCATTTTCTCGTTAATTCCCCTGTAGATGAGCCATAATGAAGAGAGTGACGTTTTGAGTCCTTCTTCCTCCTCTGAAATCCCCCAGTGCTGTTTCATAACTGTCAGATGAGAGTCTACAGAGGACAGGAGAAATAGACTCAACTTACGTAAGATGAGCAAGAGAGAGAGAGAGAGAGAGAGAGAGAGAGAGAGAGACAGAGAAAAAGAAACGACCCAAGAAAGGAGAGACAGACCCCGGGGCTGCTGAGTGAGAGAGAGAGAGAGAAAGAGACAGACAGAGATAGGAGGAGAGTGGGAAGGATTACTGAGCTGCAGAAAGTGACAAAATTGACCAAAAGGAAACGGGATAACAAGCGGGGAAGAGAGAAGTAGTACATGTGATTGTGGTATTAAGATTTGTAATATTCTAAAGGGTTATAAATCCCACTTGTGTGCGGGGGTTTGTTTGAAACCACAGGGGAGAGCGAGAGACTTGATGACAGGACAGCAGGATTTCTGTCAGTGACTGGCACATCATCAATAACTCTGCCAACACACACACACACACACACACACACACACACACACACACACACACACACACACACACACACACACACACAGCCTTCATCGCTGGCACTATTTGAAAGTAAAATGAGATCCTTTATCCACACGAGCCAGTGATCATTAGAGCTCAGCACTGCAGGTTGGACCGACAATTTTAAACAGCATTGTGGTCAGCACTTTCCAGCATATCTTCCTCTTGAACCACACTAAAACTCTGTGGCTCTCATTGTAGAAAGTTATAGCATCATTAGAGCGACCGCTGGCCTCACCGTCTGATAACAAGCTTGAGTTTAAAGTTATATTCCATCATTTTCACCATGACTGGGTAGATCTGCACGGCCTGCATCAGAAATGAACATTTCTATGATTTAAATGTGCCTCAAAGCGTATGACTTCATTAGAACATAGCCAAGGATTTTTTTTTTCCTCCCAATTAGAACACACACTTACTTATAACACAATGACCTAAAAACTACCGGGTGTATTACAGTACATGCATAATTTTTTTTTTTTTTTTTAGCTCTTTTGACTTGGAATCCTTTGCTATTTAAAAACAAAGTTAATAGATTGATGCACAGATGGCTGCTGTAAGCGAAAAAAAAGTAATCGTACCTTTCTCTTGTTAACCAGACAGTTCACTAAAAATAAACATTTTGTTTATTTATGGACTTCAGCAGTTTAAAGTCCTACAATAGCTGCTTTGGATTCTGTTTTCTTTGCTCCTCTTACGCTATCTCTCTCTCCGTCTGTTTCTCCTGCACAGGTGCTGCTGGCAGAGGAGCGAGGCAGCGAGCGTCTGTTCGCTGTGAAGGTGCTGAAGAAAGATGTTCTCTTCCAGGATGAGGACACGGAGAGCGCTCTAGTGGAGAGGAGGGTTCTAGCGCTCCCATCTCGCCCTCACTTCCTCACATCGCTCTACTGCGCCTTCCAGACTGAGGTCTGTGTGTGTGTGTGTGTGTGTGTGTGTGTGTGTGTGTGTGTGTGTGTGTCTCCCAAATGAACCACATAACTTTCATTAAGTTGTCCATAAACCTGTTTGACATTTTGGCTGTGCAGTCCTCCCAGGAGCTGTTTCAGTCCAGCTTGGAGTTTCGATTAATAAATGAAATAATTAACTTGCTTCCTTTAACAAGGTCCTTGGTCCTGGAGGAGGTGTTTTAGCAGATTGTTTTTTTTTAATTTGGACACAAGGTGATTATATATTATGAGTGTGTGTGTGTGTGTGTGTGTGTGTGTGTGTGTGTGTGTGTGTGTGTGTGTGTGCGTGTGTGCTGTGTTCCCACAGGATCGTCTGTATTATGTGATGGAATATGTCAACGGAGGAGATCTGATGTTTCACATCCAGATAGTTGGGAAGTTCAAAGAGCCTCATGCAGCGTACGTATTCAGAAAGCTCCTTTACCTTTAATCATAGTCCTTATCTCCATCCACTTGTCTTTCTCTTATTCTCTGTTCTTTTACATACACACTCATCTCTCTTTGTTCATTTTTCCTGGTGGCTCATAAAAAGTCATCAGTATCCGCCTTTTTCTCTCCTCCAGACATTCTCCTCCCACTAATCTCATCTTTTCATCTACATTTCCCCTCTTCCTGACTGCTCATCTAATCAATAATCTTTGATCAATCATCCAAAACTAATTTTTTACCTTGTTGCTCATTTCCAGCTTTCTTTTTTTCATTTTGCTGCCTTTCATCTATTTGGTTGCTCTCCCTTTCATCACCCTCTCGAGCTCTTCTTATCATCATCCTTTTTAGAATGAGCTAGAAGCTTTTGACCACTTTTCTGAAATATAAAGCAACCAGCAGTGAATGCACCCCCCCACCACCACCACCTTTCCTCCTTCTTCAGGTTTTATGGAGCAGAGATAGCGGTCGGCCTCCTCTTCCTCCACAGCAAAGGCATCATCTACAGGTAAAGCGCTGGGCTGCTGATCTACCGCGGCCTGGTTTGGCACCGTCATCCCTCCGCAGTGCAGCACACAGACACAGATTCATCATGTCTTTTGTAGCTAATGACTGTTAGAAAGATATTATCTATCAGAATGATTCATACCTGTGTGATCCGTCTCCTTCTCACTCAGGGATCTAAAGCTGGATAATGTGCTGCTCGACAGCGACGGCCACATAAAGATAGCAGACTTCGGCATGTGCAGGGAGGGCATGTTTGAGGGAGACACCACGCACACCTTCTGCGGCACACCTGATTATATCGCCCCTGAGGTACACTGACCTTTGACCTCTCTACACGGTCAAACAAACTCCTAAACTTCCCTCATTTGTTCCTCGGAACGCTCGTTCGGTGCGCTTTTTGCCCACGTCTCACCTCTGCCTTCTTTTTGCTTGACCTGCTTTTCAGTGCTGCTTCGCTGCAGTTCCCTCCGTCCTTTGTGACCTTGTCAGCGTTTTTGAATAATTAACATCACATGATTCAATTAGAAGCAGTGTGTGCAATGAGACGTTTGCAGCAGAAATCACAACTGCGCTTTAGAGTTCTTCTATCACCAGTTTGTTCTCTTACTGCAGTTGACAAGTGTAACTGATTAACTCCCCTGTGAGCGAAACAAAACACAGACAGCTAAGTGAGGAATCTTAAAAGGAAACAATCCATGTCGATGCAAATATCAACAGTGATGGTGGTTTCACTTGAAAACCCCTTTGATATGCAAAAGATGACTGTATGGTGAATAGTGTTCACAGTTCAGAATGTGTTTCTACATGTGGTTGCGATTATAGAATAAGTCAAGGAGTGAGCAGAGGAGATATCCTTGGTTTGAGATACAGCAGCGAGATGTTGTGAACATCTTTGATATTGTAAACCTTGCTATGGAACCCATGGGTATTGACTCACTTATGTAAACACCCATTGATTCTCCTGCATCTGCCATTTTGGAAGAGATACAATACATTTCCCTTAGGGGCTGGGAATTGTTCGCTTGTGCCCCCCCCCCCCCCCCCACACACACACACACACACACTGCAACACACAAACAAACACCCACACAATCTGACATCATACACACAAATTTGTACACAAAAAAGCACAAAAAAGTCCCGTGCACTCATTCATACATTTACCCTTATTCATACTTCTCTTTTATCTGCGCTTCACACCGAGATTTCTCTGTTGTTTTATCACCTCTCTTTTTTCCTCTCCATCCTTTGCAGATTGTGGCATATCAGCCTTATACTAAAGCAGTGGACTGGTGGTCTTACGGGGTTCTACTGTATGAAATGTTGGCAGGACAGGTAACGTTTCGGATGAATCCTAACTACAGTCGTGCGTGCACACAGCCTCTAAAGCCTCCAGCGTTTGTCTGTTGTAATCACTTCAAAAAGAGTTTTTAATTTCAATATATTTGTTTTCAATTAGCCCACAGCTCCTCACGGGTTTGCTTCTTGCTCTATCTCCCTTTACCAGCCACCATTTGATGGTATTGATGAAGAGGAGCTGTTTCAGTCTATCATGGAACAGAACGTCACATACCCGAAAAGTCTCTCCCGTGAGGCTGTCGCTATCTGCAAAGGAGTAAGTAGCTCTTCATACTCTCCTGATTCACAGTCAAGACGCTGTATAGGTGAAGCAAGTAAGTCTAAATGATTTATAGGAGTACAGGTAGCCGTGCACATCATTGACAACTCCAAGCTGCAGTAATTTTGGAAAATATGTGTATTTACTGTCTTGCTGAGAGAAGATCAATAGCAGCCTAATGTTTGTTCGATCAATACGGAGCTACAGCCAGCTGCTGGTAGCTTAATACTTCCAGCGTAAGTTTAGGACACACATACAAAGGTAACAACATCCAACTACCAACACTTCTAAAATGCATTCAAAGGTTCTAACTCACGGTAAATTGCTTGCACATATAAAAGAAGGCAATGCTTTTACAGTTGGGTGATATTTCTTGTATGAGCCAAGTTAATTTCTGATGTCTAGTCTGGAAGAGGGAAGAAAGAGCTCCCCTGGAAAAAAATAAAAATGTTGGAGTCAATATTTCTACACCACTTTTAAAAGTATGTAGCGAAATAGTGAGATTCTTGACACACAAAACTAGGACTCGATGCAGAAAAAAGACTCGAGAAAGTGGGGGCAAATTAAATGGCACTTTAATATTTGAGGCAGAAGTCTTCTTACAGGCAAGAGATTGTGCACAAAAAGGCAATGAGAGATGAACAAAACCAGTCAGCAGAACTGTGAAACACAAGGTCAAGGCCGGGGAGCTTGTGCTCTCCGGCAGACGACCGAGGGAAACACAGGGGTTCAAGAAAGGGCAAAACTAAGAAAACTAAAACTAAAAAAAAAGTTTTCAGTCTTTTGCTAAGCTAAGCTGAGTAGCTGGCTACAGCTTCATCGTGACAAACCAACATATTTGCGGGACATCTAACAGTGAAACATAACAGAATTTGTGCACCTGTTTTCCAAAGTTTACTCAGGTGTTTGACTTATTTTTTTTCCATCCTTTTTTTCTTCGTTTTCATCCCAGCTCCTGACAAAGCACCCGGCGAAGCGTCTGGGTGGAGGAGAGGACGCAGAGAGAGATATCAGGGAGCATCCGTTCTTCCGCTGGATTGACTGGGACCGTCTGGAGAGACTTGAGATCCAGCCGCCCTTCATACCCAGATCTGTCAGTTGAACAGATGGACTTCAGACTCTCTCTGTCTTTCTTTGTTGTCATTCTCTTCCCTCCTTCGCCCTTCTTTTTTCCTCTGTTTCTCTGAGGACACTTTTTAGGGAGTTGCCGCTGTCTCTTTCCTCCATCTGTCTGGGCTCTCTCAGAATTTCACGCTGTCCCCAAATTTCCCCTGTCGACCATGCACATTGTGTGGGCCATCTTAGCCTCATCCCCACATCTCTCTCTCTCTCTCTCTCTCTCTCTCTCTCTCTCTCTCTCTCTCATCTCTCTTTCATCTCCTCCACTGGTTCCTAGAGATCTGCTTTGAGTGCCATGGATGAGACAGTCCAGTCATAACAGACAGGCCTCTCTGACCTAGGGGTCCTCCCTGCCCCTCCCATATGCAAATATATATCATCATTAGCTTGCCATATGCCAGTTTGCCAGCCTGCTGGCCAATGGTGAGGTGTGCCTTGAGCGAGCTGAGTGTGCTTAGGGGTGAGAGGCCAGGCCCATTAGCCAAATGAGATTCATATCATCCAGCAGAGCGACTGTCATGTGCTGTTAAGAAGCAGGAGAGGAGATGTGAGCAGCTTACTGTTAAGGTGTGGTGAAGAGCTCCTCTGAGACAATAGCGGGGCGTGAAAGATTTTTCTGATGTTGCTTTTATTTTATTTTCCTTTTTTTTTAATGGCGCTGTGTTTAATGACGGCTTGTTTAATATCTAATGGCACGTGAGAAAATGAACACGCTAATCTTCTCTTTATCTTCAACAGGGAGGGAGAAAAGGTGAGAACTTCGACAAGTTCTTCACAGCGGCTCCGTCGGCACTCACTCCGTCCGACCCGGACGTTCTAGCCGCCGTCAACCAGGAGGACTTCCAGGGTTTCTCCTTCCTCAACCCAGACTTCGCTCCTTCGCCTCTCACTGCTGTTTGAGAACAGCTTCCAAACCTGCCCCCCCACCCCCACCCCCACCCCAATCCCCACCCCTCCGAGTGAACCTTGTTAGGCCACTAATAGTAGTTTTATACTATAAGAGAGAAGTTGAACATGAGAACTAGCAGTGAGTATTAATAACCAAATCTAACGTTTACATGAAAATGCCAAGACACCTTTACAGTCATGCACTCTCTTTAATGTATGTATTTAATCTCACTAGTCACAGATTCAAATAAGATATGATTTCTTTTGGGGGGTAAGACATTTCTTTTCTTGATATAAGAGTAGTTTGAATCTGATATATGAATACATACTTCATCTCTATGCATGCAGTGTTTTTAGAATCCGTTTCTTTGACACTATAATTTTATTTAGTACTAGATGATCCCCAAAAATATATACCTGTGTAGCTTTCCAGTTATTTATTTCAAATGTGGTCCATTTATCAGTCATCTTGTGTTGTGAAAAGCCATATTATATAACGATTATTACACTTTCCCAGTTGGGTTTTAGCTCACGCAGCTCTTCAGATCCCTCACAAGGAAAAACATCATTTAGTTTTTCACTCTTTACAGATTAATTCCAGTTGAAGGTTATATTAATGCCCCAAGCTGAAACTCCTCATCAGAATCACTAAAATGTGTCTTCAAATATCTTTCTCACTCTGTTAATGTGTGTGTTAGCTCTTTTAGCTGAGCGACACTTTGACTGTGATGCAAATGGAGTGTGTGGCTTTTTTTTTTTTTTTTTTTTTTTTTAGACAGGCATCCTGTGGAGGCGCTCAGTCAGGTTCCTCTGGGCTGACTCGACCTCTAAAATTAACGTCACACCAGTAACCTCAGATGACCGAATGATACGCTGAAGCACTACAGCGGGCACCATGTGACAGTCAGTGTAGGCTACAGCGCTGCCGCCAGCCCATGCAGGCCCACTCTGCCCAACTACATCATCACTGGGAGCAAGTCCTGGCTTCAACGCTGCAGTTGGAGTTACATCATTTGTAATTCATAAACTCTTCTTTTTTTTTCTTTTTTTTTACTCTGTTATTCTCAAAAAGCTGTTGAATTCTGTCAATGCACGTTGCACTTTGCAGTAAAAACATCCTGCATTAAAATATTTATCTGCACTCTCAGAAAAAAAAGATGTTTTCTCCGGCTGAAACAAGATTTGTTCTTGCACAACTTGAACGTTTTTACTCTTTAGTATCATAAAGCGTTCTGCTGTGTGATGTCATCACAGCATTGATTAGCTGTAATTAAATGTGAGGCTCACTGGGACTGTTCAATACATGGAAACTATAATAGTGGCACTGTCATTAAACATTATCTGAGTCAGGCAGGTGGCCGCAAACATAATCTCTTATCTCACACAGGAATCTGTTGGATTAGGATTTTTCTTTTTTCCCCTCTTTGATCATTTGTCATCCAAAGCAAAATCATACCTTTGTGCTTTGAATACAGATGTTGACGGTGGTAAAAGGTCAAATGTCACAAACAAATACTTCCTTACAAAGGTTTGATAGCTAAAAGTACAATAACAGGTGTAGAATTCATGCTGTTATGTATCTATTAGTAGAATTATCTTTTGTTTTTATGTGCTGACAAATGAAATAAACTTACTGAAATACAGCAGCGACGATGTGCTTTATTCTGTGTGAAGCTGCTGAAAAACAAACATGCGCACCCTCTCCATCACCACCACCACCACCCCACACACACACACAAACAATTTGACACACTCACAAAAGTGCAATCTCAAGCATGTGCATGCACACACACACACGCACACACACACACACACACACACACACACACACAATCAGAAGATGCTGACCCCTCTATTTACTGTGTTACTATAGTTGTCGAACCAGCAAAACCACCTCTCAGGCATCTCACTTTCACCCCCTCCTCCTCTTCCTCCTCCTATTCCTCACCCTCTCTGTCCTGCGACACCTCGCCTACCTCCCCTCCTCTCCTCTCCAACCCCTCCAGCATCATGATGGGACTAATATCCCTCTGGAGATCTGAGTTATAACAAGTTGACCTTCACATTAAAATCTCATCAACTTTGCCTCTCCCCCCCTCTCCTCCCTCCTCTTCCTCTATATCTGCCCTTCATCTCTCTTCCTGTACCTGTCTGTCTGTCTGTCTGTCTGTCAGCACTGCACTGTGAATGCTTTACTGCCTTGTTTTATGTCTTAATCTTTAAATCACTGTCAAAATTTACTGTTGTCGCTATAATCTGTTTGACATAACCCTCGCTGCTGTCTGTTGGTAAGAGTATCATGTCTTGTCGGGGCCTTGATGTCAACACGATGATCTCTTTTATACACACTTTATATTTCCCACTTGCAGTGGAGCCCACATGAACTATTTCCTATCTTATATATTTAAACTACTACGTTTTGGTTTTAAAACTTCATCGTAGGCTTGAAAAAGAAACAATATCTGATGTTCTTGCTCATGTTTTACAATTGCAAGATGTTTTAATGTAAGACAACGTGGCGGATGTTTTTTTTCGGATGCATTTTACTCTTAAATGTGCCATTTGAAGAATATTAAAGATTAAATTACATTTGAAGGAAATAAATCCAATGTGGTTTATTTTTACGTGATGTGCTGCTGATGTTAACACTTCTCTCTTAGCACGATTTACTCTGACCTCGATGTTATCTGCCTCCTGGAGACTGAAACTCCAGCTCTTTTGTGTATGTGTGTGTGTGAGTGTGTGAGTGAGTGTGCGCGCGTGTGCACACTTCATCACTCACTGTCACTGTAACATGATATCATCGCTCTTCTTCACCATGGTGCTGCCTCTCCTATCTATCTTTTTCTATCTCTCCACTATCTCTGACCCCCCTGGATCACGCTCTCTCTCGCTCTCTCTCTCTCTCTCTCTCTCTCTCTCTCTCTCCCTCTCTCTCTACTGCTCATGCCCTCAGGTCAGAGTGTGCTGTAGACTATTGATATCGTTACTAAAAATATAGGATTCCTCCACCAGCAGTCTAAAAATAGACCAAGGGACATGGACCACAGGAGACAACGTGAGGTGGGTGAGAGGGAACGGAGGAGAGGGATGTAGAAAGACTTTGAAAGAAAGGTTATCAGCTGTTCAATCCGTTTTGTAGTCTCATGTTTTATAGGATTAAATCTCATTCTGCAGGAGAGGTTGTGTCTTGTTTTCCACAGTTTATTCACATATTTTAAGCTCCTCTTCTCCTCCATATCAAACCAATCTCAAATGTTTTAATTCATCAGGAGGACTATGAATAAGTGCAGTCTTGTCAGTATAAGAGCCCTTACTTTTTAAAATGAGCTAGAAAATGACTGATAAAGGTTTCCTGCAGTATGGTGCTACTTTAATACAGCAAACCATATTGTGCACTGGATTATGGCAAAACATGACAAACATATCTGGGAACAAATTGTAAAAAGGGAGGTAGTAGTTTCAATCTCTCTCGCTCTCTTGCTCTCTCTCTCTTTCACGCCCCCCCCCCCCTCTCTCTCTCTTCCAACACTTCTCTGTCTCTCTTGTAGCCAAAGTAGCTCGCTGAAGCGATCCACCGCAGTGCCTGGGACGGGTTGAGTCAAAGAGAGTGAGGGATACAGAGGATGGGTAGGGGGGCTTGAGGGAAGCACACGGAGGAGAGAGAGAGCGAGAGAGAGAGAGAGAGAGAGAGGGAGAGAGAGAGAGAGAGAGAGCAAAATCCACCAAGCCTCCCTGGTGTGAGGTGTCTTGGCTTCTGACGTGTGCGCACGACTCTCGTGGCAGGGTGAGTATTTTCCCATTTATATACATGTTTATATTCTTTTTTTCCCCGGGGTGGGGGCAGTAATTGTTTTGAATAGTCATTCTGAATGCACGATGACAGCCGAGCAGGATCCTGTCGTGTATAGACGAGCGCTCATCTTCATCTCGGCGCGCAAATAGAAATCAAAGTTACCTGAAAGACAAGAAGCCTCGTTTTTCTCCATTTTCATCCAGATTGTTCAGTCGGAGTCGCTCACATGTTTCTTCGCTCTGTTTATCATCTTCAAACTCCGCCCGCGTGTCAGTGTGTGTGTCTGTGTGTGTATGTGTGACAGTATGGGGGGGGGGGGCGCGCTAAACAATCCAATGCGCACAACATTCCGCTCCGACTACATATTCCTTCTCACAAACGTGCAGAAAATTAGAGTCTAAATGTGCAGTTTGGCTCCGTGAAAACGAGTTTTCTCGGCATGAGCTGCGCAGCTTTGACCAACCAAACCCACCCATTGAGTCACGATATCTTAGTCGTTACGAAGTCGTTTATTTTTCCTCCTCTCGGGCTGCATCCGCGATCCTTAACAGTCGGAGCTGGCTGGTGAGTTTAGCACAGGTGTAGGCGCATCCCCGTCGTGCTCGTCCATGCTGGGTACGCCTTCCATTTTTTTAATCTTTTTTTTTTTTGGGCCAAGGTCTTTCCCTATATCTGCTCCACATCCTCCTTGAAGACTCTCCTCCTAACACAGTTTGCCTCTGCCGCCACTTTGCTCGGATCTTTTCAGCAGCTCCACATCCTTTCATCCATCACACCCTCTTTTTTTCTTTTCTTGGTGTCTTTCTTTCCTTAGAGGCTAAGAGGTGATGTCAGTGTGCAGATTGTGACGGATTACAGAGAATTAAACCTTTTGTCCCCCTGTGGCTCCTATCTAACCAATTCAGTTGGCTCATTACTTTCTGGGTGAAGGAGCTGAGGGGCCTCTCTCAGAGCGCTAAAATTGGATTGTTATCACAAATCTAACAGGGAAACAGATTTGGTTTCATTCAATCCAAATCCAACGTCTACAATGACAATGTTTCCACAAAAGCGGCTTTATTTTTATTTATTTGCTATTCCACACATAGACCGAGGTTCATTTTAATCCAGATGAGGCTGCAGCGGCGTGTATTTCATGTGCTGGGAAGGTGGTGCTGTCCGTGGTGCTGAACAAGTCCTCGAAGAGCCACTCAGCTGCTCATTTTTGCAGTGTTGCAACTCCAGTTGATTCACACTCATCTCTGAGCCATCATCCAGCTGCTGGAAGGTGTGATTGTTCATTCCTGAAGCTCTCCTCTCTCTGCTCGGGGTTTATCCTCACACTATACCTCCTCCTGTGGCCTGAGTCATATCTGTGAGGGTTTGTTTCATACTGATTCAAGTTGCAACCGTTCCCCACCAGCCCCAAGTGGCAGCGATGTCCACGTCTTGGCCTGCGTACGATCAGCAGTGTCTGGTTAAAGAGGGAAAACACAAGAACATTTAAAGAAAAGACTGAATCTTCAGTTCTGGGTTGTGTGCCACCATTTGTACAAATTACAGCTCTGACTTGTGATTGCTTCGATTTTGCCTCGTCCATACGGTCCCTCTGGTAACGTTACGCTGAAGAGTGCTTCATTCAGTCTGATCATGTCCAAACTTGTCATTTCTCGGAGGATCTCTCTCTGATGTGTACCCTTTACTGGCAGCCAACTCTGTTCTTACTCATCATTCTTGTGCCTCTTCACAAAAGAAGCGCCATTCATCCCTTCGGCTGCTGCAGCACAATAAGATACTACGCTTACAACTACAGTGTTCACATCTCACACAATGGCTGTCCAGATAAGAGGCCCAGCTTTAACTTTGAACAGTTGACACCAACCCCCCACCCCCACCCCCACCCCCCTAGAATCTCTGTATCTAATTTAACGCTGAATACAATAGTTGGTCTTTTGTTGTACTGTTGTGTTGTGCAATATATATTTATAATCAATGGGAATTTTAATTACTGTGACCCTATTCATGGTATGTGATTATACAGTTTCGGCAAAGAAGTCTCTCCTTTGACCTGAATACGGAGGAGACACAGAGTTTCTGTGTCTTTAGAACAGGGACTTCATGTTCTCATCATGTCGAGGACCAGAATTTAGTCAATTTTAAAACCAATGACCCCCATTTGATGAGATTCAAGTCCTCGAGACCCACATTTTAGAATATTTTTGTCCAGAATTCATTGCTCTAATGAGGTGCTACAGAGATTACAGGCAAAATAACAACAGCTTTACATTCTCTTAGTTATAAGTCACCAGACAACCCTTTAATTTGTTTCTTCTTGTAAGTAAAGTAAAGCTAATATTCAACAATTTAACCTTTTCAAGGACGCCTGGTAGTCCCTGGACAGGAACTTATTATTCCCTATTTAAGCGCATTTTTTTTTTTGAAGAAAATATACAAATGATGTGCCTTTGAATGAAACTGTATCATTGCAGATAAGAAATTTGCACACAGTGATGCAAGAAACTATGAAAATATCTTCTGCAGCTGTGTGGCGATTTTAGCAGCAGCAGTCAAACAGGCAGGCTGCAAGTTTGCAAATAACAACTCAGCTCAGCAGATTGAAAGCTCAAAAACACATCCTTCCAAACCTTCCAGCAGCTGTGTTACATCAGCAGGAGAACATGCCTGATTTCACTGCTGTCAGCTGCTGTACGAGCAAGAGGATGAAGTTTCATGAGGTAGTAACGTGATTGCCAAAACCGAGTAGAAAAGCATGTCTGGCTCGTAGCAATTACTCTACGACGGGGGCCGACTTCTAACCTCTGCCTTTTAACCACAGTTAAATCAGTCGACGGCACACAATGTGTTCTTATCTAGACTTTGTGAGGGAATGTACGTTTTTCGTGAGTGAGGATTGAACATCTCACCGAGCAGAAACATTGCTTGTGTACCAGGTTTCATTTGAAGCACTTTAATAGCCTGCACAGTCTGTAAGATACGATGTGAAATTCACAACATGCACCAGTGAAAAAGCCACTGAGAGGCGATATCTAGTCATAAAGGGCAACAACTCCTGCTGAAAGGAATAAAGGCACAGTTCGAGCAAGTGATGCATCATTAAATGACCAGCAGCTACATTAACCTGGAAAAATTACAAAAGTAATTAAAACAAATTGGAGTATGAGAGGTAGCTAGACCAAGGGATCTCAGCTGGTGGTCTGCAGCTTCGTGGTGGTCTGTAAAGCCATAACAGGCTATTTTCACATCGTCTCATGAAACATTTGTATGACCCCATGTGAAAAGTTATGTAAATTTCTGCTTTTTTTTTTCATGCATGAGCACCAGCACAAACCCCTGCAGTGACAACATTGGGCATAATGTCAGACGTTCCTTTTATTCTCATTGAAAAATAATTTGTTTTTGAAAGATAGTTGTGACAACAAATAAAAACAGCTGCAAATATCCAAGGTCTTTCTCCTGCCTCCTGGCTCATGTGGACGTGGGCTATAATTAGAAACGGCCCGAGTTTCACTGTGGGAATCACAATTTTACATTTTTCGCATGCAATTCTATGTGTTCACATTTTCTGAATATAAACATTAGAAAAGACAAAAGGTGGGGCCTCCATGTAGCGCAGCAATCTACTGTATTACCGACTAACACAGGGGCGGGGAAGCTAGATGAGGGTGTGTCCTGGTAGCTGCACTCACCTCCTCTGGTCTGTCAGAGAAACTATTTGAGGGGGAAGGGAATTTAAAAAAGAGAAGATTAAAAAGACAAAAAAAGGGGGGGGGGAGCCAAGGTGACTGTAAGGATTAGTGCCTTAGTCCTTGGTAGTTTGTGTGTCGTTAATGATGGACTGCGTCGCTAACGTCACATACGTTGATCCTCCTGAGTCAGAATGGTGGTTCAGGGGTCACAGTCGGGTGAAAACTCCTGTTCTAGAATACAGCATGAGGGCTAGGATGCACAACTGAGCAGGGAGATGATGATGACAAAAACATTTCGGCACGATCAAGATTTCTCACAATGGAAGATATGAGATTAAACCACGGGTCAGCCTGATCCTCCCAGTATAACACAGCTCTCTGCTTCCCATTTGCATTTACTCTCCATTACTTTAAACTGATTATACTGAGCAGCAGTCCAAATTAAACAGAAGCTACTGGCTGAACAATCACACACACGAACGTGCATGTGCACAGAGACTCACAAATGCAAACAGACAGCGCGTTCACAGTGTTTGCAGTGAAGTGTTTCCCAGTCAACCAGAACTAAGGCACAGAAAAACCATGTGTGAGTCATACAGGACATGCCCCTCCCTCCTGAGCTCTGTGGGGATGTGTGTGTGTTTGAGTGAGTGTGTATGTGTGTGTGTGTGTGTGTGTGTGTGTGTGTGTGTGTGTGTGCGCGCGCGTGTGTTCTACTATCACTCAGTTTTTTTTTAAGTCCTCATCTAACTTCAGTGGGTAACCATGAAGTCATCATCTGTTGCACTGGCTTCTTGCTGACCTTTAACTGGATTGGTTGAAGGGGATGTGTCACTAACTCATTTAGCAATAAACAAGACAGGAAGTTAGCCAGCGGCTGTGTTCGTGTGTGTGCGTGTGTGTGAATCTGCACATTACTGTGTTTCCCTATCCTAATGACCTCTCTCCCGTGACCTCCTCCGAATTTACCTCCACTTTTTACTCTACAGTTGTGACATGTAGTGCCTCCTCTCCTCTAACACCCCCCCCCCTCTCTTTCTGTCCGCCCTCCAGATGAGTTCGTGCAGCAGCCGAGCGTTGACCATCCTGTCCACAGTGTTTGGAGCCTGCGGGCTGCTGCTGGTGGGGGTGGCTGTGTCCACAGACTACTGGCTCATTATGGTGGAGGGCATCATCCTGCAGCAGAACCAGAGCATGGAGGTGAAGATGGCCCTGCATTCAGGCCTCTGGAGAGTTTGCTTCGTGGCTGGTAGGAAGATACACAAGTGTGCAACATGAAATGTACACACATTCAAACAAGGTTGTCACATTTCAACAGTGACAAAAACATAGCAAGAGGTAGCGCGACAGCGTGGGAGATGAGATGGGTAGTAAACGAGATTGTGACCTCATAGCTGTCACGGAACATGAACGCTTACCTGTGAGCACACAACAAAACCCGAAAAGCTTTTTTTTGTTGTTGTTGTTGTTTTTCTTTTTTTTATGTACATGCATCACTGACTTTGATCCTAAAAGCAAACTCCCAAAATTTTCCACTTTGCATGTCTCCTCACAGGATCAGAAAACGGGAGATGTGTTGCATCGGAGTATTTCACCGAACCCGATATAGAGATCACCACTGAAAACACTGCAAACATCCTCAGTGAGTAAAACAGCCTGGTGGTGACATTGCAGGAGAGTCCACAGTTATGACTAATGCAGAGGCCCCCTGCTGATCAATCTCAGGAACTGAAGTATGAACCTTACAGAGCTGCAGCTAGTATTTGATCAACAGAAACCTAACCTGCAACTATTTAGATTTTTGGTCTTTTTTTTTATTATTATTAATTTTGTATAGAAATAAGAGCAGAAGTCACAAGTTTGAGATCCTCTGCTTTTCTGTCATCGTGGATTTTGATATTCTGATATTTTCCGATGTTTGAAAGACAGAATTAAGCAGTTAACAGTAATTATTTGTGAAAAATATATATCATGCTTAGTTGAATCCACTCTCGATCATTAAGCAGATGAACTGATTCTGAAAGGCATCTTGTTTTTGGAAATTATTTGCCTGGCTGGTCTAAACAAGCAAAACAATAAAAGTAGTATTTTTCTCTGTAAATGTGGTTTTCTATCTTCTAACTCTCGCAATTAAGATAGCAAATTAGCAAGTAAGTTGGCAAATGAATGAGTTTGTGTTTCTTATGGAGTTAGCACGTCAGTTAGGTTTTGCATTGCTAATATTAATATACGAGATTCAGTGTGGATACAGATATAAAAGAAGGGTCGGGGCTACTGGCCTTGATAGGGTTCTAAGGAGGTTTCCAAGTGTCTTCCTAGGTTAAAAAAATGTATCAAAACTTCATCATGAGCAATAATTTCCCCCTAATATTTCATAAGCGATTAATTTATGCATTATAGGAGCCTGTGAGTTATCTTATTCCACCCTCCACCTATTTGGAGTTCAGTGTTTCTCTGTAATCTAGCAGGTGTTTGTCTAAACCTCACATCATAGTTGTGAGTAGGCCAGCCTGTGTGCTGAGTCTCTGTTTCAGTAGCAGAAGCAACACCACAAAGGTGCCTGTACTCTGAACAATCTTCAGTGACGTTAACTTTCCGCTTCCCATCAGCTTCGTTCAACACCATGTCCTCTCTCCCCCGTAGAGATGGTGCGTACAGCTACACCCTTCCCCATGGTGTCACTGCTCTTTGTCTTCACGGCCTTCGTCATCAGTAACATCGGACACATTCAGCCTCAGCGCACCATCCTTGCCTTTGTTTCCGGCATCTTCTTCATCCTCTCAGGTGAGACTCATTATTCAGATCCGGCTGTCAGTATTCCTTCCCTGTGTGATTGATTACCACAGCCCGGTGTGTCCTGTGTGTCACATGTGGAGACGCTCCATCACGTCTCTATTTATAGTGTATGATGCAGGTGGGAAGACTGCCATGACAAACGCTGACTAAATTAGTTTTCAAGACTCCTGTGGGGTCCGACTTCTTCCTTTCTTTGACATCAAATCCACTTAACCCATAGGCTCACATTTCAAAACCAAAAACATAAACCTGCCAAGAGATTCTGAACAGTTTGTAAAATACGTCCAATAATCCCACAGTATTATAAAACTGGTTTTCACCTGATTTTTCTGCATTATTGTAGTTAACCTCTTCGAACAGCAGGTGGCTGTAATCATCCCATTTCTCTACTCACCGGTGTAAAGACAGTCAGGAGCCCAATTACAGCTCAGGCGGCCTGTTTCACTTGATATGTTTGTAAAGGATGCAGCACTGCGGTGCTCATGGAAGCATCAAGCAGCAGCAGCAGCTATAACAGTGCAGTCTTGCCACAGTGGGGACTTGCTTATAAAGGGTGTAGCAGAATAATAGCGTTATGTAATGGTGCTTATGTAAGGGTTATTGTCTGTGCAGGAGGTGTCACTATGTTTTACTTTTTTGATAATAGGGTGGTAATAAGGGGAAAACGAATCAAATTGCTTTTCAGTGGTTAGATACTCTCCTGCACTAAGTCCCCCACCCCCCCACTCTCTCACTCTCTCTCTCTCTCTCTCTCTCTCGCCCTCTCCTACTTACCCTCCCCCTTCCAGAGATGTGTTGGCATACTGTTTTACTACATTTTTAGAGGGCTCTGACACTGCGCCACTCTTCTGTCTGTATTAGTTTTATTAGGTTTCATATCGACACCACAAGAAAACACATTATTATCCAGCCAGATACATCGCTCAGCCTCCGACTTCCCATGTTTAAAAGCTAAACCGCAGCTTTTTTACGTATTGATTAAGGTCTCTTACTTTCAAGCCCTTGCCAATCAAGTTCTCACAATGCTCATTAGTTCGTTAAATGTCCCTGCATTTTACCACGTATGGAGTTTGTGTCTGTAGCGACATTCCTGCTCAACTCAAACCAGCTGAACGGGCTTCTTTTAAATAGTGAATGTGGGAAATTCTGCAGCTAACTTGCTGACCGAATAAAACTCTGAACTCAAATGTCTTTTTGCGGACGTCCTGTGACACAATTCACCCTCCGTTTTGCAGGCTGCAACAGAAACAACGGAGAAGGAAACAGGAGTCAGCAACACGTATTGATAGTTGCTTGTAATAACTTCCAGAAGATGGACGCAAACGAGTCACGATATGAATTTAAATAAGTTTGACTGACATCGTGCAGGACTTTTTTTTTTGGTCCTTTCACACCTATTAATATCCAACACAGAACAGAACATGTGAGAAAAACACTGAACTGTTTTTGAAGCAGTTTCCAGTCACTTGTCTTTAGACGCATGTCCTCGGGGACCCATAGGTTGACTAGCTGCCAGGTCATCGGTCAGATCCACAACGCTGGACCCTTTAAATCATGAAATCGTGCAAAGCGTTAATCCAACACATTCTTATTCCTCAAAAAGAGCAAAAAGCAAATGAATGTCAAGTTTAGAGTTAGGTTTGATTAAATCTAAGCCAGTTATTGTGAGATCACTACTGCATATGCTAATTCAAGTACTTGGGGAAAATATACAAGTATTGCGATAATAACTATGATAATTTTGTAGCTTGAAAACTTGATTCCCTCCTCTTTGCAGCTAATCAAGCCTTTCAGTTGCCTTCCTTTTCCCTGTTTTAACCTCCCGACTCCCTCCTCCATTCAGCGTATGTACTTTCACTACTCTCTGGTGGTGTGTGTGGACTACTGAGTAATATGAACCTGCCAGCCTGGTAAATATTGTAGTTAACGTTCGCTGGCTGGGTGGTGCGTCAGCATTATAATTCAGCGTGGAGGTCATCAAACACAGCATGCAGCTGCATCAAGCTTGCCTGTTTTATTGTTTCTCTGTTTCTTTGACACATGCTTTCACACACACTCACACACACCGCAACAATCCTGCATATGCATGTGTACTTGTAGACCTTTATCTCAATTTTCTCTCCCCTCTATCTCACACCGATACAATCACAACAAACTCTCTCCACCAGTCTTGATGTGCAAGTGCGTTTCTCTCCATTTTCTGGCGGAACAATTGATGGGTGTTACTAATTCAGCAGCATGGTTTCCGCCTTTTCCTTGTTTGTTTGTTTTTTTTAAAAAGAATAAAATAAAAAACAGCACAACCTCTACAAGCAGCATGTCATGTAAAGTACATACGAAAACGGCAGCAAGGAGAGAAACACACATGCATTCACAACACACTCCTTTCTCTTGCCTCCACCCTCCGTGTGCCCGTGTTTCCCTCCATTTTTTCTGCTGTTACTAATTCACGTAAAGATGTTCTTCCACTGCGAGATTGACAGCAGCATGGTTTCTGCATTTTCCTTGCATTTCAATTTTAAAACAACTACACAACCCCGTAAACTGGCATTTCATGTAAAGGGTATAAGCAGTTCTGTGGTGCATTTGAATATTGCAGTGACAGCTAAAAATGCTCATTCCTATTCACTGTTTACAGCATGCAGCTTTCTTTGAATATTGTTTCCTAGATGTTGGCCATATGTTGTATCTCATGCATTTAACATGTTCAAGGCAGCATAGAAAGCATAAGAATGTTCCTCGATGTGGTGCTTTAATGTTGTATGGGAT
The DNA here is from genome assembly GCF_037954235.1 of Aulostomus chinensis. Lineage (NCBI taxonomy): Eukaryota > Metazoa > Chordata > Actinopteri > Syngnathiformes > Aulostomidae > Aulostomus > Aulostomus chinensis. The sequence goes on along the minus strand of NC_141330.1, from coordinate 10,035,643 downwards.
GCTTCCGGGTGGAGCGGGTCGATTTTTCAAAGCCAAGGTCGTTTTTTCCGTTTGATAACTATACTGCTGTGCTGACTTTAACACACCACTGTTTTCACAGTATGCTGCATTAAGCTCTTACCAGGACCTGAAAAATTGTGCCAAGCCCCTTTGACAGTTTTACACCCTTTCAATCTTTAGCTCAGGAGGTGGTTTTGTCACCTGCATCTGTCTGTCTTTATAATCAGGATTACATGTCAACTACCTGTCTGTTTTTCACTGACCGTGTTTTAGGGTGGTTAGGGTGGAGATCGGGGCAAGAAATAACCCAATAAGTTTTGGGGCTGGTCTACTTAACACTGCAAAAAAAAAAGCATCAAGGGACTCTACCGGGTCTTGGTCTCGGAAATGTCAAAAATTTTACCTCAGGTGTCTTTTTCAGATTACTTGTTTTTGTCCCACCAACACTCAAACCAATAATTTACTTTCTCAAGACAAAGAATAGCAGAAAATACAAAGGTCATTCTGAAAAATTACAGTAATGCTTGGCTCTTTGGATAAATATAGGGTGGAAAGTAATTCAGTTTCATTTGACCTTGTATGTATATGGGAGGACTAAGGCGCACAGGCTTGAAACCAGTCCAAGTATTTAGATAAAAGGGAAAAGGACAAAGGTTTCAGGGATTTTTCAGACTTGGCAGAAGTTTACAGTCTCAGAATTCATTAAAATTTTTCATCAGATTTTCTGTCTGTCATTTACGCACTAAAGCCTACTCTTTTCCTTTGTCCCTTTAGAAATGTGAACATTTTTACAACTTAATTGTCAATAAACATCCCTTTCTGTCTATTAATGCCTTGCCACAGTGCATGGATTGCAATGTAACAACCCCCACTGTGTTGTCTCTGGTCCCTGTTGACAATGTGGCGTGTGCAGGCCTCAGTTTGGTGGTGGGCCTGGTGCTCTACATCTCCAGTATTAACGACGAGGTGATGAACCGGCCCAGGGAGCCCGAGCAGTTCTTCAACTACCACTACGGCTGGTCGTTTGCCTTTGCTGCTTCTTCCTTCTTGCTTAAAGAGGTCAGTCTGAGTTCTGCGTGTATGTGAGTGTCAAGCAAAGAGTTTAAATGTGTTTCTTTGCATTTGCGTACATACGCCATATTTTCTCAGTTCTGATTTAGCATGCAGACGTGATCATTAGTATTCTGTGAGGTATCGATAGTTACGCACAGAACTGCAGGGATGTGTGTGTGTGTGTGTGTCCTTGTGTGCATCCATTCATGGTGCAGTTTCTCATGAATCCTTAGCTCATCTTCCCACCTCCCCTCCCTCCGTCCCTTCCCACCTCCCCTCCCTCCGTCCCTTCCTCCCTCCCTCTTCTCCTTCCATCCCATCATCAGCAGCAGCATGGCTGTTAATGTGGTGCAGTGGACAGTTGAGTATGAACTAACCTTCCTCCCCCCCCTCCTCCCCCTCCTCCCCCTCCTCCCTTCTGATTTCCTTCTCTTTTCCATCCATGTTATGAGTTCCCAAGGATTCAGAGCATTCAGCAACCCCTCATCTTTCTCCATCAGTAGAATAAAAAAGTGCACACATACACTCTGTTTTCTCTTCACACTCTCTTTTCCCCAGCCATCATTTGCTGCTGTTTCTTTGAAGTTTTATTTTGCCTCCTAACTCATTTTAATCAAATCTCACTCTCCCTGTCACGTCTTATCTCCTCCAACTCTTATGGGTTTTTTCTTCCTCGCTCTTTCTTCTCATTTGCTGTCTCAGGGGGCAGGTGTGATGTCAGTCTATCTGTTCATGAAGCGTTATGCAGAGGAGGAGATGTACCGCCCCCACCCAGCGCTCTACCGCCCCCGTTTGTCGGAGAGCAGTGACTACAGCGGCCAGTTCCTCCATCCAGAATCTTCCTGGCCTCCTCCAAAGCGAGGACGCAGCACCTCGGAGGCCTCCAGCGATATCTCCATCCAGCTCAACCATACTCCTCCAGCACCGCCAAAAAGCAATCTTCAGACGGGCGGTCAGGGCAGCCCACCCTCAGCGTCCTCCTCTGTAGGAAGCTACCAAAATCCCCCACAGTCGGCTGGATACCCCTCGACACACACTCTTCCCAGATCACACTCTTCACACCCCCAGGGCCAGGCTCTTCCCATGGCAATGCCTCCGTCACCTGTACCACCACCTCACTATCACACACACATGCACATGAGCACCTCTCCCTGTTAGAGAGAGGGACCGCAGCGGAAGCGAGGAGAGACACTGACTCCTCATCATCATGTTAACTGTACATTTAGAAAGCTGAGCTTGGATTAAAGATACACGTGGAGCACAGAAAACAGACCGAGAGGTGACTAAAAAAAAAAAAGTAACGGGAATAATGTGAACGAAGGACAAAAGAGGAACTGTGAAGGCGAGAGACATTAACAGGAGAAGAAAATGACAAATGCAGCTTCTCATGATGGAAAAAAAGGGAAAAGGGCGACTGCACGACTTCAGATGCTAGGCTGAGAGGAGATGCAGGGGAGGGCGAGCAAGCAGGGAGCGAGCGAGCGAGGGGCTGCAGTGTAAGATGCTGCAGTGCTGCAGGGAATGTGTATGCTCCAGGAAATGTACAACGTAAGACACAGATCACAAAGACTGAGGATTCACATTGTTTTCTACATACGTAATTCATGCCGATACATGGACTATGTACCTTTCTATGAAATGTGGTTAAACTTGCTCTTGTCTAAATTTCTTACATCATCAATTCAGTTTCATAACTGACCATGTAAAAAAAATAGTCTTATTAATATTATTTGTTAAATAATACCAGAATTCATAAAAGAGACAGTTCTATGTGAATGTTGTTAACCTTTGTATAAAAAAAATGCAAATGGAAGTAGACGGGATTCTTAAATATCATGAGGAAGAATCAACTTTATGTTTTACATGTTTGTTAGGTAAAAATTTCTAACTTCTTGTAGATACAACTGCACATGAGAGCTGCTATATTGTAAATTATGAATGAAGCTTTGGCACAATCTGACCAAGTCACTTCTAGAAAATCTCTGACTCATTCAGCTTTGGCCGAAGACTCTGCAACAGGAGTAATACAACCAACAACACACCCTGTGGATGCGGTGCACACTGCTGTGAAGGAGTAACCGTCCGAAACGAGGGTTTGATGCCCTCTACTGGTCATTTTCTGCACTGACCCTGGACCAGCTTTACACACGCTTCCCACTGAGCTGCCCTGTGATAGTGCGGCACGTATGTGTTGGAGTGAAGCTGTTGTCCTTCTATTGGAAGGTCAGAGGAGATGAGAACTTCAGAACATTTTTACAGTTCATTAGGTTTTTATATATCCGGAAACTCTTAATGGAAGCATTAGTTAGATATGCACTTTTCGTGACACGCAAGTCCTGATTTTGGAATTCACAGTGACACAGTAGAGACCACAGTTTTATTCCATGTTTGGAGGTCATATGCATCATCGCCGTATGTTTGTTAGGTATCTAATGAAAGACATTATGGCAAAATGACCCTCATGAGACTGGAAATAAGGATTATTGCAACTTAAATTAAACCATTTGTCTAAAAAAAAAAAAAAAACCTGAGAAAGCAGTGAACAAGTTTAATTACAATTCCCTTATAGCAAAGACAAAAATCAGATCTTCACATCTGAGAAGCTGAAACCAACGATTATTTAGTATTTTGTCTTAAAAAAAAAACCAGCATGAAAATAGTAGCTGATTAATCGATTAGTTGTTGCAGCCCTGATTTTGTGACCTCTTTCTTCTGAAGAGCGACATTCTGATGAAAGGTTGAGGGAGAAAAGCCTCTCTGAGTTCAGTCAGACTAGCGTTTCCCTCAAACATCATGATGTATTCGTCCGATTTATCCATCTGTGTAGAATGTTTAAGCCAGTTTTGACATTGCAGAAATGTCTTTTACCAAAACAGGGTTATGTTGTGGAGATTTTCAGATGCTCTAGAAGCCAAATAGTCATGAAGTTTTTGTTTGTTTGTATTAAGACACATCATGCATATGAATATATATCTCTGAAACTGGAGTTAAACCATTGTGTTATTGTGCAATTGCTGGTTTTCTTTATCACTATAATCTCAGAGAAAGAGAGAGAGAATCACACTGTCGTTAGAAGACGCACAGTACAGAGGATGGCTAATTCATGAGAGATCGTGGAGATATTATCATGTTTTTGTATGTTTCCAGGTTGCTTTGTTTGTAGGATAAATGCAGTTTTTCAACATTGCTCTTTCATACAACTGCCCACATTGTACCTGCAGTTACAGTTGAGTGTCCTGCTCAAAATCAAATAATTTCCCTTACTAAATATACGTAGACAGGTCAACTTTTTTAACCTTCCAAATAAGGCCAGCCCAAACATGACCTGCGGATTTATTCCCTCTGTGTCCTCCTTCTTTTCTGAAACCATTCAACGATCACGCATTGCCTCTTGAAACTGCCTTTTCTTTATCTGCATTTCTTTGTTTTCCCCTCTCTACCCGCAGCCCTTTCTTTGCCTCTATGATTACATAAAAGGGTGTAGCTGCACTCGCTTTTGCATAAAGCCTAGTCTTCTCGCACATGACCATATTTGTAAAGAAAAAAAAAAGAGTAAAACAAATGCTTTTCGATGCTTAAACGAAGAAGATGCTGTATAATCCTGAGTTACATAACTGAATAGCCAGTGTGATAAGATCACTGTTCTTGAAAGTGGTGACATCTGTCAATCACTTTACACAGCTACACAAGAATAAAACTTTAAACCTGTGCTGATTTCACCTTGATTCTCTATCTTCAACTGATTTGAATATATTCGATATATTCTGATAGTGACATGATCTGGGAGGGACTTTTACTATAAAGAAATTGTGTCATAAATCAGCCATTATGATCCCAGTTAGCATTAACATGATAGATAAAGAGAACTGCTGTGGCTGGGCTCTGTGATGGGAGGGGACCATTGTAAGTGCATGCACACTGCACTGCAGTGAACCGCTGGGTGTTAACCAGGCTCCCTCCTCAGTCACGGCAAGCCACCACTGCCTCAGGGCAACCATTGATCCAAGCGTTGTACATGTGTGTGTCTGCGTATGTGTGTGTATGTGCTTACTTGTTGACACGTGTTTGCACGTGTGAAGGTTAGTATAAATTTATCATTACCAGTATGAGACTAAATTACAATAAAAACATTGAGACAAACAGTAAATATATAATCAATGTATGTATCCTCAGTAAAAGTGAATGAATGCTCTGTTCTCCAAAAAACGTATTCACGGTATAAAAGAGATAGCAGTTCTTCGTCAAGGTCAAAAAGGAGTGAGCAATGTGAGCGAACTAATAAATAGTGAAGCTTGCCTGTCTGTGTTGTGCCACCAGCAGCGTGAACACTAATACAGGACTAAATCCCACATGAAATGTAATTTTCACAGAACACAAATATCAATAACATAGTCTCCATCAGCCATTTAACCCAGAAATAAAAGCAGCCTTTCCTGGCTAAACACAAGTATAAGTGATGATAATAATTATGGCCCTGTTCCCATTTAGGACTGTGTGTGTGTGTGTGTGTGTGTGTGTGTGTGTGTGTGTGTGTGTGTGTGTGTGTGTGTGTGTGTGTGTGTTTACCCTGCTACACACTCAAGCACGGAGGGGACGAGTCAGTTCTGTGTTTACATGCAAAGAAATTGCACGGACAAGAACTGAAAGCTAATTGATTGCATTGCAACAAACACAAGTAAACTCCACTCTTTTGGAGTGAAAAACTCGTCAGTGAACACTTTCTTCTTGTTCATCTTCTTCTCTCGCTCTTTCAACATTATTCTTTGCTCTTTCCATTGATGTGTTTAGTCCAACATGGCGGAGGTGCGGTTGTCCAAAATAAACCACTGGAGTTTCCCGTCTGATCGAAGATTGCAACCTCAAAAGTATATTATTGGTGTTCAAGAGGCCAAACAGAAATAAGTATTTGCACCATTTTAGGTTCACACCGGTACCTCCGTTTTTGGGTGTGTAACTACAACGTGTGTGTCAGCGTCCGTGTGTGTGTCTGACAAGACCAAGGGAGTTGCTTTATGAGGAAGTCAAACATCCACAGGTACACTCCGCTCAGGTGTGTGTGAAGCCTGACTTCTAGTGTAAACAGCTGAGATTGAATTGTGACTTTTCTGTAATAATGTACCTCTTTCTCTCACACACTCTTCAATATTAGTGTGTGTGTGTGTGTGTGTATGTCTGTGTGTGTGTGTGTGTCTGTGTGTATTGTTCTGTCACATTCAGGGGGATTCTCATCACGGCGTAACTTGGGTTAAGATAGGTTTGCGACAAGGTTGGGTCGGGGTCATGTTTAGGGTCATTCTCAGGGAAATGAGTGTAAGTCAGTGTCATCTGCAGGGATAACAACATAACTGTGTGGGTTTGTGTATATCCGTGCAGTCTTGTGTGTGTATTTACTTCTGTCTCTGTCTTTTGTATGCACGTGTGTGTATGTGTGTGTGTGTGTGTATGTGTGTCTGTGTGTGAGCAGTGTGCGGGTTGAGTGGATCTCTCTTTTCACCATCACCATTACTGCATGAAAGACCTGTCACTCTGTATTAGCTCTCACCAGCTCTCCCTCTCCCCTTTCTGTTGTTGTGCGTATGTGTGTGTGTGTGTGTGTGTGTGTGTGTGTGTGTGTGAGATGAGAGAGAGAGAGAGAGGGAGAGAGAGAGAGAGAGAGAGAGAGAAAGGGGTGAACTGGGCAGCAAAGCCATTTTAAAGCTATTGAAGGTCATTGTCTGCTCCGTTTTGTGCAACTGGCTGCATGTTTATAGCACAGTGGATGACTTTATTTAGTGCATATCATAAACAGCAACAGTACGGAAGCCCAGAGCGGCCATTCTTGTAATTACAATCTTCAGATCCAAAGTTAATTATTGCATTATTCTGAGCTATCTAAGATTGTTTTCTCATGATAAGTTAATTTCTCTCACTATCCCAGGAGGTCAGCGGTACATTTCCCTGTGTAGCAACTTCAGTTTAGAACAAATATTTGTTAATAACAGGAAGATCAAAAATAGGGTTGTGCTGCATTTGATCACATCTGATTTCAGCTGTTTGCTCAAAATATCAGGACAAATAACTCACCATCTGGAAATAACGGCATTAATGCTGTTCTATGCTTCCGTACAGGAGCCCTCAAGGCAATAACAGAATTTCCCATTTAAAATTTAAAATGCATTGTTAGAAATCTGTCTGTATTGAGTCACTTCTCATGACAGGAGATGAATTAACTCGGAAATAGAATTAAACAAAAAGTACAAGCACTGTACTTGGCTTCCGTACATGGGCCCTCATAGCTAAACATTGCTGGATATTATAGAATATCCAATATAGAATGTAAAGTAGAGCCTCAGGCAGTATTGATAGGCAGATATAGACGTGGATATTTATGATTTAGCACACATCTCTCTGCAGGGCTACACGCCTGCTGCATTTCCCAGAACTACCAGCCTGGCACCCATCATCATCATCATCATCATCATCCTCTTCCTCATCATCATCCAGAGTAAAAGTGTCCCACTGGCGGAAAAAAAACATCAATAATACACACATAGAACTTGGTCGTGTCACGGCTAATGGGGCTACTTATAAAATCCCTGCGCGCTCCAATAAGCATCTCTCAACACGATGGACAAAAGGAGGCTTTAAACCTTCACCGCCCTGCATCTTGTGTCGATTCTGACATTACCTGTCATCATTTTGGAGTTTTGGTGGGATGCGACAAGTTGCTTGCTCAGTGTGGGAGAAAAAAAAGCGAGAGGAGCAGACAGGCAGGAGAGGAGAGGAGAAGAGAGGAGAAGAGAGCGCTCGTCCAACCGGAAGGGAGGGGGAGACGCATTCTCCCTGAGTACACACACAAGCAGCGGCCACATTCACTCTAGACAAATCCGTGTTCAGTGACGTGTTTTCTATCAGCCTCCTTTTTTTTTAAATGCACCCTTTTCCCATCACTGGCTTGTTTAACAAATAGAATCTTAAGATTTGAATCCCTCGCGTGCTTTATTTTTTTATTCTCATCAATTCTCATCATCCATCTCAATTATCTGTTTTGTGCCTCGATAGACCCGTGATTTAGCCCATCATCATCCGCCGTCCACCCCCTCTCCTCTCTTCTCTCTTTCCCTCCATGTCCTTCTCTCTGGGAGTGCGACGCGCTGCGAATGTGAAATAAAAAGCCTGCAGGTAAGAGCTCTACAAGCTTCTTCAATGATTGTCATTACACCGAGTCCTTGTTTTTACTTTGCAGCCACAGTTCCTCCGGTGTAACGCACACGCCACATTGATTTGTTTCACGTTGGCTGTAACTTAGCCCGTCGCTATCAGTGTAGACTGCGCTAGGAAGACAGAAAAGCATAATTAGGCTCTGATAATCCAAATAGCTCTTGAAATAAATGCTTCATTCCACTGTTTATTTTTGCGGGCCTATAATTAGCGACGTCTATTATGCAAATGAAATCCTTATAATAGCTCGCTTGAAGCCCCCCCATCCACCCCCCACCCCCGAACCCCCCCGCATCCGCACCGCAGGTGTTTGCACTATAATATCTGTTTTATGTGCAGAAATGGACGACTACTTATCCAGCTATTTCTGGAGCATGATTTGTGTCCCAGTCCACTAGTTTTTCTCTGATGATGCTAGGCGTCCATTTTCCAGCATGTAGCCTACATGCAGGCGGGCTGATGAGTGTATCTTACTCTATTAATGAATGCACCGCAGTCCGCAGCAGTGTACCGGAGCTTTGCACGCTCCCGTAGCTCTGAGCCTGGATGTGTCTAATCACTGGTGTGCACAGCTTCTGCAGGGCAGCGGAGTGAGCAGCGCAGGGCCAACATCTTGGCATCATGTTGGACCCCGGCCACATGATCTTATCTCAGGCGGTTTAGGATCCATTGTCTTTTCACTCAGCCTTCTGCCGTCTCCTCTCCTCTCATAGGCAGGCCGAGCTTTGCTCTGAGCTCCGGCAGATCCAGATGAGGTAAAGGGCACCAAACATCTGGCACCGTTTCGATCACTCTCAGATCAGGATGCTTTAGGAGTGTGCACTGCAGCATTCAGGAGTTACTGACAAAAACAAGGTAGAGAGCTTTACTTGTCATCGCTGGAGCTGCAGCAGACCAACCTTTCAAAGGAAGCACAAGTGTCCATCACCACCTGCTTAAATCCAGATTCACTGAAGTGAGGCTCTCACATGACACAGGGCACACAAGCGTCCGTCCAACTTTTATGTATTTAAATAACTTGCCTTATCAGTAATGTGCAGGTGTGAGGATTTATGTGATGTTTTCTGAAAAGTGAAGCTGAATTGCATAACCGTCACTCTGCACAATTCATTATCCTACAACATGTGGATGCATGTATTCATTTGATCTATTGTATAACTGAGGTAGCATTGCAGCTATAATTATTATATAATATAACTGATCATTTAGTCTATGAAATGCAAAGAAAATGCGCTTGTCTTTTTACAAATGACGCGTTTGCTTCTTTTGTCCATCCATCAGCCCAAAGACTCTTTATCTTCTGTTACAAATGACCAAAAAAGCAGTGTTTTTTTTTCTTCCAAAAACAGTGAAGTGATTGTCAGAATTGTTTTATACGTGATAAGGACAGTGAATAACAAGGTTAATTTATGTGCAGGAGTGAATCAAACATTCCTCAACCATGTAAAAGAAAGTCTGTTGTTAGTGTCGTCTCTCCATCCATCTCTATTCTTGGAGGTGTGGAAGGCGCCGCCGTCTTCTGGTCACACCCCCTCTGCCTCCCACATGGTAATCTGCCTGTGAAATGTGTGACCTTAATGATCGTCTCTGTGGATTTTGGATTACTTTCAAAACGCCTCAGCCAACTCTATGATCAGCTGTTTACACTATTAGGTGACTCACTGCAGTCAATATTGGTGCGGAGCCCACACAGACTGTTGTTGTGTTTTAGCGCTGGCCAAATCATCATCATCTAATGCCTGCCTGGTTCAACAACAACAACAAAAATGTTGTAAAGGTTTCCGTTTGTTTTGTCTTACTGTTTCACTGTAATTTCTCGTAGCTGCTTTGGCAATCAGGTCTCTCTGTCACTTCCCTCTCTCCCTCTCTCTCTCTGAGGAGAAGCAAATCTGCACTGATCATCACATCTGTCATGTAGCTATTGTTCAAAAGAATCAATGCATTTGCTGAAATGTTCTTGATGTTCAAAGGCTTCGCAGTGCACCCTTCTCTCCTCAGAGGAAGGGCTCAGGAGGAAACCCAGCACTGTATCCCTCAGTTTCAATATGATTTCAGCGTCTAACCTAATCAGCAAACTGCCACTGCTCAATCACATTAGTGTGTAGCGTCTAAACTCTACACTCGTGTAAGTAAAACAAACCTGTGCATATTTAATGTACGTGACAAAGTGAAGGTATGGTTGAGTGTAAATCAAACACGGGCCTGCAGCACTTGGCTGCTGCTTCAGTACACAAAGCAAAGGCTTTCATCCAAACTTTTCTAATTGACTCTTGTCTCAATGGCTGTGACCCCTGAATCGACTAACCTCCAGCGTTGGTGTTTTTAAGTGCTTTGTGAAAGGTAGCGCAGCCTCAATATCTTACTGAACTGCATCTTGACAGTGATACATTGTACAAGCGGAGCACAGAGACGGGAGTGTAAACATATATACCAGATATACCGTTAGCATGTCCATACTGAACACCAGCGTGGGGCTAAAGCTTCGTCACAGATGCTCAGTTTAGAACAGTGATTCAAAACCAGACCGGATACAACGAGACTGTTTTAGAATGTTGCAGAGAAACTGCAGCAGTGAGAACTGGTATGATCGTTGCAAAAAGTTGCATAGAGTCTGATAGTGTTCACCATGCCAAATCTCCAAGAGCAGCTTTAGGCTGAGTTCAGACCAGTGAAGACCATCTTGCAACATTCCAAAACATCTTGAAAAGCATTTTAAAACTGCACAATTGCTGTCATTTTTTTTCTGCAAAGTTCATTGTGAATCACTGGTCTGAAAAGAGAATGTTTCCAAGCTGTATGGGAATGTTGTAAGTTGCATCAATTCTTGTTGCAAATCAGTGGTCAGAACCTGTCAGCCTGAGTCTTAACTGTGTTTTATGATATAGAAACTAATACTCATGCAGATAAACATTTTCGATGAGGGGAAAAGGTCATTAGTGTCAGAAATACCTCTGATTTTGAGTTCAAACAAAGTATCGTCGAGTTAGTCTATGCGTTTAACCGGTACACATAATTTATAACGCGGAAATAGGAACCTGCTATTTCACAGTCAGCTCAGTTATTTAAGACTAATATTACACACAGGAAATCAATCAATTCTTCTTCACTGCTCTATAACAGAAGCCTTCATAGGAAGTTGTCCCGGCAACGTGCGGCCTTATGCTTCACTTGGGAGCCTGCAGCCTGGATGTATTGATTAAAGCTTACAAAGAGTTTAACCAGAGCCAGATCATACAACAATTATGACATCATATCACAGCCATACAATATACTGTATGTCGGCAGCCAGATAAATTGTTAATACACTGATATTGGATCGGGAGTTACGCAAAGTCAGGCGTCAGAAATGGTATCAGGAAGGGGAAAAAAAACATGGAACATCTCTATAGACAAATGCTGTATGTAAGAAGCTAGCAAGTAGCCATGTCTCTGTTATGAAGTATCAGAAGCTAATAGGTTGGTGCAGTCAGAGTTGAAATTGTAACTGTAAGTGTATAATTTTATCATGTAGGTTACAAGTGCGGAGTTTGCATGTTCTCCCCGAGTCTGCGTGGGTTCTCTCTGGTACTCCGGCTTCTTCCCACCAACCAAAAACATGCAATTGGGGACTAGGCTGATTGATACTCTACATTGACCGTAGGTATGAATGTGAGTGTGAATGGTTGTTCATCTCTCTATGTTGGCCCTGCGATGGACTGGCGACCTGTCCAGGGTGAACCCCGCCTCTCGCCCGTTAACGCTGGGATAGGCTCCAGCCCCCCCGCGACCCTTAATGTGTAGGAATAAGCGGAAGATGACGATGGATGGATGGATGGTTACAAGTGCATGATGTGCCTGTTAGTTAGCCTGCTTGTTCGTGCCGCAACGCGAATCAATTTATTGATTGACATGTGACATAAAATGACCGTTTTGATAACTGACACGTCAGTGGAGGCTCTTTCAATGCAGAGAAATTCAATTGCTATGTTCACCGCATTACATCATTGTAGTGTGTCTAGGAGAAGGATTTCTATGCGTATTTCTTTTTATCCTGCCAACTAAACTTTTAATTAAAAACATAGTCAGTCTTTCTTTGTTGAGGGTCCCTTTCTTTATCAGTAGTTTTGGTCTTTCTTTAGTTAATTACCTCCTCCTGCTCATTTATATGTCAGGATAATTAATTAACAGACCCCTTCATGTATAGAAACATGTGAAAGCATTTTCTCTGTGAAGGTGGTAATTCCTCTGTGAGTGTGAGTGTGTGTGAGTGCTTGCACATGCGCATGTGTTAATGCATATGTTCATGAGTGTCAGGTCATCCAGAGACACTTTATTTTGGGAGCCTCTTAGACCAAGGTGTTACCGTCACTGCTTCCTCGGGCTGTTCTGCTCAGACAGGCGGGGACGAGGTCACATGTACTTTGAGGATCTTGTTGGACTCTTCACATCCTACCACACTTTAAAACGACTTTTAAAGATGACCTATTTTGTGACTTTATTGTCATGATTTTAACAGTTGCAGGGGGTTTCAGGCCGCATACGCGCTCGCATGCAAGTGTTGGTTTGCGTGTTGATCTTTTTCCGTGCACCTGCGTGTGTCGGCGTGCGTGTAAATCTGTTTGCCAGCTGTTGGGTCTCAGCTATGAGCTCAGGTGTGTAGATTTTTCTCATGATAAGGAAGAGAAATCATCTCAGCTACCCAGTGTCACTGCTCTCAATATTCAGACATGCTTTCTTAATATTCACTGCTGCCATGAAGCCCTCAGAATAGAGTACGCTGTTTGTATTTTTAGAGCTGTCATCATAAGTAGGCCTGATGCCTTTTTTTTCCAGTTGGTCAAGCTATCAGCATAAGCTTGTCATTTTCACTACATTACAGTCTTGATTTTGTTTTTTCGGAGATCAGACATGCAGCAGCAGGGCTTGATTTTGTAGAATCAGTACACAGGACCGTTGCCGTTCACATGTGAGGAAAAACTTATTACGGATGTCATCATTTATTCAACAAGCAGTTTGGTAGTTGATTTATGCAATGAATAGCTAATGGAGCAGCTGCTACAAAATTCAAATCTCCTGTGTGATTTATGGCTGCATTATTGCAGCCACAATCATTTACACTTCTATTTTATGGCAGCACTTTCTGCTGTCATTCTGGGAATGAGTCACACAGGTAGATCTGATTACATCTGAGGTTTTCCAACAAGTGAGGGTCTGGTCCCATCATGGTCCCTATAGCAGTTGGCTCACAAAGCAAATCTCTTGGCTTTTGTTGCTACAGGACATGCTACTGAAGCTAAATGGCCTCTGGCTGGCTCGAGTCCTCGCTGTAGGATAAGATAGCTCTTAGGAGCTCAGCTTCATAGAAAGGGCAAACATGTGCTTATATCGCTCCAATGCATCTCTTAAGTTTCCCCAAAATTTCTCATTAAAAATCCTTACCATGACAGGGAGCATTTTTTTCTTTTCTTGTTCTTTCACGCTCTCGTTCCTCATTCCTTTCTTTCTTAATTATTGGTGGGAAATAGAAATTACAGATAATTAAATAGCAATTATGATCTCCTACACAGGGGAGTTTTGCTATGGGGAATAACTTAGTAGGTTATAGTTAAGGTCATTTATTAAATAATGGAGTTAAAGACCACACACACACACACACACACACACACACACACACACACACATACACACACACACATACACGCACACACAAGATTCTGCCTTTTCAGGCCTCGGAGATAGTGTAACCCTTCTAGACGTGTATTTTCCTCAGGGAGTGGCAGTATGTTGATAGGGTTGGAAGGTCATACTACACGCAAACACACACACACACACACACACACACACACACAAACACATCACATGTACTTGTTTGCTTGCACATATGCACCCTCAATGTATAAATAAGCTACACTGTGGTGGTGTCGTTTGACGGTTTACATAATAAGGAGCCTGAACGGCGAGATACGAGGCCGACTGTCTAACTGAAGGGAGCTGAGGGGAACATTACTGGGATTCAATAAGATTGGACTAGTCCCATCCTCAGATGCACTGAAGAGGAAATGCACGCACACACACACACACACACACACACACACACACACACACACACACACACTACACTACACTACACACCGTCTCTCCTTCCATCTCTCCTTCTGTCTCTAAGGCAGCTCTGTTTCAGGTCTCACAATGCAAACAGGATGTAACCTATTTTGATTACGGTGCCATATTGTATCATCAAATATTAACACAGTGGCTCTGCATTATGTCTGCTAAATAATGTTTGTTGAATAATGTGTGCTGCCCCGTCATATGCTTGTATTTTCTTCTCGATTTAGTAAGCGCTGGTAGACCTCTCGCTCCCTCTTGTTCGTGTGTTTGTGAGAGCACATGCAGGAGCATCTGTGTCGCAGTGGTCACACAAACACACACGCACGTGCACACACACACTCAGACACAAATATCTATTGATAGAGCATTAGCGCAGTGGTCTGTCTCTCAACACTGATGGTATTGACTAGAAATATTCCCCCCCCTCATTTCTGCCTCTTTTTTTTTTACCATCTCCGCTTTGCTCTCTCTTCCTTTTTCTCCCTCTATCTCTTGCCTGCCCCTCTCTCCCCCTCCTCTCTCTATGCTGATCTAGACTTTGGAATTCAATGTTGCTATGGTAACAATGTCGGGTTGGTCCTCTCTGCCTCCCCCTCTTGCTCCTCTTATTCAGACAAGATGCAGTACAACTCGCTCCGGAGTCATTCTTTCTTTAGCCTGTAATACTGTCACTACTACAGTTACTCCATCTGCTCTGACACAGGAACGTTGAAGTTTGACAACACTGAAAAGCATCCGCTGTAAAGAATAATTATACTTCTAACTAAACCATTGGATCTATTTGCAACAAAGGCATGGCTTGGAACATGCGGTCTATATTAATTTGCTTTTTCGATTGTTGATTAATCATTCAAATTCCAGCAAACCTGCAAAGATTCCATATTCTCAGGATGTGAAAACATGTTGCTTCTTCTTAACTTAACATAATAGATTTGGCTCCAAACCCATAAAGTTCTGATATTTTATGGTTTATTTTGGATGATGATTGGTTGAGAAAATTAGTAAAATATAAACAAATAAGGAAAATAATCATGCACAATGTGTGTTTCTCTGCTTTATTCTAAATGTGCCTCTTCTGATTTCATCTGCAAACTCAGGTCATAATACCAATAAATGAATTCGTAAAATGGCCATTTTCCCCTCTTCTTTATTTCATGTGCAGCAGCAGCAGTGCAGCAGTGACCATGGGCGCTGTGGTGCAAGCTTTCTGCTAGCAGAGGACGGAAGGAGAGCGGGACACCCGTCCAATACACAACCTCCACTGGCACCAGCTTTCCAGTGAGAAAGAAAGAAAAGAAAGAGAGCGTGAAAAAGATAGAGACAACAGAGAAGGAGAAAGAGAGCAAGAAGGAGAGAGGGGGAGCGGGTGAAAACAGTCGATGGATGCTGTCCGGATTGAGGGGACAGCACGTTCTTCACTGACGAGGAAAAGAAAGATTTCAAAATTGAGTCGAAGGATAGAAACTCGCCGTCAGGTAAGTCTCACACTCGCTGCGTTGTTTCACTTTGCTGGTTTCTTTGATGTGTGAGAGGAAGTTGTGATTTCACGGGTCATGAGCCATTATTCCCCGGGCCAGCTATGATGCTTGTATGTATAAAGGCGCATCCACACAACCTGCCCAATAAAGACTTTTACAGGTAAAAGGTTATCTTGTGTCAGATTGTGTGTGTGTTTATGGATTCAGCTCCAGGCTTGCTGATTCTGATGGGGGGGGGGGGGGGGGGGTCAGGGTCATAAATATGGAGATTGGGAGGGTGTGATCTGTTGTGTTTCACATCACTTCTGTCTTGTTAAGCGGAGTCAGCAGAGTCATCCAACTCTCCTCCAAGGACACATCATAGTGCCAGATCTGCACCTCCTCCTCGCTTACGTCTTTGCTGATCGCCTCCCTCTGCGGACTCTCATCTCCTCTCTTACTCCACATCATCTCACCTGCATATCCGCTGTCTTTTTTTCTCAATCAACTTCACCATGTTTGAGATTATAAATGCCTTTTCTACCAGTCCTCCTCATCCTCTACCTCACTAATGTCCACCCTCGTCTCTCTCCCTCTCTTTCTCTCTCAAGGCATGGTGTGTGAGAAGGGGATCCAGATCCTTCTCACCACCGTGGGGGCATTCGCTGCCTTCGGCCTGATGACGGTGGCAATAGGGACGGACTACTGGCTGTACTCCCGTGCCCTCATCTGCAACAGCACAGCCAACATCACCCAGGATGACCCCCATAACAAGGACAAGAAAGACCCTGGGGCGCTCACACACTCTGGACTCTGGAGGATATGCTGCCTGGAAGGTAATGTTGAAGTTGTGGCAGATATTTATGGTCTATTGTGGGATAAGGATTAACGCACATGAACCCATTTGTTTTCTGTTTTTTGTTTTTTTTTGGGGGGGGGGGTAGATAGGAGGATGAGGGGAAAGTTTCAGTTCAATAATACAGTTCCCAACCGTTTGGCGTTTCATGCAGAACCAAATGAAGACTTTCACCGTGTGTAGTTGTCTACAGCTGAGGAGAAGAGATAAAGCAGATGACAATTCCTCTAAAACTCACTACTTAACGTGTTTTATTCATAAACAAAAACAAAGCATAAAAATTACAAGTCGTGATTCGTGCCAGGTTTTCTTGGACAGGCTCAGTCAGTTCTTGGAGTCGTCATCGTCGCTGCGAGGTTGCCAGACTGGCTCTTTCTCTCCGTTTCCAGTCAGACATGAGAGTGGTATCAATCTTTTGATCTAACTCTCAGTAAACAATCCCGTTAAGTGTTTCTTCTGCTCGTAATTTTTTAAGGCGAGCAAGAGAAAAAGAATCGGATTGAACTTCGTGCAAATTGAACTGATGCTCAGTGTGAAGTCAGGCGAGGACATGGGGCCTTTAACTGCTGCTATATAGACAGCACATGGATTCACTCTATCTACAGCATACAGCACGTTAAAGCATGAAGGTGCTCATTAGAGCACATCATAATATAGGCCATCTCCGGACTTGGTTTTAACGCACAGCCGAAATGATCTGATCAAATATGAACAGCTCTACAAGCAGAAGTGAACACAGCCAGAATGCATCCAGACCCCATCACTCCGGACACACTCGGAGGTTGACTGGGGCCACATTCTTAACTTAAATCTGTCCTTGGCTGCAATGAAAAGCCAGAGACTCAACTGATACCCTCTGTTTAAAAGAAAGAACAGCAGCCTACTATTTTTATTACACAATGTCTAATAATACTTTGCTCATTCACGATGTGGCAAACATCTTGGATGATTTGGTTTTACTTATGCAAACTAGTAAACGCTTATGTGTTGACAGCAGTTTGCCTCTCCCTCCCTCCCTCCCTCCCTCCCTCTCTCTCTCTCGCTCTCTCTCTCTCTCTCTCTCGCTCTTTCTCTCCTTAAAAGTCAATAACATCCAAGCCAATTCATCCAAACCAGATGGCATTTTTCTTCATTAAGATGTTGGAGATCTACATGAATGGCTCTACTATGTTTCTTTTGAGTGGTGTACATGTGTGCACCGTCTGTAATTGAAAAAAGAAAAAAGAAAAAAAGACCACTGTTAGAAATAAGTTATTTCTGGTCAGCATTGAAATTGTTCCATTATGAACCAGATGTGCTGGTCTCCTTCTACGGTATGGTACTTCTTCAACACTCCTCTGTAACACTGCCGTCCACCGGCTGAAAACAGCACATTTGGTCTTTGCAAATGGAAACAATGTCGGTGTTTATTTGCATGTAGAGCAGGGATGTGAGATTATATCCTAAGTGCTCACCTGAGACACATATGGAGGCTCATTACACTTAAAGCTGCCTACGTGTGATCGGCTCACTCCTGGTCTGAACTATAATTTGGTTCCCAGAATTTCTCGCAATCAGACATTCTTTGCTTTTTGCCTCTTCTGTGTAAGCGTCTCTCTGTTTGTTGCGTGCTAGACCGTTGGGGTATTGGAATTAATACCTTGCATCTACACGTTGTTCTCCCTGAGAAGCAGGATCAGCTATTTTCTGTATAAACAGCAGAAGACCAAGATCAACACAGTCAGCCTCTCAGTTGTCCTCAGAAAACTTAAATTGCTCACAACGCTGCAGCGTCGCTGTGATAGCACTATTAGCACTGAAGTATACATTCTATTTGTACACGTTAGACCATCCTATAGTGACAAGAAAACCCTTTCTCAAAATAGTCCATTCATCATTGTCCTCAAATCCTGCTGCAGTAATTTAATTCTACAATAGCAGGTTCACCCTGCTGCCCAGAGACTTCTCATAAGGTACTGAAAATGGTAGTCGGGCCCTCAATGGTTTGTCCCTGCAACACAGGCTGCTAATTCATTATACATTACACTGGCTGGCTGACACTCAGCAGTAAAGGTTGGAATGGAGTGAACAGCAAATTAGCTATAACCAAAGGGGTGGTCTGAGTTAGCGATCTGTGCCTTTCCTCACAAACACACTGAGGTTCTTCTGCCTCTGGGAAAACCTCTTGGCTCTCCTCATAAAGCCTCCCCAGTGCAGCCTGGGCCTGGTCATTGTACAAAGCTAATTTGCCCTCATCTCTAAGCTTCCTGATAGCAAAGCACCCAATTAGCGATAAGATCTAGCCCTCGCGGCACTGCTGCAGTGCCCCCCCCCACACACACACACACACACTCTCTCACTTTTTCAGTTTCTCCACTTACATTCATCTTTCACTGGTTTCCTCTTCCCCTCTCCCTAGTTTCTTCTCTCTTTCAGCCTTTTCTCTTCCATTGGGGTGCAGTAAAGCTGGCAGGGGCTTGGTGAGGCTTAGAGGTCAAGTATCCCTGATATCCAGCGAGTATTTGGCCAAGATAGACGCTCAGTAGTCATGCAGGGATGCGGTGAGGTGTAGCTTGACTGGAAATGCCGGACATGCTAGCTCTAAAAGATTTATACCCATGGGTGGGTGGCACATAATGCTGTCGATAGGGATGTGTCCTCTTGAGCTCTGCTGCAGATTTTTTGTTGCAGAATTTTTGGTTTGTATAGCACATGACACAGCTAATATGACCACTCAGTAGAATGTTGTGTACTGTATTGGTGACTTATAAGTGTTTAGGTTTAGTAGCCACTCAGCGAGAACATCAGCCACAGATAACATCATCCACTGTGAGCTTCAACGTCTTCTCTGGTAACAGTGACCCAGGTGGTGCAACTGATGTCCCACCTCTGTGTACCTTCATCTGTTTGTTTTACAGACCAACCTGTGGAAATATAAGAGAGACCAGCTCACCCACCATCTGTCCTTCTCTCCCTCCGTCTGTGTCTCTTCATTCCATCACTCCATCTTTCTCACAATCCATCCATCAGCAACAGTGATGTGCTGTCATCATCGTGCGTGCATCCCTCCGTTCGTCTGTCTGTCTACATGCAAGACCCCATCGGGTATCTGTCTTCCAGTGTGTCTGCATACGTGTATGTATTTACATGTGCGTGCGTGCGCATGTGTGTGTGTGTTTGTGGGAGTGAGTGAGTCTTCGACAGAGATTACTAACTTCCTATGAGAGACATTAACCTTCTTTATGTGTACACTGAAGGATTTGACACAGATATGATGTGTTTATCAGTTTGTCTCTCCAGAGGATGTTTGTTGTTCTCTCCTCTTGAGCTTGTAGTGATGTGCTCTTGTTCTTTTGTTGTGCCTGGTCATCACTGCTTCCTCTGTCTTATATCTCAGGAGTGAAGAGAGGAGTGTGTTCTCAGATCAACCACTTCCCAGAGGATGCAGACTTTGACCATGACGGGGCAGAGTACGTCCTACGTAAGTCAAAACCAGCATTTCTACATTTGATAAGATAAAAGAAAGCAAAAAACTGTAGCTTGATAATCACATTGGATTTTTTTTGTTTTTTTGGGCTCAATGCAAAATAAACATGTGACAATGTGTCCTGAAAAGTCAAAAGGGGGTGGGTGGCCCAGTTCATCGTGAGTGCCCAGCAGTGATATCTTCAGCTCTGTGTTAGGCTACATATGTGGACGTGCATACTTATAGGAAAGCTTGTGTTCTGTTTATAATGTTGCAGTAGCATTTTGCTGGCATTTAGGTGGCATTTTCTCTCCACGGCCTAGTTACCCAAGATGAGAGAGGAGCAGTGTGTGTGTGTGTGTGTGTGTGTGTGCGGGTGTGAGCGCGTGTGCGTGTGTGCGTGTGATTCTTTCACATGACGAGGATGATAAGCAAGTTAGCAAGTTCCCATAACTTAATGATTTTACATTTTTCTAACCCCATACTGGCGCTCACTAGACACTTCAGTCAAGATGCAGGTCGACAAATTCATCTAAAATTATTCCAGAGTGACGATTCCAGGCAGAGACTTCATCCCACGAATACTTGTGTTGTCATACTTTGGATATAAACAAATATGGCGGCAGAGAGTCATCATATGTTGGGTTTTTCACTGAAAAAAGAAGCTGTGGATTAAGTCTTCTGCACGATCAGCTGATGATGCTTCTCATTGGCAGTTGCAGTCATTTGCTATTTCATTTCATAGTACAGGATTACACTCAGATTGAAGCGTCCCCTCTGATTATCACAACTGGTAAACTAGGCCCAAATCAGCCCTTATAGTCTGTGGTGTGCACTCAGATAAAGGTTTGCAAGGCCTTTTTGATTAAGGTGTGGTACGTTCAGGGTAACGGTTACTGTTTCCTTTTTGTCTAATAATTTTTACCCTTCTTTCAACATTCAGAACTGGGTTAAAAATTTGTATTTCTTTTTTTGATGTGGGAAGTGATGGCTAGACTGTCTTGAAACATTTCCAAAATTGTTCTTATTGCTCATTACATCCCCATTTTTGGCTGTAACCCTTGTTCTCCGGTTTGTGCAGGGGTAGTCAGGGCTTCCAACATCTTTCCTATCCTCAGTGCCATCCTGCTGCTAATGGGAGGTGTTTGCATTGCTGCTAGTCGTTTCTATAAGAGCAAAAGGAACATCATCCTGGGAGCAGGAATTCTCTTTGTGGCGGCAGGTAAGATAGCAACAGTGGATTTGTGCTTGGACGTGTGTGTGTGTTCAAAAGGTGGAAGGAAGATGAAATATTACTTTCCATAAGAGAACTGTTTGTAAGTGTCTAGTTGTGTTTTGGCTTTTCTGTCAGTTTAATGGAGATTTTATATTCACAAGTCATCTCATCATGTTTATTTTATATTCATCTTATCATGAATAATCAAGTCCGGAAAATCTGTTTGAATAGCGAGTTGGTCTGTCTGAGTTTATATCGCTCTTCCATAAATGCATTTTCATGCTCTCTCAGGTCTGAGCAACATCATTGGCGTGATCGTATATATCTCGGCTGCACTCGGGGACATCTCTCCTAAGAAGGACGAGGATAAGAAGTGGCAGTACTCCTATGGTTGGTCCTTTTACTTTGGGGGTCTGTCCTTCATCATGGCTGAGATGGTGGGGGTCCTGGCTGTCAACATCTACATCGAGAAGAACAAGGAGCTGCGCTGCCGTTCACGCACCGACATTTTCAAGAGCACCACACATGCCATGCTCCGCCTGCCCAGCTACCGCTTCCGCCGCAGATCCCGGTCCTCGTCCCGCTCCACTGACCCCTCTCGTTCTCGAGACCCTTCACCTGTAGGGGGAGGTGGAGGGAAGAACTTTGGTCTGCCCCCATCTGCGCTGCTTTCCCAGGGCCCCATCTCAGTCTCCACGTTGCCTAACCCTCACTCTCGCTCCCACACAGCCCTTGCTGGAGGCGACATTTCGCTCTACACGCTGTCCCGTGATCCTAAACTCGGGGGTTTGCCGCCCATGTACGGAACGGTGGACAGGGCCACGCTTTACCAGCTCCACAACTGCTTCCCAAAGGATGGAGGGGGAGGGGGAGTGATGATGAGCGGTACACTTCCCTCGCTTAAGTCCCACAATCCTTCCAACTCTTCTAACTCCAATGCACCAATGCCCAACTCAGTGGGCTCAGGCCCTCCACCTTTTACCTCATCCACAGTAGACAGGGAGCGAGGGATGGGGACTCTGGACAGGCTGAAGGGAGACAGGGAGAGCAACTCTAATACCCTCAATAGGAAGACAACTCCTGTGTAGAAATACAGAATGAGAAGGGGAGACAAGGTAGAGAAGGAGGGAGAGTAGTAGTAGGAGGGGAGGATAGAGAGCCTCTCCCTCCACGTTCACTGGTACTTAGTCTACTACTGAGAACAGTAAGAAGAAGAGTAATAACAGAGTGATAATAATAACAACAACAATGAACTTTCACAATAAAACTATTTTGATATTTCAATGTGCTAGAAATGATTTATTTTGTTAACAATCAAACGCAATTAACCTTGGGCTACTATGAAAATGTTTCACATCTTTTTTTTGTGCAATAATTAATGCTAATTTAACCAGATCATCATTAGTGTAAATTGTTGTTGTGATTATTCTTAGCGTTATTACAGGCTAGCTATACTTGCAAACAATGTGGTATGGAATGAGAATTTAATTTTCATGTTTTATTTGTGTGCATTCACACTAATTTTAGATCTCAATGACTTGTACTGTGAATTTCTTCCATGCAGAGCCACTGGGACAGTCAGTGAGCTGTGTGTAACTGTGTCAAACTTCAAGCATGAGTGTGCACAATATGTGGGAGAATGAGAGCCTGTATTATTTTTTAACCCCCATATTATATAATGAAGTCAGATGTGAATACTGTAAATTGTCTTCCAACATCGAAAGAAATGCAACAATAATGTGAGCGACTGAGACAACTTCATTCTGAGTCTGAGTTTACTATGGGTCTCTGTTAGTCTTATTTCCATTCTAATCAGTGTTAACAGTAGTACTTGTAGCTCTAGTCGTGTTGAAGATGTTTGTTCTTGGGCATTAACAGAAACCTCCGACTGGAGGAAGCAGAAAAAAGAGAAAACATTTGTACAGAATCAGGTATAGGTTGCTGCCTGAGCAGATAAACAAAAAAAAACTTATCATTTTTTTCTATGAAGAGTCCCAAAGTGACACATGCAACTCGTCATTTTCAGTGGCAAAAAAAAAAAAAAAAATACATGATGTATATGTGGGTTCATGGGGTTTAAAAACACTAAAAAGACTTTGAAAAGATACATGTACATTGTAATTTATGCATACGTATATTTGTAAAGTCTAGATCCTTTTTTCGGGACCACTGTTCAAACTGGGTATGCATTTTTGGGGCAGTGTGGATTTCAAGTGTTTTGTTCCCTCCATGGACACTTTTGTCAGGTGGTTTCCTCCACCCACCCTGCTGTGCGTCGCCATCATTGCTCCTTCCTCTGTCCATAATTGGTCACATGATTCATGTTCCTCTAGTTTGTCACGTGACCAATAACAACCCCTTAACCTCCCCAAAGATTATTTTCACTGTGCTTCCCCTGTGACCGCTGACTCCTGAGTCTGAACTGGGACCTGTTCTGTTTATGTTGATGAGAATGTAAACACATGTAAACAACCCTCCACTCTCTCTGTTCCGAGTGACTGCAGATCCGTGTTGAACCATGGACACACACACACACACGCGCGCGCGCACGCACGCACACACACACACACACACACACACACACACACACCTGCTACATGATATAATGAAGAAACTAAACAACCAGACGCTTCCAGATTCTATACATTTTCATTTCTTTGGTTACATTTCAGAAAAAGAATAATGTGATTAAACTGCACACAGATAGCATTTATGTGGGCAATATGAATAGTATGTAGTTGAGAATAGATATAGCTAGACAAATGATTATGGTTTATCTAAATGTGTGATAAACTCAAACACTGTATTGCACGACATTTATAAAAAAACAAAAACAATAATCATACTCACAGACTGCTGTCTTTTCTTCATTTTTTGCTGAGAAAGAGATGGGGGTCTCCCACTTACAACACACTGAACATAAATCTTCTGAAGAAACTGCATATGCTGTATACATTTGATGGTAAAGTACCTTCAGTCACGTGCTGTACTATTTTATACTATTTGTTTTATGAGGCCTTTCTCTGTAGAGCTGTGAAGGACCAAAGCTGCAAAAAAATGAAAATAAATTATAAGATAAATAATTTAGCATGCTATGAAAGACCCCCGAAATATTATTAAAATAAAAACAGGTATTACTTATTTCATATAATGTAACATAAATTCTCTTTCTTTAATGTCATAATTATTGTTATATTTATTCAATTAGTATTTACATTTCTCTATGCATTCCTGATTCCTTATAAATCAGTATGCTGTCATTCACAGGGTCAATGAATTTGAACATGCCTTTCTATGAGGAAGGGGAGGTGCTCGTCCTGAATAAATACCAAACTTCAAAATGTAAAATGAATATCAGAATTTATATGCAAAAATAAATACATTTATATGCAAAATAATTGAATTAATAAATAAATGGAAAACTGAACAAAGAAGTAAATTAATGTTTAGGTACACATGGATGTGCGTCATGTTTTGGTGCGTTTTAAATGCATTCTACCATATATTCTACATATATATTGAGTTATTTATGTATTTATTTAATTGTTCATTCATTTTTTTATTTGGGCCATTTCTGTCTTCCATAAATGTGAATTTGGTTTCCTCCCAATAATCTAAACCAAGTATATATTTGTAGGCGTGACCCCGCCTCTGGCACTATGTCTGCTGGAATAATCTGGCCCCCTCATGATATTTTGAGCAGAGGGAATCGATAAATGGATGTTTTACTTATTCCACAATTATTCCTTGACTTTAGAAATCAGAGTGAACCAGTAAAGTTTGCTTATATAATAATCCACCAGTAATAAAAAAATATTCAAATGCTGTCCAAGCACCTTTCTTCTGCTAAAGCACATTGTGCTAATATATGTATAGCAGAGCTTTTTACACTGACGCTAATTCTCAGAGAACAGGAAATACATCCAAGGCTTCCTCCTTAGTGAACAAGCCTTGCCCTTAGTGGTTAATCAAAGTTGCTCTGCTCATCTTTGGCATGCTGTGATCCTCTAAAGACATTGACCTTTTCTGTCAGACTGAGGCAGATAATATTTGCAAATATATGGATAGAGCCAGATGGGTGGAACTTGCCCAATAGAATCATGAGAAAGGCCAGAGGAAAAGTTAATTCACTATACTTTTCTCTGACTACTTCCCAAACTTAGCATTTCAAGGTTTTTTTGATGGGCCCATCTGGTACCTCCTGCATGTTTTTGCTTGTGCATTTCATCCGTGCAACACGCTGGGCAGGTTTACTTGACCTCACAGGGATCATTATTAACAGGAGGTAGAGGAGAGGGAAGAATCCCCACGTGGATCAAGCTGCAGACGTCCCTTTAGAGACAACAGGCTGTAACACATTTGACAAGAGATTTCTAGCAGTGCCTCTGACCCTTGAGGATTAGCTATCTGGACTGTGTCTCCTTACCATTATCATGCCAACAGTAACAATCATTGACATGCATCGCTGAGAAAGAGGCTGCCAGCTAAAACAAACTTGTCCTCTGCTGCACAGGCGTCTATCCTTATCACAGGTGTTTTTAGATTTCTCCTCTGATGGCATTCACCTACCTAAGAATTCTAGGAAGCCCATTTCCATTTACAAACATACAGCAAGTGCTCGTGCACCACATGTCATACTCTCCCCGGAGAACTATTAACAGTTATATATAACCAGGATAATGTGTCATGTGGGTTCAGTTTCTGCCCAGTGGGAGGTAAACGCATGGATGTGAAAGTGTGTGCGGGCAGGTGAGCATGTGATGCCCATTCAGACTGGTGGTATGGGACTTGGGACATCGCAGGTCTGATCAGGACTGCGTGAAGGGCTGAAGGGACGGAGGTTTGTGACCTCGGGGCCCCCGGAGACAGCAGTGAAAATGATGCAATGAGGTCAGGGGTGGTGAAGGAAATGGGAGGGCATAGAGGTATGATGATAGGCTGGGGGATAAATAGTTGAAATTCAAGGATAAGGTTTCTGAACCTCAGTGAAAGGCATTGCAATGAGCTCTGTACTAATTATAGAGCAGTAGGTTGGGGGGGGCGGGGTGTTTTGGCAGAGAGGTTAGGAGTCACTCTTGAAGAGGTGAAAAAGGATGTAAAGTTTGAGGGCAGATAACAGTGAGGCATAATGTCAAATCTCTTTAATCTCAAAAACATTGGCTTGTCTCATAGACAATGTGAAGAAACCTTGTTAATGATGAAAATGAAATATACTTTTTTCTGCAGAACTGGACAGGTATAGGAGACTGCATGCAAATGTTGTTAATATAAAAAAAATTGATGCCAACCTAGGAAGGGCAAAGGTTAGCTTATACCAGAGGTTGCAAGGTAGGTTACACTTTCGCCAGACAATCACCTCCCTGGAAATGTAACCACATGTTGTAGCGACACAGACTGCAACAGCTGGGACTGGACTGCTAAGCACCTGTACATCTTTTGGCATCTTTTGACACCATCTCCTCTTTTGGCTTGAGCTCTTTTCCAAATTACATTTATTTATGTTCATGTTCCTGTTGATTAACATTCATTCGCTCCGACTCAAAAAAAAAAAACTCCAATATGCTCCATTTCAGCCAGCATTATTTGGAGTTTACAAGCATACGTGCACAAGTGTAAATCAGGCTGAAGTTTCCACATCACACCAGTCATAGTAAGGTGTTGAGTCACGAACCAAACTCCGGAAATCCACTAAAGGGATAAACATCTTTCCAAAAATATTTCCTTATTTGCTGCTGTAATGATGGCGCTGGGTCTTGCTGGTCCAAAATATCAAATCAAGTGACACTGAGGGCTAAAAGATCTCCCATTTTCATACTCATCAAACCATTCAGAGACCCCTTGTGCCCGGTGCATGGCGCCATTGTGGGGATCATCCTGTTTTGCCCTTTCTCATTCATATTTTTTCTTTCAGCAATGAGTTATGTGTCTCTGAGAAATCCAGTATCATCTCTGAATTTTGGTGAGAACAGAGAAGCTTCCCTTCTGCAGTGAAAACAGTGTGAAACGCTGCTCACAGCTTTCATTGTTCTGCGTTCTAAACTCAGCGTCCATCTGAACCAGGAAGAAAACAGAACACACATTTTGAGTGAAGTGGGGATTTAAATGTATTTACTGAATATGAAAAGCAAATAAAGTGACTGGAGACAAGACTACATTACAGTGACCTTCATAGAATATAAACACATACATGTTATGTACACACAATTCTGAAATATACAAAATCTTCAACACTCACTCCTCTGACATACGGAAGCAGCAAATAAACTCATATACATAATTAATAAGTAGAGCCTCTTGTACATCAAGTATTGTTAAATAGCTTAAATTACTGCTGTTACATATTAACTCTATGCAGATGCAACAACCAACAAATATAACTATTCAGTGCTTTGTATGATCAAAACACAGCAGACCTATTTATCACTGCACTTATGGTGAGGCAAGGTAAGGGAAAATCTTTTAATATTTTCAGATGCAGAGTAATAAAAATGTCTCAGTATAAGTCTATCTCATGATTTTGTACCATGCCACATGTTTCATGATTCCTTTTTTTTCCTTTTGGGGTGAAAATGGGTTTCTTTATTTATTAGGCAATTCAGATGTTCAAAACAGAAATGAAAGCATAATCTTAGAGGTTTTATTCACCCTCCATATCTACGCTAGCGGTCCTGACAGGTTTATGTGGTGCAGCTACAAGTAGGCTAACTTGCATAATTGGAAACTTGTAAACACATATAGTCAGTAGGGCCCCTTTCACTCTTAACATCCATTTCTTCTACAATAATAAATCTATTATATGTTAAAATAAAATCTAACTTTGGCTTCCTGACTCTTCATACATTTGATTAAGACCAAGTGGTTCTATGACAAATTGAAAAGCACTCAGAGAGCGCATACCTCCGCCAAGGAGGCTACCCACTCACAGAATATAAACATAATCTCATCAAAATCTGCTCATAAGTTTTCTTCCCAACTGCAAAAATGTGTTCTCTTGGATCATACATCGCCAAGGAATCCTGTCATAATTCACCTGCACTTTAGCCCCTGAAACATTACAACTCCTGCTGTGTACACTTCTCCCTCCACAGATGGTGCACCACCACCAGTGGCTAGGCTAACACTGCCTACATTTATGCTAGCTATGTCAAAAACAGCACTGGTAGCACCAGAAGAAGGAAGTGAGCTCCCTTGAGGGTGGGGGGCCAGGTTGTTCCAACTATTAATCCATATTTAAGGCATGTTAGTTATCGTATTTGACAGTGAAGAGCCTCAACCCGGGGGGGTCTGCGGCCCCCAAAGACCCACCTGAATTGGAGCCTCTGGCATGTGGAGAGAGAGGGATTAGGGTCAAGGCCAAACACAGCAAGAGTAGGAGAAAGTTTTCTCTAAGAATGAGTGGGGGAAATTAAAGATTTAGAAAGGATCCTACATATTTTTCTTTTCTTTTTGTTTTTTTGTTGCTGTTTTGGTTTTTTTGTTGTTGTTGGGTTTTTTTGGGGGGGGGGGGGGGGTGTTTTTACATTGCCCAGCCGTAACTGTGCATTTCCCTTGGGGTAGCCCAGTTCAGGAATAATGGATCTATGACATGTCCACAAAAATGCCGTTAATAGCTTTCCTGCCAAGAACACTTCAAAATGCGGGATCTTCAATTTGATCCAGGTCATCTCAAAAAAATGAATCACATATTCCTTGAAATCTTGCCAGCTTTCCAGCAAATATCTTCCAAATTTGATGGTTTTTGAGACGAAATATTACCTCCTTGGCGAATGTAGTAAAATGCCAAAAGACGCTGCAGCCCACAGGAGACAGACTCCAACATTTTGATCTCAAACCAGACAAGATGAGTAAATGTATGTTTAAGTACTCAGGTGCTAGGTGGCACCGTTCTTATGTGGCATGCATTTCTGCCAGGGGCTGAACGGAAGTAAAATGAGAATGAAAAGGAGTCCCGCAAAAATAAGGATGGCTCCCGCTGAGCCCACACACGCCACGGACCAGGACAACTCATGGTGTAGAGGGACAGAGTGGTCACTGGACAGCAGGGCCAGCACTGACTGGTGGAATATCAGGATGGAGAGGAGGACAAGTACGCCTGCACATGCATAAAGAGGAAGGGGGGGTGAAAAGACATTTACTGCAATGTTCTCCTTCTATTAATTATTTCCTTTCCACGTACCATTGAACAAAATAAGCCTGATCCTTCATGATAGGGAGATCTGACCTGAAAGGATGAAGCAGAAGGACGCTGGCTTGAGGAAGAAGGGAACTCCTTTACTGAGGGACATGATGATGCAGAGGGAGCCCATCACCATCATGGTCAGACTCATCAGGGCCAGTACAGCTGCTGCTAGATTCAAGTCTGGGAAGAGGAGCAGTGAGGGATTAAAATACACGAGCAAAACGAAGATGAATAGAAATCTGTAGCTTCACGCATCGCACAGCAAAGACGGTTGTCTTGTGAAGTGTGAACCAGCCACCGATTGATAGGAACCATTCACTGGAAATATTTCACCACTTTACAAAGATTGATATTTCTTGGATTATAGTTTGATTGATGAGAGTTTTGACTTTGATGTATGAAAGTGCACTCAGGGTGTTTTCCCTCCTGACTTTGTTTAAATCAAGTTTTATTGGCACTGTAAACCTGAACAAGTGCAACACAAAAGGCTGGTCATCATTTCACAATCGCCAGTACCAGTTCAGTGCTTTTTGACACTGGTTAGTAATTATTAGTTCACAGATTTAGTGATGCGTTGTGCGAATCAAATACAGGGGAAGCCAAAAATGTTGAGTGGAAGGAATTTTTAATAACGGCAGCCGCTCACTTGTGTTTGTGACTGTACAATTTAAAATTAACCTGTAAAACTGACCTGTTACTTATCTGGTGGAAATAATCATCACAATTACAAGCAGTTAATTCTTATGCTTTGTCAAATTTCTGTCTCTTGGATAAAAGATATTGCGTTTGACAACACATAAGAACTACTAGATCTCTGCTCACATGAGCATGCTAACACGCTCACATGCTTACATGTCGATTGTTTGTCAGGAATGATGTTTGCAACCATCATACTTCAGTATGTTAGCATGTGCTATTCAACATGAAGTCATTAAATTTTTGTGATCTTCCTCCAGGTTTGATATATATTCATATTCATCAAATGCCAGAGCTTCCTTCGGTACAATAATGAGGACATTTTCCAGCAATTTCTGTTCAAGTGAACACAAATGACTTCACAGTATATTCAATCAACTCTCAGCCTGCTGATCTTCAGATTGCCCTGAAACCTGTGGCTGCACGGATGGCAGGGTAAACACATTCATCAGCGCGATAGTTTGGTTATGCCTCTGAAAATGGATGGTTGCATGAGTTAATGGGCTGAAACATACCATACCAGTGTCGCCCTCTGAGAAACCCAGTGGATGGCTTTATTGAAAGTAGCTAAGGTGTAGCATTCACCTCTACGTGTTGTGAAAGTTCAGAGGAATTGAACAGAGTGTGAAGGTGTAAAGTCTCACTCTTGTTAGTCGTTTTCTTGAATATGATTGCATTTTCCCCTGAGGTGAAGAATTTGAAGTAGGTGCAGTTGGATTCTGTAGGTAAAAAGACAAGGTTACACACATGCACGCGCGCACACGCACGCGCCCACACACACACACACACACACACACACACACACACACACACATATCCTTATATTATTTCTTAAATATACTGGTATATTGTCATACACTCCACCCTTTCTCATCACAACTGAATGACTTGTTCTTTTTCAGTTCCCAATTTAAACTTTTGGGCTCAGTATTTTGGTCCCCATAAAACACATCAGTCCCCACAAGTGCAGCGAGCTCACTTTTATTTTGGACCCTGTAAATATAGTAAAACAAGACCACACACATATACACACACTCACACACACACACACACACACACACACACACACACACACACACACACACACACACACACACTCCTATGGATGGTCTTCAGCAATGTGCCTCCTATGCATCCATGCACTCTGTCCTTCCAGGCATCATTCCTATTTATATCCAAGTGTCGAGCATTAGCTGGAATACCCAGAGACACACATACAACCTTCTGCACGCACGCAAACGCACACACACACACACACACACACACACACACACACACACACACACACACACACACACACACACACACACACACATTGCCCAGCACTGCACATATGGTGCCGCCAGAGAGGGTGAGAGACGGCAAAACACTGAGAGTGAATAGCAGAGGGGGGGAAGGAGAAGGGGGCAGATGGAGGGTAGAAATGGAGAGGCATGGCAGTAGAAGACCAAGGAGTGAGGGGAGGAGGAAATTCAGGGTGAGCAAGAGAATACAGGGGATGCAAGAAATGTGGATAGAGGCTCTGAGAATGGCATAGTGAGGAAAGAAAGAGTGAGTAGGGGGCAGATGGTAGGGTGGTGAAAGCCGGGAAAGAAAGAGGGGAGCCACAGATGGAGGAGGAGGTGAAGGGAGCAGGGGATGTTAAGAGGGGGAGGAACACAGAGGGGTTGGTTAATACTGCATTAGACTCTCCCTCAGTCCCTGTCTGTCCCTCTTCCTCATTTCCCCTTCTCTATATTTAGACAAAAACTGTGAAGTAGTCAGATTCCACTTGGCTTCACATGCACATCGTGATGACTTTCACCCAATGAATATTATGTGCCCCACGATGACCACATGCTTGTTCACACACATTCTCACTCTTTTCCACAAATATTGTGCCTCGACACATCAGCAAACATTGCTTTTATTGGGACTTTTTTTTTTTTTTTTGATTCTAACACATTCAGCTACTATCACAGTCAACTGGTTTTTCTTTCACTACCCCGACTGAGGCTACAATAATTGAGCCATCATGTTCCTCTCCTGCAGGCAGCAAAGATGGATAGCTGGTCTTGAGATGACAGGCACCATCAGTGCAGCCACACTTTGCTTGGGACGCGTGCCAGAGGCATATTAACAGGGATGTGAAACAGAGAAGCAGCTATGGCAAAACAGTTGTTTTCCTCCAAACATGATGAGCCCAGGGCCATCTGCGACAGGCGGCGAGGGCCAACAGTGTTAAGACGTGAGAGAAACATTGTCAGAGGCTCTCACACACCAACAGACCGGCTTGTTGATGGAGTCACAGATACTGTATTTATATGCTAGAAGCACATAGAGTTGAACAATATTTTGACAGGAGGCAAGAGAATAAAACAATCATATGACGTGTCACTGAAGGCGATATGCCAACAGTCCTTATCGATTTTTCATATGCACATACATGGGAATTCTTTCAGGCTTTGAGATAGGCAGGGATAGGCTGTTAAAGGAATGGAGCCATCGTAGGCCCTTTTCACAGCAGCCATTTAAAAAAAAAAAACTAGTTTAATTGATCTAATTAATTATGATCTTGTTCTATTTAGTGTCACAATTAGTCCAATGGGCCAACATGGACAATACCAAGGTGCTGGACTGCATGGTTGGAACAGAGTCTTTAATGCTGAGATGGACCCATTTCCTGATTTCTTTCTAATTGTTTTGGTAAAAGAAAAAAATTCATTTGATGAGTTTGCTTTCAAATGATGACACGATACATGAATTCACGCAAGAGTTTCTTTCCAATAATAAAACATTTGCCATGTTTCTGCATATATGACATCACAAATTGTCAACTCATTTACCAAAATATTCATCAACTCGCAGAGTCAGTGTTCCCACTTGAGGGGGCATTCCTGTACTTTGTCCCAATCCGATTGTTCTGATGTCACGCAAATGCCACGTCACTGTATCTGTGATTCCTCAGTGCCTACATGGCTGCTGTGAAAAGGGTCAATAGAAGCACTCACACCGGAGACCCCAACCATAGGTAGTTCATTAAAGAGCTTTCAGACAGAACTGCCAGGACTCTAATGACCTACAACAAAGCTCTATCACTTGTGTGTAATGTGCGCGCACACACACACACACACACACACACACACACACACACACACACACACACACACACACACACACAGTAAACAACTGAGTACCTAGTCAAGGGAGAACCTCGAAATTCATTAAGCTTCATTAGGCTACACTGCCCATGTCGTGAATAACAAAGATTATGTTGTATGATGCTACATGTACCTGAATGCTACTTTGACTTGTTGCAATATAATAACTGGAAAAGGTTCCTGTATCTGAACACTAGTGATGTGATCCACTGGATCTGTGTCTGAGCATTGTATTTATTTAATGAATTAATTTGCACATTATCTGTAGCATGACCTAGATACATACGTATGCTGGCTGCTTCACATACATCCCCCGTGTTCTTTTTTGCAATGTTGCACTGGATAGATAGATAGATAGATAGATAGATAGATAGATAGATAGATAGATAGATAGATAGATAGATAGATAGATAGATGGATAGAATCAGAAATATGTCATAATTCTAAATAATTCAAAACCGTGCAAATGGGATGCTTTTCTTGTGTGCAAAACCTATGTTGCTGGCATCGCTTTCCTCAGTCCCTTGTGGGTAGAGATAAAAGACCAACAGATGTATGCATAGTCCCAGGAGACAAACATCATGTTTGCCTGCTCTCTCTGTTTTCACATCAACGGTGACGGCAATTATATGTAAACCTTTTTTCCCTCAACAAATTATAACCACTCCAAAAAGTCATTTGACCTTTTACCCGTTAATTCACTTTCCCGGTGTGGCAGCCTTAAGGTAGACTTGCATGACCGCGCAATTCAGTCGCAGAAAAGCAGACGTGAGCAGACAGTCAGAGAAAAAAAAACAAAAAAACAGTCACACTCCCCCCAGAAACCTCACCTGCTCACCTCCTAGACAGCACAGGGAACAGACAGCTGAGCAGACACACGCACACACACACTCTCACACACACAGGCACACACACGCACACATACACACACCAGTGAGAAAGCTCACCTCCAGGTAATTCAGCAGGGCCACAGCTTGTCCTCTCTGGGTCGATATCAGCCACCCATAGGGTGTGGATGCAGCCCTTCCACAGGCCATAATGTGCCATCTGGCAGGTCTCGTTGCCACTGAAATTCTTCGGTTGCGCCAACTCCACCCAAAACTCTGTCCCCATGCCCAACACTGTCAGGGTCACACCAATGATGGACACGAAAAAGGCCAGCTTGATCTTCCCTTCCTGGCTGTCGCTCATCTTGTTAGGCCGCCTCTGACCCCTCCCCCCCTTCATGCCCCCCAAACCCCCACCCTGACCGGCACCTGCCACCCCAATGCGAACGTCCTCATCCTGCTGCACAAAGAGGTGGGACCACATACTGATCTTAACTAGGCAGGCCCCGTGAAGAGCACTGAAGGGACCTGGCACTTATGATTATGATTTATGTAAAAGAAAATGAAGAAAATGATTGGACTTATGGTTGGAGGTTAACCAATGTCAAAAAAGACACCGCCAACTATTCTGTGATTGATGGGTAAGTTAAGATAAAAGCCATCAAACTGAAGAGGATCAAGTACAAAGAAGTGGGCTGGGACGGAAATTGGGCTTGAAAAGGTAAAGCTAAATCTGCAGTGAGGTAGAGGGATGGACAGAGTTTATCTTTACCAATCAAACGGAGATAGATGGACGCAAGGACCAGCAGAGCCAGAGTCTGTTTTCCATCCAGTCCTCTGAAATAGAGAGATAAAACAAAAAAGATGAAAGCGCAGCCGGTATGTGCTTCACAAAATAAAAGCCTTTCATCACCAACTTATATTTAATTTCCAAGCACTTCACCAGCATGTACAGTCCACCCCCCCCCCCCCCCCAAGACTTTTGACATGCTCTCAGCCAGCAATAGATAAGCCATATGCTGTTTCCCTGACAGGCAGATTTTGCTTCAGATGAAGAAACAACTGGGCTGGATGAGCTGATGATTTGGTTGGTGCAGGGTCAAGGTGAGTGATAACACCACAAGCGCCAGACTACTGGACCACCCATCTTCTATGTTCCCAGAGGAGTTGACAGCAGAGCTCTTCCCCGGGCAGTTACACTATCGCTGGCTTATACTCAGATCCCCTCTGATCTGAGGGGATAATGGGTTGCCACAAATACCTCCCATCCTGCATTACGTGTTCCAGCAAACACTGGGAATCTTCAGCTGTGTGTGTGTGTGTCTGTGGGTGTGTGTGTGTGTGTGTGTGTGTGTGTGTGTGTGTGTGTGTGTGTGTGTGTGTGTGTGTTGCTGTTGCTGGCATATACACGGGAGATGGGACCTGGCTTATAAAGCTGTTTGTTATTCCAAAGTGCGAGTGAGGGGCTTTCAGAGCAGTTTAAACAAAGTGAGTGACAGGGCACGGCCGTGTGGCTGCGCTGCGCTTGGGTGCATGAGAGGTGATAATTCAAGCCTGAACCCAGTGACAGAGTGAGGGCTGCAGTAATTAACTCTGCGGTGGAGACCAACAGGTCACATAGTAGACACCGCAGACCTGATTGGTGAGGAGGGCAGCAGCAGCAGACCACACACAGTTGAACGATGACTTAATTCTGAGCTTTGCACAGACAGCATCACAGGTTTTATATAGGCAAGCACCAGATGACCTCAGCAAGGCTCTCACAATGTCTGCAGTAGTGCTGGATGTATACGTGTATACATTTAACAATTGGTATACAAGGAATCCAACAGTAAAAACCATGGTCTATGCTCAACTTGGCCCTATTCACATGTGCTGGGGTTGAAATGATTGATAGAGACCAACATGACTTTATTTTCTTGAATATTGTGAGAGAATGGCTGCAGCTAGCAGACAAGGCAACGGCAAAGTCAGTCCACTAAAAGCTTGTTTTGACCGCCATCAGGCCCAGAACCGTATCAGTGTCTCACAACATCATTGAGAGGACCCCTACAGAGACGGACGTATGTCTAGCATGTAACCGAAGTCTCGCTCTAAAATCTCACTTACTTACTCGATGGATAGTTTCCCATGATCCCTCTGGTCTTTGGCTGTCTCTTCCAGTTTATTTTGGGAACATGAAAGAATGTCTCAAGCACAGCGATGTTGATCAGAGGGTTGAAATCCACTGACACGGTGACGCAGCGTTGAGTCGTGTCTCAACACTGCTGGACTCATGTAGAGCCCAAATACAACACGGGGGCTCATCCTCTCAGGACAGCAGATCTCAGCACACACAGCAACACACACACACTTTGCTGAGCTGCCTGGCCTCCACAAGCCCACCTCCTTCAAACGCCTCCACCTGTTCTACACTTGTCTCTCAGTGAGGACAGCCATCAAACCGCAATACCTTATCTACGATGAAACATTCGTCCATACACCTTGGAGAAAGATTATTCATAGGTAGATTATTTGTAGCTGCTCTTCTGCATGTGTCGCTGGCAATGAAATACGCCGCTCTGAAGAGTTTCAGGTGACTTCTCCTGGAAACATGTCGAGACGGCGCCATGCGACACCTTAAATGAATGATTATGTTGCCAGCAGCTGATCATCTGTGTCAGTGGTAAAAACAAACACTTTTAGCAGACGCATTTTGATGTACACAATATTCAGGGATGCCAGTCATAACTGTCGTACTCAATATTGGAACAATATCAATGATTCCAACCCCAAAAATACCTTGAAACACTCCAGAATTTGACTTTATTTTTAGTCTCTTCATAGCAATGGTGACTTCCAAACTATATGCCTCTTCTCTGATATACAGTAGATATACAACGTAATAATACACAGACCGCATGGGAAATTCACATTAAATGTAACTCACAGTTGATCTTTGTGTGTAAGACAAATCTTTCGAGGACAATAATAAATTCTGAGGATATCATTCGACTGATAAAATTCTACCAATAAATTGCTCAGCACTGATTAGAGCAAACATATAACCCCCAGAAATCCCGTCAGAGGAGCCAGAGCTTTGGAACCGCTTCCGAGCATTTAAATCCGAACCACAATTAAGTGTAGTGAAGAATATCAAGCCTGCAACTGCTGACAGCCATATTAGTAGTCCCAGAATGACAAACCTTGATCACATTACATCCATATTAATCACTGGATGATTGCAGTGGTACGAGCACGCCTGGCTGCTCTACAGCAGGGATAACACACAGACAGATGTTTACTCAAGAAGGAAAATCACACACTGTCTAAAAGCATGTAAACATGCACAGTATGAGGTTTGATAATGCACCAAGAAGAACGACGGTGCTCTGTGCTCCTGAGCAGCTGAGCTGAGCTTTGGATATTCATGGGGATCATTTTGTTGTGTGGCAAACATATGCAGTTGTGAAAATGTTTCAGCAGCCACCTGTGACGACAGCTAACTAATGTACTTATTAGAAGAATGAATCTGACCTGTTTATGGTGTGTGTTGCTCAGTTGAGGAGGAAGAGACGCTTGAAACCTAACAGAGAGGGCTGACGAGTAGTGAGAGAGAGGGAAAAGGGGCGGGA
Source organism: Aulostomus chinensis (assembly GCF_037954235.1). Lineage (NCBI taxonomy): Eukaryota > Metazoa > Chordata > Actinopteri > Syngnathiformes > Aulostomidae > Aulostomus > Aulostomus chinensis. The sequence goes on along the minus strand of NC_141330.1, from coordinate 9,997,870 downwards.
GGGAAGTACATAAGGGTTATGGAAAGTGAGGGGAAACATGGGAGGGGGCTACAGTCTGGTTGGTTTACTCCTCATGATTAAATGTGTGTGCGTGTGTGTCTGTGTATGTGTTGCGCACGCATAGGTGTTAGCCTGTCAGACTGTGCCTCATTTTTCATTCTCAAAATCACCCTATTGATTCTCTGCACATGTTGGAAATCTTAGATGAGTGACGGAAGGTGCTGCAGGGTGGTCTGCACACATGATGCATTAAAAACATGCCTATCTGTGACAACCTTGGTGTGTGTGTGTGTGTGTGTGTGTGTGTGTGTGTGTGTGTGTGCACGTGTCTATTTTAGAAAGCCACCTGTTAATGACATTAAATAAGGGTGAAGGAGGAGCCTGTGTTGATCTGACAAGGGTCAGGAAAGTGTTTTACAGCTAAGACACAGAGTGAAAGTGGCCAGCACACATACATGAATCCATAAGGAAACACTCCAAACTACGGCATAGAAGATGCAGATGTGTCGCCAGCTGCGAATGAAGGTGTTAGGACAGCAAACAGAATGTGCAGCCCTACTTCTTCCCTCCCTCCCTGAAATAAGGTCTGGAGAAAATTCTGATCTTAGTCTTGTGGAAAGCTTTTCTCCAAGCCCACCTCTGCTGCTGCAGTTTAGGTTACATACGTGGCACAGTGAGGGCAGGGGGGGGAGTGAGGAAGGGGGGGGGGCAGAGGGGAGGACAGGGACTGTAATGAGGGAGCTGTGGGTCAGAAGACAGAAGTGGAGAGAATCTGTGAAGGACCAAACAGGCTTTAGGCGGTAACAGGAAAATAAAAAAAATCCGTCAGTCTTTAACTCTTTTTAAAGGTTGGTAGCTGTTAGCCGCACGTTCTCATGTATTAATGAATCTAGACGAGGACGGCCATCTGTTTGAACTCCCACGTGTCCACATTCTTTAAACAGCTGTCCATCTCTGCTCCTCCATCAAAGGAGACTGATAGAAAATGTCCACAGTCGGTCTGAGGCGATCAATAATGTACAGTATGCTGATGTGACCAGCCTCTTCTCCACATCCGTCTTGTGGCGCTGTCAGCAGGACTGATTCGCGCTCGAGTTCACATGCTCGTACGCACTCATGCGCACATTTGTGCGCAGTTGCATCCATGTCGTACTTTCAAGTCGTGAAGTTGACAGAATAATTCCTTGATTAAAGTCTGGTGATGCTTTCTGGAGGCATGTAGGTGACGGGTGTCTCAGCTCCGTGCTACAGACCTCCATCACTGACCTAAAGACATCATGAAGCTGTTGCTCTGGCACATTCTCAGTGTCCCACGGTGACGGTGGTTAACCTTCAGTGGATACAACATTCTCGTTCAATTCTATAAATACGCCACACTATTTGCTTTTACACTTAAGAGCTGAACTATTTGGACAAAATCTCTAACAGCGATTATTATTGACCGACCCATCTGCATGCTGGGATACCTCATTGACAATGGACCTTGTTTTGTTTTTTGAAAACACTGCACTGATTTGAATATTGCACTAAGCTGTATCAGAATTCTGTTTCAGGTCCTCAATGCCTGGCTGTTTTAGGGAATTATCTACCCTTTTAATAATGAAAAGGAGGGGGGAGAGAGAGAGAAGGACCTTCACACACAGGTAAGACACTTTTAGTCATTTTTGTCCTTTAATCTCTCAGTATAAGAGCACCAGAAGTAAGCTAAACATCATAAAACACTCCACTCAAAAGTTTCAATGAAACCTATCATCCAAAGGCTAACTAGAGGAACATGCATGCCATTTAACAAACAGTATTCTAGAGTCACCAGCCTAAATACTGCTAATATTTCTATTCTAGAGAAACCTGTATTTATAAGTATGATGAGGCAAAATGTCAGTGGCAGTATTTGTCAAAATGTGTGCGGGAAATATTAACAGTTGACCATGCCAACAAAATCTGATGCAGGTTTAATTCACAGAAGTTGAATGCAAAACTGGCCCCTGTATCCGTCCCTCTGCTGCAGCGCTCTTGTTCCTGAATGGAGATCAATGGGGGAACAGAAGGCTGCTAAGACAGACGAAGAACATTCATCACTAGAGGGCAGTAATGCATCTATGATCTTTGTAGCATGGAGACTGGGAGGGCAGCTAATAACATTTAATAGGTCTCCCGTTGAGAGGGGGCTGTAAGACAGAGGTGTGTGTGTGTGTGTGTGTGTGTGTGTGTGTGTATGTGTTGGGAGTGGGGTCAGCATTCCAAGTTTCAGCTGTTTTTTTTTTTAATCTGTGCCCTCAAGGGAGTGTTGCTACAGTGGCTATGCTGCTGGAGGTTTTTACAGCGCAGCGATGCAGATGGAAGTGGGCAGTATAGAGCTGACACAGGACATCATTTCATTTGTTGCTTTATAGGAGTCCCTGTTGGGAAGGTCCCAGGTGGGCTCGGCCTTTATCACTTGACCAGGATAGTGGCTTTGGATCAGCTGATTGAAATAAAAAGGGAACAGCCAGCAAATACTAATGGCTCTCTGGCAGCAAGGATATTGCTCCAGCAGTTTATAGTTACAGGAACATTCCTGCTTAAAGGAGTAAATGTGAGTTTGAGATATATATGTATATATATATAGATATATATATATATAGATATATATATAGATATAGATATATAGATATGAGGATATTATATGTATACTGATATTATTTTCAATTAAATAATGACCTGTAAGTTTTGTTACAGCTTCCAGGAATAAAGGCTTTGACTGGGTTTTCATTTCCAAAAAAATTTGTAACATTTTTGATAGTTAAAACGGGAATTATGATGAACTGTGCAAAGGTTCTTGCATAATAAATGGAAATATGTACATATTATATAAACTAGTGATGAGTAATTTCTGTAACTGTGAAATAGCTCCATCGCTTGGACATTATCACTAACTACACATCTTCATGAAAAAATGATGCCGTCATCTGAATGAACTCCATCTCCATAATTAACTCAATGTCACATCTCAGTGGTCGCCATGCTGCAGGTGGGCGGAGGCGCGTCAGAGACAAAGAATGAATAATTTATAAAAAAAAAGGACCTCATGTAAACTTTTAATCAACACCTGAAAACAAATTAGACAAATGAAAGACCATTTCTGATTTTAGAGACTATATGTGGTTTTAGGTTTCATTTAATGTTCTTTTGTTCAGAGAAATAAAAGAAATTGACACTCAAAAAGATTTCAGAAAGTGAGGAGTAACATTTCAATATTCACTGACAACCTCCCTTCAGTTCTGTCTCAAACAAGCCGAAGTTTTAATGTAATCAGTCTCAAAGCCAACAATGTGAACATGTGGTCCTCAGAGTCAAGGGCAGAATGTGAGGGAGATGAGAGAAAAGCACAAGTACATACACACACACTTTCTAATGTCCCAACAAGAAGTCTGAGCTGAAATGATTAGTTATTAAAATTCAATTATGACAATAATATTATGTAATGTGTAGACGAGTCACTGATGTAGTTATATTTTCTTTACAATTTAAGTCAACTACGCGGAGGGAAAATCTGGTTTTAGTTTCGCCTGCCCATCGTAGTACAACATGAGTCGGGTATTAGTCACGTGTTTATTTGGTCTTGTCAAAGAGGTGAGACGTTGCACACACAAAAACAACCGAGTCCAACACATCTTACATCTCAAATCTGAAGGGAAACAAGGAAAAATCAACTGCAAGGCAAAAGCACGAGAGTGACACCTATGAACATACAGACATTGTTCATTAATAGAGGGGGAAGCCAAATTGCTTTAGTAATTAAATTGAAAGGTAATAATATTAAGGCCTTTTGGTAAGGAAGAGCTAAACCTTCAACAAAGACAAGTTTACCTCTCCCAGTATTCCAATGATTCAGGACTGAGCTGCTGCAACGAAACAATCTCACTTCTGAAAAACTGTGCACCAACGATGGATGTAGAAAAAAAAATGCAAAGTCAAGCTGGAATATTTGAAAATTTTCTTTTTGCAGTTCATGTTATTCTACAGGCTGAATACAAGGTGATATTACAGCTCAAGCCAGTGAAGCTACACACAGTATTGGAACAGTAACAGTTGACATTCAAATAGAGTCCAATTAGACAACAGATTCTAACAATCGTCCTGAAGGGGGGGGGGGGGGGGGGCAGTAGTCTGACAAAAATGAAGACGTGAAAATTATTCCAAACAAAGGGGGGAAATATAAAAACTGAGGAGTCTCCTCTTTGTCTTTCTAATGATGATGGCAGAACTGAAGTTACAGCTACTGTATAACTAGAATAGGTGGTCAAACAAAAATGCCCTCATCCTCCTCTTCATCTCCCCACATCTCCGTTTACAAATAAACACTCCTGTTTTTCCCCTCCTCCTCCTCTTCCTCCACCTCTTCTATCACAACAGCCCAGTTAGTGACCAATCCAAATTCCTTCCTATATGTACTTAAAACAGGCTACTTCCATTTAAATACAAACCTTTAAGTGTGGCACCCCCCTCCCACCCAAAATGATATCCCCGTCTCACAAAGTATAAAAATTGTTGACCCCCAACCTGGACCCATTATTACACACATTTTCTCAAAAAATCTGACGCCCCCTCCCACCCAGCTACATCCTCACAACCTGGACCTAGCCTCCTTTGTTATGGACCGAATATAAACCCCTCCCACTCCTCCCAGTCCAAATCTGTATTTTAACTGCTAGACATTTCAGAGATCTCAAAGGGTACAGTAATTACCACCAAAGCCATTGGCCACATGAGTAATACTCTCAGATCTCTAAGTTCTGCTCTACTAAATCACTCAGTGGGCTGATTTGGACATGAGAAATCAACCGCCCCCACCCCCCACCCCCCGCCCCCCCACCCAATCCCCTCTTTTCGTCTTGCCTCCTCTACCAGAAGTCCCGGCGGTGATAAGCGTCTGGATCGCAGTATTTGGTCACCACCACCCTGTTGGCAAACTTCCGTCCTGTGAGCCCCTGCATGGCTTTCTGGGAGTCAAAAACGGACATGAACTCCACAAAGATCTGCGGAACGAAGAGACAGAAAAAAAACCATTTAGATCCAGTGCACATCATCCAATCATATTCTTAGATATCTAATAAGGCCAAAGCTGACACCAGAGTATGTAGTTCCTACCTTTCCAGTCCCAGGCACCTCCAGCCCATCCACGGGTCGAGGGATCTCAATGCTCTTGACTTGGCCGTACTTGCTGCACTCGTCCCTGACATCCTCCACGATCTCCTCGTATTCTTCATCATCCAGCAGCTCCTCTGGGGCCACCATGTTCATCAGGCAGAGCACCTCGGTGGGCAGACCACCCATCTGAGTCACTGAGCTGTTCAGACCTGGCACCTGCAGCGTCACGGGGGTCTGGTTTATACTTGTCTGGAAGGTCAAACACAAGGGTAAGTACAATGAGGAAGGCAGATTTTCGGTGAAATCTTCCTGCAGTAATTATGCATCTCCGGCACAATGTCATTAATGCTGTGACTTTTTACAGTTCAGCAATTTTGTCTGCTCTTTAAACCATATTTCATCAGGAAACACAAGAGGTGACAGGAGGTAAAAAAAAAAAATAAATAAAAAAAAAAAAATATATATATATATATATAAATAAATAAAAACACTCAAGTGCAGTCACATTAACAACATAGTTTGGCATAAAAAAAATCTTTTGTGTTTTTGATCCATCTTTCTAAAGTTGGCCTTGGAGGGAGGCAGGGAAGCTGGGGGTGTGTGTGTGTGTGTGTGTGAGAGAGAGAGAGAGAGAAAGAGAGAGAGAGAGAGAGAGAGAGAGGAGAGAGAGAGAGACAACTGTAGCAGATGAAAATGCTGGAGAAGTCATGTGCACGTTGTTTATTCCTCTTTACAGACTCTAAATGAGCACCCAGCCACCCACTGCCCTCCTGTCATCTGTCCAGCTCCTGGACACTTACCAGAGTGGCGTTCTTGGATCCCACACTGGCTCTCTGCACCAGGAGCTTCTTATCTCCCAGCTGCATGCCGTTCAGCCCAGCAATAGCCTGCCACCATATCAAGGTTTAAACCATATTATCAACTGCAGCATTTTGAACTGACAATTTTGAATGTGTTCAATTATCAATAAGTTAATTGTAAATATCCTGTAACCTTACCTGGTCATTAAGGTTGACATCAACATATTCACAAAAGGCGTATCCTTTAGATAGGCCTGTGGCGCTGTCCTTCACCAGGTTGAAGGCCTTCAGGGGGCCGAATGATGTCAACAGTTCCTTGACCTGACACAAGAGTCATTTTAAGTTTGAGAGATTTCCAAAACCTCCCAATACAAGTTAAAAGATAACCGTATTCTTTAAATTTTCCAAAAAGGTTACAGTAAAATTATGTGCATTTCCTTTTAAACTTATACTCAGAATGAGCTGTCAAACACAAATACGAAATAAAATTCAATGCAACAAAATTCATTAACACGTGTTGGAGCAGCTAACAGTGATACATAAACACAGTAATCAGGCTATGCTGCCTAGTAACCAGTTGTGCGTCACATACATTAGCTGTGCCCCAGGTCAGAGTCCCAGCTGTTGAAGGTACAAACACTGACCTGGTCATCATTTAGGTAGTTGGGCAAACCACCAATGAAGAGCTTGTGAGCTGAGTCAGGTACCACTGTGGACACCACACCTAAAGGAGGGTCAAGGACACACAAGGACAACACTGAGGCAAGCAAACAGTGCAAGCTCCCGTAGAAAACCACAAATTATTTCTGAATTATGCCAACAGTACTTAGGGTTAAAAACCATTAATTGGCTGTGTACCAGGCACATAGACACTGGGGTTCTCGCTCATGCCCGGCAGAGGCTGGTAATCATGGGGACGGCGAATCTTAAGACTCTGGCCTTGAAAAATGATGCCATCAAATGCCATTGCCTGTGTTGTTTCGTCCACAGAGCGAAACTGAACAGAAAATGACTGGTTAGTTAACTTCTGACTCATTGATTCATTTGGATAACAAAAACTAACATGTTAAATAAGGTATCTCACCTCAAGGAAGGCAAAATTCTTATCCTGATTGATCTGTACTGCAAGAACAGGATTTCCAGGGGCCTGAGTAAGACCACCCAAACGCATCTGAGCATTGAAGAAGTCCATCATGGACTCCTACACAGAAGCAGCAAATTAAAAACCCTGGTTAGTCCAATTAAAATATAAATGAACCATACAGGAAAAACACTGTTGAAATGTTTTTATTTATTGACTCAAAAGCTTAATGCTGCCGTTTTCCTCACCTCTGTGATACCAAAGGGGATGTTTCCCACATAGAGTCGGCGGGCCTGCCGAGTCATCTGGCTTCCCACAACGGGTACAGGGGTGGGAGTGACCGCGAGGCCATCGGGAGTCATGGTTGGCAGGAGGGCTGTGGCTGGGATCTGACCCGCAGCTGGGGAGCAAAGCGAACCACAGGAAATATTAAATGAAGATTGTTCTACTACAACCAGACAGTAGCTAGATAAGCACATCTTTGATCTGTTGCTATTAGGTGAGGTTAAATGAATGGAAGTCAACAACTTTGGAACCAGTTATGACAGTTGAGATATTACCTTGCATGGCTTTGTACTGCATTGGAGTAATGTGTTCAAAACCAGGTGGAGGGACATCCCAGTACTTCTTCACCTTCTTCTTCTTCTCACGGTGTGGAGAACGGCTGTTGGATGAGGAGAGGAAAGCTTGAATAAAAGAACCACCACCACTTTAATGAAATCTATTTATGGCTCAGCACTAAACAAGATCCTACAATGGGCCCAAATGATCAAAATCTAACGAAGTGAGGGGATCGGCACTTTTGCAGCAATCAAATCTAGAGACGCACCGATCGATTAGCTGGCAACTGGAATTGGTACGTAGGCTGGCTAATCTGTCTCAGTATTCAGATTTCATGTGGTTTTCGTTTACAACTGACACGACGCTTGAAGTCGGTATGTGACTGTCAAGTACAGTGACGGTAACGCAGCAGCCGCACAGGCTAGCACGTCTTTAGTGGCTTTTCTTCACTGTCATTGAAAAAGCCACTTAGCAAATGGGAATCTTTAGAAGTTTTGTTTCTTCACCTTAATGGGTTTTGAAGAGCAAACTTCTTAGTCACTCACTGCTACCCTACTGAGCATGCCCAATGAGAGAACGCCTGCAGAGTTACAGTGGTTAAAGCTAGTGAGAGAGCAGAGCCAGTGTGCAGTATCCGTTTCTCCTTTCAGTGGCATAAGAGTATGTTGCAAACACTGCAATTCATTTTTAGTTATGGGTTTGTAATCATTAATCCAATTATGTCTTAATTATTATACTGAAAAATAAGGTAAACAAATGACTCTGTATGTTACACTATATTTTTCTATTTGTTCTTAGGTAAAGTAAGATATACTGCAATTCACTTTCAGTTGGACTTAATTGGAACAAGCCATCCAGTGACCTGGGACACTGGACTTAGAGATCAGTTTTACCCAATTGTTGTAGAACCAGTGGCATCTTCTTAATTTAAATAATAAGTTACAAAAACCAATAATGTGGAGAAGCAGGCTGTACTGGCAGGTCTGAAGTCTGTTAAGAAAAATGCTATCGGTGCATCTCTTATCAAAACTTGGAAAAAAAAAGACAAGTAGTATAGCGAACCCCATCCAGACATTTACATAACAAATCAGTCTTATATGAGAACCAGAAGCAGGACACTGAACTGAAGTGGTGGCAGAAATGCATAACCTTTGTGTTAGTTTGCTGTATTACCTTCCAGCATTGTCCTGCGGGTAGTTGGCTGGTGAGCTGAAATGACATTGGAAGGGTTTCACATTTCTCTCAAATCAGTTATGATATGCACCAACATTTCCACTTTCACAAAACCTAAAGGGCTATTACCCTTACAACACACATACATAAGGAGCCTTGGCTTTTCTTTTCTTTTCGTAAAGGGCAGTATCTTTTCTACTTAACTGAGCAGAGATTCTATCTGCTGATATGCATTTCAATTCAGAAGCCCCAAATGATGAACTGAATGCAAAACTGATACTGCAAAAATACATGACAGCTGTATGTGGGAGGGGTCATACTTGACATCTGGTCAAGCATTCAATCAGTATGTCTCAATTTTTTTTAATTTTTTTAAAAAAATTTTTTAAAATATGCACTTAGTGAAAAAGAGTAACAAGATTGACAGGTAGATGTCACGTCCAACAATCTTGTCAAAAAAAGAGAGCGTGCCTTTGACGAATGATGGACATGTCAGTGTATGAAATTACGCCCACAATTCTAGGAAGAACCTTCACCCATGTTGCCCTAAAAATAAAGGGTAAAAGAGGTTCTGTCTAAGTCTACAGCTCAGGTTCAACATGAGACACACATTAGCGTCTGGTGCCGTGCTACCCCAGAATGTTGTGTAATACTGAATGTTGAAATTTTAAATTATCAGGACAGAATGTGAGCAAGGTTACAGTTGCTTTGTATGTTCAAAAGCTTCTTCAACAGTATTGAGGCAAAAAAACATGTAAGGTGTTTATAAAATAAATTCCACATCAATATGCATGACATAATATCCATTCTTATTTCTAATAATAATAATATTCTATAAGCCTAAGTGTAGTGTATTCCAAGTGGTTTAATTCACACTGACAGTCAAAATAAATCTCTGCAATCTATAAAGTGATTCAACCTTCTGCAGACAGCTGCCAAGCCCTGTCAATTTTAACTAATAGCATATGCCTGTTATGGAAACAAAAGTACCACCCCCCCCACCCCCCCATGTTGAGTGGACAACAAGTGTGGGACTGGAAGAAGAGGATTGAATGTCAATTTTTTTAATGTCATTTGCTGAATAAAATTGATTTGTTCTGGAATATTCTGCCACCTACAATACAGTAGGCGACTGGTTAGATGCCAAGGCTGAGTTGAGGATGTAGAAAAGAAATGCTGACAAAGCAAAAATGCATGTATGTGAGCAAACTCGTAACAAATAACCAAGTGCAAGAAGTGTGTGTATGCTTGTGTGCATCTGTGAGAGACATTCTTGCCCTGACATACATACTGAACTGACATGTAAAATTGGCTTATAACCAGAGAAAATGTTCTCCAAGTCAATATGTTTGAATCTTCAGCAGTTTCATAAGCTTGCAATATTACAGAAGCTGCAACTGACAATTACTTCGCAACACATATGTTTTTGGATGCAATAAATATTCGTATCTGTACACTGGCAGTAAAAACTTCAAATCTATCTGAATAATATTTCTAGTGATTAACTTAATATATTTAGCCTCTTGATGTGGCCCAGAAGTTTTCCCAGCTTGTTTGTCCAGATAATGTGGATGTGCAGAGGTACTGACCTGCGTCTGTGTCTGCGATCCTTACTGTCGCCACGGCGGTCCCTGCTGCGTCTATCCCTATCTCTACTCCTCCTTTTCCTGTCTCTGCTACGGCTGCGGGAAGAGGAGCGGCGGTGGTGGCGGTTCTCTTTGTCCCTTTCAGCTGCAAGAATTGAGTGATTATAAGGTTATTGCCTGGTATACAATATGATAACATTCTAAATGTTCAGGTGAAGAAATGCAAACATTGAAATTTGTGCAAATACTTCTCCCTGAAATTTCCCCTTTGTTAAAATATAAAACATCATACTTTGACTGACTACGAAAGACAGTGCACAAGACTGAAAAATGTGAACCTGTTCAATATTTACCGTTTACCAGTGGCCCACCAACATGCAAATACTGGTGAGGGTCTACAATTCTAAACAATTTTTTAACATGAAGCAATATTTGGTTGTGCCTTTTTTAAATAAGTTACTCTGCAACGCAAAGATCACGCTGAATTAAAGACTCTAAAGAAATCATTCAAACGTTTGGTTGAGCGTGACCATGAAAAATCTAATCTAACCAGCTCACATTCAGCGAATCAAATGACCACTTCTGTGAATGCAAATCTCGAAACAGATTTCAGAGGGCTTAATGTCGCCCGTGATGACGTTTACGGCTGAAAGAATAAGAAAATATATACATGGTAGATTAGTACTCTTAACGAGAAACAGCATAGGCAAACAATCAACGCAAGATGTCCCGATCACACCTGGCGTTGACCATGGGCACTATCACCCTCCCCGTTCACAGAAACAATGCGAGTTTACTTTATACTGTTTAGCTAGCTAAGCTAACATTTCCCTCTCATTAGACACAATGAAAGACAAACGGTATTTTTCATCGATCGTTAAGATTCGTGCATTATTATCCGTCAAGCGTCAGACGGTACAGGAACATCGCATTTGAAGGCTGCGGCTAATGATTGTGATTACCAGCGTCTCAGTAAATAGACATATCCATGGCGAGGCAACATGATGGCGGCAATTCTCTACGACAGAATCGCTCGTTTTAAATTTTGACCAGCAACTAGTAAATTTACCTTGTTTGTTTTCAGACAGCTGCCTCTCGAATTCGTCGAAGTCCGACATCTCTGCAAGCTGCGGGCTGCTACGCTTTGCGCGACTGCGTTACTCAGTTGACGACGGCTAGCTTGGGCTAGCAACAAAGTGAACAACACTTAAAACCAACTGCTTCGCTAATGTGGGTCGAACAAATTAGCTTTACGAAACCGTCCGTGTAATAATAGAATTACCAAAAAACATACACCAGTCCAAACGTTAGTAGTGTAGTATTGGTTTACACCGTAAGAGCAGAGTTATAAGGAAGAAAACGTGTTCGCATGGGTTAGCTTGCTAACGTTAGCTAAGGTTGTAGCAAAGTCCAAAAGAATGGGCCTGCTGCTGCAGACACTGGTGTAGCTCGCTGGCTAGCACGACAGCCGAATGAATGAAACCCTTTCCTACACCAAATACAAATCCCAGCGTGTCACTGGCCCAGAAGGCACAGTTGTTTGACCTTATAGACCAAATATATATGCTTCCAGATGGCTTCAGGCTAGCGAAAACAATAAAGATATCGGTATGCCCGCTTTTTTACTCCGTCTCCCCGATACTCCGTGACACCGGAAGTTGATGAATGACAAGCTTCCGGCAAATGAAAAAAATAGTTCCAATGGCCGAAAGGTGCCGTTTTAAGAGTTTTAGAGCCATGAGCTTTCACGACAGTTATTGTCAGTAACATAATATGCGGCTACGGTCGTGACAGACCTCTCAAGCGCTTCATTTTATAGTAGTAGTCTCCATATACTTCAAATTTTATTCATGAAGTATGTCAGAGAATATTATGAAATGAAATTGGTCCTGAATCAAAGGGAGTAACTGAAAATGAACTTATCAAACAAGGGCAAATTTTCTGTAAGTCTTCCACTGCCCACTGTATCTGTCCCGTGTTTGTGGCTTAAAACACCTTATATTTGCACTGTTTGTTACAATGAAACTGTCTTCGGGATATGACAGTGAACGAGTACAAAGGATGGATAAAGACTGAAATACAATATTAAAAACAGTTCATTACATTAATAAAAAAAATATATTCACACCATCCCAACGTAATCAGGACAATACTTTTCTTTTTTCCATAATTTCTTATGGTGCCCCTGATGTTTGAATTACATTTATTGACAATACATGTGGTAAATCATGAGCATTTTATCAGTCAGTGGTGTTATTGGACCTTACAGTTCAAGTTATCTACAGTTTTGTCAGACAAAGCTATGAAATGTCTTGACGACATGAGTCTTCATATGTAGACAGTGAATAATGGGCATTGTTTCATTGATATACAGATTTTTTTTTACAGAGGAATAAACATGAAATTAAAATGAGACTGATTAGTATTAAAAAAAAAAGCTGCACCATGGTATGTCTTTATAAGTCACATTGCACCTTAGCCTTTTGGTCAAGAATCTGTGTATTTATTTTACATTTTAACTATAAAAACAATGACTTAAAATATCATCACTTCCACACATGGGAGTGCGTATCTCTGTTAACCTTAAAGAATAAAAGGTTAAATGAACTCGTGCTTTACTGTATACCTCTGTAAACCTATCTGTGTCCATATAAGGGATTCTATTATTCCACTTAACCATCATAAATACAACATTATGAGCATACATTTTTGATTTGAAAATCATGAGGATTTCTAAAAACTACAAACCATCAAAGAGCTCTTTATACATGCATTTGTAGTCAAGCGTATGGAAGCGAGGATAGATCTGTGCACAAGCTAGTCACTTTTTGGATTCAGTTATCATTATAAAATTGTTTGGGTGAATGGTATCCACTAATTCCACACAGACCCCAATTTTCACAATGTTACAAATTGTCAATATAACTATAATCATTGTAAATGGTCTGTGCAACATTTTACAAAATTTATTATTATCACAAAAGCAGAACAAGGGGCTGCATTACCAGAAGCATCAGAAACAACACACACTGTATTTCAGTGCAGATAATTCGCAAATAAGTTTTGTGCAACCCTCAATGGAATTGAGTAATGCAGCTGTAATGTTGTTATTACAAGTTAAGCACATTTCGAAAGGTGTCTTTGTTTAAATTAAAACTGTGTCTTGTGCATCCAAAAGTTAGCTAATGTGAAATATGTGTTTTCACTATGTACGATCCTACAAGAGTCTACAAGACCCTTTGTCATTTCACAACTATTTTCCTGTCCTCCTCAAGACCTCCCCAATCTGTTAATACTACATAAAAGACAGGAAAAGAGAACACGATATGATCCACAGATTACAATTCAGTTAGTGTTGAGGGAGTGAAAGTGAACCCAACATTCTGTTTAAGGTAAGTTTAAATTTCTGAGGGGCAGCACGGTGGTGCAGTGGTCAGCACTGTCACCTCACAGTAAGGTGACAGGTTCAAGTCCCGGCTCAGGCTCAGGATCTTTCTGTGTGGAGTCTGCATGTTCTCCCTGTTCCTGCGTGGGTTCTCTCTGGTACTCCAGCTTCCTCCCACAGTCCAAAGATATCACGAGGGGACGAGGCTGATTGATACTCTAAATTGACCGTAGGTGTGACTGTGAGTGTGAATGGTTGTCTGTCTCTATGTGTTGGCCCTATGATGGACTGGTGACCTGTCCAGGGTGAACCCCACCTCTCGCCTGAAGGCTGCTGGGATAGGCTCCACCCCCCACCCCCCGCAACCCTTAACAGGATAAGCAGTAGAAAATGGATGCATGGAAATTTTAGAGGATAAAATGAACTTACCAGAAAACCAAGCTCACTTATAAAATCTGATATAAATCTAAAAAATCAATGGAATGTAATATCTAACATAAACAGGCGTTGTGTTTGAATGCTACAATATTTTTAAAATTCACAAACATAAAGTTAAGTGACAGAAAGTGCTATGATTATAAATGATACAGGCTCTCTGGAAATTGAATGATTTCGAAAAGAAAAAAGACTGAACTTGACCATAGAATGCACCAAACCTGATCATACTCATAATCTGAGTCGAAAGAAAAAGAATATGCCACTGTAATCCAACTATAATCAGGGGTGTCACAGATTGTAAAATTAAAAGTCGGAATCACAATGATGAATGAAACCAATGTGTTTGTCTCTTCATGGCTGCAGCAGGCACTCCTACAGCTTCTGTTTAACTGGGAGGATTTGTTAAAGAAACTTGTGCAACTGTGCATCCTACTGATAGAAAATTTGGGATATAGGAAAAGTCTTTTTTGTAAAACAAAGGATTCGTATCATGGTAACGTGGTCATGTCCTGGGGAATTGAGAGGGCAAAATGATTCCTCATGTCTCTGGACATATTTATGCCTCAGAGTTGAGCGGCTCTGCTAACAACCCTCCCATTGTTTTTAAAAGACACTTCCTATTGAATGTGTCAGTGCCTGAACCTGTAGGAGATGGGCAGGAGCAGGTTGTTCTTCTTCAGGGCCTGCACCCTACTGAGAGTCTCCTCATCCAGCGCAGTGTAGCAACGGCGAGCATAGTCCAGCAGCTTCTCTTTGGATGGGTCAAACTCTCCCACCTCTGCCACCTTCTCTGGAGCAACTAGCAGCAGCTCAGCAATGGGTGTGGTGGATGCCACAGTGTTGCGGTCAACTCCATGGATTTGAAAGGCTTTAGACATATTTTTCAGGCGCTGATATGTGAGTAGGATCTTCTTGTAGCGAAAAAGCACTCCAGCGGCATCTTTTACTGAATGGAGAACAAGAAAATTAGCTATAGCACTTCAATCACATGAAATTTTTTGCAGCAGTTTCTTTCTTTTTTGTTTTTTTACCTCTTTGTCGCTCCCTAGGGGCTCTGAAGACCCTCCTTCTTTTTAACTGATGTCTGTTGCTGTTTATGGTATCGGGCATGACGTCCTCACTCGATATCAACTCCTCCTCCTCTATGTAACCGTCATGTTCCAGGTACTCGTCAGATTCTCCCAGGAGCGAAAGAGAATCTGTTAAAACAACGATAGCTTTAGCAAAACTCACCATAAGTAATTCACAGAAAATTAGACATGTCTTGTACCTCCCAAGCATCAAAAAAATGAGATGAATTTGTATTACCTGGACCCACATTGCTGTGCCCACTCATTTCACTCATTGCTGATCGCACAGCGCTGTTACTGTTGCCACTGCTGCTACTGGCTGTTGTGCTGGGAACATTATGGCTGTGGCCTTGCAGGAGGGCCTGGGACTGTGGCGAAGTGAACAGAGCATTCATAGAGGCAAGCTGATTAGTTAGTGGGTTGGAGACATGGTTTTTGGAAGGCACCATAGTTGGAGGACCAGGTCTTCGTTGGATGAACTGACGTGAGGGGAAATGCTGGGAGTCTGTCTTCTGTTGCTCTGTAAGAAGAATGCAGCGATAAATGACAATCCGTGTTCGATACGTGGAAATTCAGATACTTTAATTAAAAGCTTAATTTAGCGGTAAGCGCTCAAATATTTATGTCTTAACTACCAGGACGCTCTTCCTCTCGTCTCCCTCTCCAGTTAAATCGTCTTGACTCATAACCTACAGGGAAATAAATGTAGAGCTTTTAGAATTAGTTTTCATCCTTAGCAACCTCTAGCATAAAATCTTTCATTCTAATCAAACTCTTGTGGATAGGGATTTCAGCCTTTACCATTACTGTACTGGCTCTGGCTCTGATCTTGTCCCTGGGTTTTTGTGGAAAAGATGAAGCGGTCCAGCTGGCAACGGAGGAAATCCCTCTCCTCTTCCAGGTCCTCAATTCTTTTCTGCATCCAAGAGTTTTTCTCCAGAGAGATTTGCAGCTGGGTTCGCAGGTTGGTGATCACCATATATGAATTATTGACTGGTGATGGGCCAGCAGATGGCGGTGACTCTGAGGAGGTCAGACAGGGTAGTTAGAGAAATCATTGATATTGCTTGTGGAGAACTATTTGCAAAGGGATTATACAGAAAATATTATTTTGTAATATATTTGGGATTACCATCAAAATTTTGATCACTTTGGTTGAAAAATCCTTGTTGCTCAAAGTTGCTCTCTTCGTAGGGGATTGCAATTTCATAAGCATCTTCATTTTTTGGAGCTAAACAGGAGACAATGCAAAGATGGTAGCAGTGAATTGCAATGCCACGTCTTAAGGGAAGAAAAGATGTTCTTTTCATAACCTTACTCTGCAGGTGGAGGGAGCCTGAGTGGCTCTTAGATGTGGAGGGAGCATCAGATCTGTTTCCGTCCTCCATCTCAAGACACAGAATAGAATTGATTAGTTAATGACTTTTAAGAAATATTACAGGCCTGAACGAGCTGTCATTTTCTTAAACGTGCTGGACAGAAGACGTATTCGACACAAATATTATGTTTACATGAAAATTTGAAAGGCACAGCTCATTGGGAAGCTTCCATAACGAGGGATGTCGTAATTTATGTAAGCTTCTTTGGCAGCCAGCAAACCAAAGCTTAATTTTCACCTTGATGGTTCCGCACGTATAAACTGAAACATTTAAAATGGACGTGCTATTCAAATATGAGTTTGTTATGGTCTGCTAATGTGCTCCCCTTATGGAAACGACTTATCGTTAGCTTGGTATAACGTTAGCAAGAATGTAGGTTAGCTGTGAATATAAAATCACAATCCCATCCTTTCTCTGCACTTCAGTGTTTCGTTCCGACTTTTAAACATTGCTATTATCCCGTCTTACAAATATATTGTGCAGATATTAGTACATACCACTTTACGTTTGTAATAACTTAATCGCACACATGTAATAAGACGTTATTACTCTGTCATATCTCCATTTCACGGGTTCTTCCGCTAGCTAACAAGCTAACAATAACAATTATAGCTCTTTTATTTTTTCAGCATAGGCCTGCGTCATTTCCGGATGGCATGACATTAATAAGGTAATGCTGGCAGTATTCAGAGCCTTATTTAACTTCATACACTTTTTTTTAAGAGTATTTTACAAATTGATATTTTTTAGTAATGGCTTTGTGAATGAATTAGATCATGAAAACAGATAATATCCTGAATATATAATGATTCAAACAATTATCAGCATTAATATCCAACAGAGGTTTGCCGTCTGGACATGTGCAAAGAGGAAATACAACATGAGCGACATTTGGCGGGGGGGGGGGGGGGGGCTAGCGAGAGGCAGCTGCAGGACAGGTAAGGCAGGTGACGAGGTGTCAAGTTTCAGTGTTGATTCGAGAGTCGAAGCGGAAGGATTCAGTTCGCACAATACTCACCAGGCTATCTCAATTTAAATAGTGGACATTTAATGGTTAAATAATCAACAAATCTGCTAACTTGAAGGTAAGTGTGTCATGAGCTTTTTCCCAAAAAGGTATTTGATAAGGAGACTGTGCTGCGAGGACAACACAGGTGTGGCACCTGTTAACTACATGTCAAGGAAAACCAAATCCAGCATTGTAACCTCTTAGATTTACAAGCTGCTGTGTAATCTTTACTGTTACATATGAGTGTGCCTCAGGTTAAGAGGAACATATCTTATCATTTGTTGACAGAATGTAAAATTATATTCAGTCAGAGGCAAAAAAGAAGAAGTGAGCTGTACTAAAGGCAGGCTGTACCACACTTTCTAAATCTTCCCTGTGTCTTTCTGTGCAGCCATGGCACCCAAGTATGAAGGTTTGTCCCACTGCAAGCTGGCCCTGGCATTAGCTGTTCTGATGGACCTTTTGGGTGTGATATCCCTGCTGCTAGGGGTCTTTGCTCCACTGGAGATCCAAGGACGAGACTTCGGTGATCTGCTGGTATACACTGGAGCTCTTCTTGTGCTACTATCCCTGGCAGGCTGGGTCATGTGGTACAGTGGCAACATTGAGGGTCTGACTTCCAGAAAGGAGTTAGGGGGTACTATGGGTGGGGCTGTGGATAGACTCGCGCGGTCCCTGAGCCGCAGGATACGGCTCCCCAGGACTCACAGCAGCCCAACATAGGAAGAGGAGCCCACAGATACCAAAGACTGAGATGGTTGATACATAAACAAGAATCCCACTTCCAAGTAAAAGTGCCTGAAGCAAAGGAGTGTCTGTTATCCACCTGACAAACACCGTCAGTTTATATCTCCATAAAGTAAACAGGGCAGATTTGCATCATCTCTCCTGAAACTGTACGTGGACTATACTCATGACTGTAATGTAACATGCACTCCCGTGCATTCCAATATATGGAGACTAAATAGATGAATCAGAAATATTACATCGCTCCGTAAGCACAACCTGTCCTGACCTGTGATGCTGCTGCCACACATTAAAGCAACACACTTGAAAACGGAAGTCGCTACACCATCATACATGATCATTAAGACATTTTAATGACAATCACATTTGATCACTCATGTCGTCATTGTCTTTGTAAGAGCAAGGAGCGCGACCGGCATTTAAAAACTGCATAGGCCAAAGCATGTATTTACCCAGTTTTACAGAAAATACTGAAATTGAAATAAAACATAGATCAATTAAAACAATCAAGCAAAGGCAAATAAATATTTTTTTCAGGCAAGTGCTGCAATTGCTCATTTAGATAATGCAGAAGTGATATATATATTTTCTATACAGGAACACTTTTAAAGTGTGCACGCAATTGGAATTGCACCTCATGAGACCTTTCCACATTGCTGGATTTGTAATTACAAGAAAATCTAACAATGCACAACAGAAGGAAATACAGACACAAAACTAACAAAGGAGTTATCATACATCTCATAGCAGAAACGAGAGATAAAAATTGATTGTCTTTATACCAGAAGAGCAACCCTTGTTCCAATTCACAGTCAACAAAAAATGTTTATATATATATATATATATATATATGTTTATATATATATATATATATACACACATATATATATATATATATGTTTATATATATATATATACACACACACACACACACACACACACACACACACACACACACACACACACACACACACACACAGCCTCTTAAAGAGTAGCTACATTATAAAGTTAAACCTAAAAATTTATGACCGATATTCTCTTGATACTGTGCAAGTAGCAATGAAGATCTGTGAGTATGTCAGTGAGCACTGCTTGCGCAGAGGTAAACATGTCTATGAAGAACGAGATCTTTCCAGCTGTGACCTACTGACACAACAACCCGCAGGACAATAGCAATAATAAGGCAACATTATTAGAGGATCACTTTTGAATGCATTCAGTCCAAAGACAGAAGAAAATGTGAGATCTTTGTATCATATGTTGAATATCTTCAATAGGAAACTTTATTGAGAAGTTGGTTGAAGGCACCATTTCCAATGATGTCTCAGCAGTCTCTGTCTGTTGCATTGCTATTTTTATTCCAGAGGCATTTCCAGGAGATGAACAGTTTCAGAGGGCAGGGCTGGGCATGGGAGGGCTGGGATTCTGCCATACTATAATGTGACTGCGTTCAGACCGCTGCGGAGTAGCTTGAGACAACTCAACCGAACCGTCACTTGCATCATCTCCTGGGGAGGAAGGTTGATTGGTTAGGTAATAAGCAAGCCCAAATTAAAAGCACATAAACATTTTTGGGGTACAGATGAAAACGTTAATTCAAACCAGAGGACGGGTGTCAAAATCAGACTCAAATATTTTGAGTCCTTCAGCTCACCGATACGGAAGTTGATGTAGCCCTCTCCTCCACTGAGGATGAGCTGAGAGGTAGTAACAGCACTGCCAGGGGAGGTGATCAAACAACCTGACAAAAAGATTGTCACAAGGTCACAAAAAGGACCAATAAAAGCATGCAAATCCCCCTGATGCAAGAAATGAAGATCATTACCAGGTGCAGCTATGATGAATCTGACAGCTTGTCTGTGTCCATGGTAACACAGCTGGGCTGACGCAATGGAGCAATAGGGGATGGAAACCGCTTCCGATGCTGTGCCGTCAACATCATTAATACAAGACACTTTGAACAATATAAGAGTACTTGTAGCCTATTCAACACTCACTTATAGATAATGGGATAGAGAAGATGGCTCCGCCCCCTGTGCCCACCCACATACGGCCAGAGATGACTGTGAGAGACGAGATCTGGAGAGGTGAGAGGGTCAGGAACCCTTGGCCTGCAGAGACGGAGAGAGATGGGAAAGAGCTAAAACTCAAACCTTACCTTCCACAACAAACGAAAACTTAAATCTTTATTTTGATAAATCATAAAAGAGGACTGATAGAGCATGATCATGAAAAAGCTAGAAAATCACATTTATTTCTTTATATGTAAACATGTTTCAGGGAATGTATGGTTATAAATGAACTTCTTCAAAAAGTCATGGATGTTTATGGGTGAAAAGCATTTGACAGCTGTATAAAACCTGAATACATGCTGCAACTTATGATATTTCTTTGTGTTTAAAAAAAAAAAAAAAAACACAACTACAACATTAATCACCTAATGTTTTGGTGGCCAGGGGAGTAAAATCAATCTCCTGTAGCGGCCGTCCGGTGCACCAGTCAAACAGCCTGAGGACTGGGTCCAGGCGGCAGGATGTCCAAACACCACTGCCTCCAGCACAAAGGAAACGAACCTGCTGCTCACTGCGCTCAGAGACTAAAATCACTTGCTGTAAAGATAAATAATGCTGGTGAATTATCAGAGGTTAACACACATATGACATCAAAGGTGTCTCTTTTGTTTCTTACCTCAACTTTCTTGGTCTTAATGTCAACCACGTGGACTTTGTTCCAGTATCCCACCCACAAGCGGCCATCTTTAGCAAGGCAGCAGCGGATCGGCTGCAGAGGGTCTGATCCAAGTGACATCAGTGTGTGGGACTGAAGATTCCAGGCACCTGTCAATCACAGCACATCTTATTATGTGCTACATGGCAAATGGAGAAATCAATTAACATTAAGACAGAACTATAAGAGGCCATTACCTGAACTGCTTGAAAAGAAAGCTAAAGTCCCATCACCTAAACCAGCTATGACTTGACCCTGAGAATACCTGTGAATTTGAGTTAATACCAACTAGCTTCAGTTCAAACATAGAAAAACATGACAACAACTTAATGTCACAATTTATGTCATACTTAAATACAAATGAACAAATGGGTGCAACTCAGGACTCACGTGAGTGAATGAACACTTTCTGAGAGGGAAACTGACTGCAGACAGCGCCTCCTGCCAGCAGAGGCTGAATGTACAAGTATACTGTAAAAGAGACAGTAGGGAAGTGTTTTATCACACATGTTTTACTCAAAGACACTTTAATTTATTTGAGAGAGCTGCTGACTCAGCAGAGAGTACCTTCCTTCCTGAGTCCCTATCCACACAGTTCCTGAGGAGTCACCTGACATAACAAAAACAGACAAAGCTGCATTGACTCTTCTATGTTTCCGGTGAAATGTCAGAATGGTACAAGTTGTGTGTGTGGGAGGCTGCTGCAGCACTGACCTACTGGGGGGACAGCACAGATACAGAGGGCAGGAGCTGTGGGAGGAAGGCTGAACTGATCCAGGACTGTGTTGGACCGTGCGGGATCAATGACTGTGATGTCACTGCTGGAGGCGGGGCCAGAAACTACCCATACCGAACACTGGCAGAGAGGGATTGCGTTTGGAAAGATGACATGAAACAACTTGTCCCTAGACGCGTTAGTCATAATGGGTGCTTTGTTCACGATTCAGCAGCTAAACCAGGATAATAACGGACTTACTGTGGCCTCCCCGGAGACCTCAGGTGTGACTGCAGCTGCACAGTTCAGCTGAAATAGATGGTAGACATGTTTCAGTGTTCCAGAGGTACTATTTAAACTCTTCTAGGATGTTATCCAAAAGGAACAATGTTTACCTTGGCAGTGGAGTCTCTGTGGTCCAACAGCCTGAGCTGCATTAGAACGGGAACATCTTTAGGCTCTGGGACAGGTTCCTGAGACTCCTACAATTATATCATTGAACCACCAGGATATGGTTAGGATGGCGAAAATGTGCAAATGTATGTTAAACTATCTGGTCTAGTTTTGTAGTGAATAAAAGCTGAATTCATTTCCCATTTTGATGCATATCTTCTACCTTTGTGTTTGCCAGTGGCGTGCTCCATCCATGGATCTGCCGTTTTCCAAGTGCTCCCCAAATGTGAGAACGAATTTCTCTGTAGACCTCCCTCCTCCTGACACGAGGCGACGGAGCAGCTGGAGAAGCAGATCTGGAGAGACAGAGAGAGCGATTTATTTTCATATCAATTTTAAATGTATTTCATTCAGTTTCAGTTATTTACACAGATAGAGGAAGAGCAAGACAATCTTACTCGGCCTGAGTTTGACTGACGGTATGTAGCTGTGGGGACCCCAGAGGAGAGCGAGTGAGTGACGGAGACGTTGGCAGAGCGAAAGCAGGAGGCAGCAGTAAGGGCTGCTTGGTCAGGCCGAAAAACCGGTTGAACCTGTAATAAAGGAAACATTCTGAATATTTTATAACAACCACAAAACACGACTATAAAATTATAATACCACATTATCTTGACCACCAAACCTGTTAAATACTGTCAAGAGGCTGTTAAGAGAGGACTTTGGTATTGCTCAGCTGACATTGTTTACTCATTGAAACATAGCTACCCTTCTCACAGTGCTCAACTCGCTTCACATCCATGTCAAGCAGTCTTGTAACAACTTTAGAAGTTGCAAATGCACATATTTAAGTAAAGCTTTAAAAAGTAAATCCTGAACAGCAATTATTTTGTGACTATTTTAGAAAACAAGCTACAGAGCAGAAGAATTGGAAGAAGTAGGAGAAGCATTCCCAGAAGCTTTGCAATTGATATTTTTGTGTGTTTATTGGCGATAGGTGACAAGAGAAGATCAAGATAGCAGAGCTTCAAACAAATTTCAGCCTTCCCTTTTGTTTTAGCACAGGGTAATATTATCTACGTTATTGGGTTATAACTGCATTCCTGAGGCAGTTTTATGTCTTTGGCCTGAACACAGCAGCAGGGCTCAGAGAACAACCATACACCAGTGAGATCTCGAGTGTTAGGACATCTAAACTGTCTTTACTTTATCAATGAGAGCAGGTGTATGAAGTGTAATGTCAGCTGAACCTTTAAGAACACTTACTTTTTCCAGACTCCTGAGCTTCTATCTGCAGACAATCGCTCTTCCTTTGTTGCTCTATAAAAATGTAAAAAAAAAAAAAAAAAAAAGTATATTAAAAAAATAACCCACTATGTCAGTTAGAATTAAACCAAATCATAATCTCTCCCTTTCAAAAGATTTGAAAGGTTTGTTGATGTAGTAGCAGAGTCACCTGAGCGTCTGGCTGCGTCTCATCGCCTCCTGCAGCTCAAACAGACGCTGCTTATATTGGTTCTTCTCCATCACCACACGAGCCATTTCAGAACGGGAGAAGTGGCGCATGGAGGTGGGTAGAGAAGCCTGAACAGAAAGAGTTAATGTCATTTAATGGAGAACTTGCACGAGTTTTGTGTATCATAATTGACATGAAGTATTCACTGGATTTCAAAAACATTTGCCTGCTGTAGTATTTCTGATTAACTAAACTTTAAAACATAATAGTAGCTGAGTTTCCATCACATACTAAATACAGTGTACATTTTGAAAAATCATATTAAAAAAGGCATAAACAACATTTTAGGGGGGGGGGAACATCCTGGATTTCCTAAGTTTGACTCACGGGATGTTTTTGCATTGATTCTCCTGATAGATAATACATGCAGAGATTTTACTCAGAGCTAGGGGTGATTTAACGCTGAGCAATATTTTAATGTGAGGACAAAAATATCCTGAAAATTAATGAATGATGTGCACAACAGCTGTCACTCTAGATAGTCCTTGAGTAATGAACTGATCGGGATCCCGACTAATTCACATGGTTTAATAAGAGCTGGGTGGACTGAATGATGAAAGTTGTGTGGCTCTGTAAGACGTCAGCAGACAGACAGAGAGAGGGAGCACTCGTCATCGTGGACTGATTCCTAATGTTTGCCTGACAGCAGCAGATGGAGGTGCACTGATAATTTTACGTAAATTTTGTTCAAGTATGACAGATTTAAATATAAAGCCAACTGCTGTCTACTGACATCAGGATCCTCAGATTGGCATGCCTCCACTTCTTCCCGAAGTCTATGAAACAGTGCACAGAAATGATCAAATTTAATAGCTGGTAAAAGAACTGCAAGACATTTTGACAAAAATAATTATCAAAACACTATTAAAACAATGAAAACATTTCATTGACCTTTTAATTTCCTCTTCCTTCTCCTTCATACGGCCCTCTAGCCGAAAAACCGTTTCCTGGAGTGAGGTCACTTCCAGGTTGAGAGCAGAACGATCATCCGTCAGTTCTACGACCCGAGATAATAAAGCCTTACGGGCAGCTTCTACCAGCTCACTGAAACACAGATATCAAAGATTCAGGGTTAGAAAAAAAAAAAAAGTTATTTCCAACAAATTAGTGAGTATAAAATCCACGTCCTACGATTAATTTGTGTCTGAATCACTGGAGCCCAGACAAATGGAGAACGCTGAAATGATCACGATGAACAAGCAAAGAGAAGGCCAGAAAAATTAGGACTCACTGGTTGACTTTCAGTTCCTCATACTGAGAAAGAATCTCCTCAAACTGGTCTGTACTGCCTGGAAAGAGAAAGTATTACAATACAAGATCACATCGACTTTAATCTGAGGGGAGGATGGGTCTAATGGTTGCTGCGTTTGTGTTCACATGGGTACAGCAGGATGGTTAAAACTGTCATGAGAGCTTGAACAAAGAGAGCCTCTTCAACTCACGGGAGCAGGAAATACACTCGCTTGTCTGACACCTCTGAGAGCAACATAAACAGATCAGATGAAAAAAAATGAAACTTTTTAAACTGGCGAGTGAATGTAAATCTGGAAATACACACTTCATGGTAGCAGCCAATACAGAGTAAGCACCCTATCCGATAGCAATGATTTATTGATGTTGTCTGCCTCCCTGTGTGGAAGATCTTTCTTTTATGTGTTAGGCACCATCAGGTTTGTCTTAAACATAGCTTAAGAACAAAATATATTAAACAATGTGTAAACAATGTGCTCTTTCTTTTTTTCCCTGCTCCTCTTGCATACTCTGCTCATGTGAGATGTTCGTACCAGATGGGTGAATGAGTATCTGGAACTTATCTTGCCAGATAAGTTTTAATGCTCCAAAATCTGTGAGCCTCACATTTGTGTACGGAGGCAGTATGACAGACAAAGCAGCCATTGTCTCAGAGATACACAGATATCTGCCTCTCATGATGAATCCACAACATTTTTCAGTGTAGGTTCAAAATCGACTAATGCAACAATACACATTCCTGGGCCTTATTGTGCCCCCTGATCAAACGCCTGGTTAACATAAAGGAAAAGCAACCATTCTCTATGGATGTGTGTTTTTCATGCGGTTACCTCTGATGCTGGCCCCTCGGTCTACACTCTCCACGTAGTCCCGACTCAGCTCTGACAGTTCAGAGAACACAGAGTCGGTGTTGCGTAGTTCCCACTCCATGCTATCATCTTCCTCCACCTCATCCTCCTCCTCCCTCTGGCCCTTCTCGTGCATCTTTTCTTTCTTCTCCTCCTCTAACTTAGGCTCCTTCCCCACCTCCTTCTCCGCCACCTCCCTCAACTCATCCTCCAAGCTGGTCTCCAAGTCGTCCCCCGGAGCATCTTCCGTGTTAGCTCTGACCGGGGTGCTAACGATGATCATGATGATGAAGGTAAAAGAGAATAAAAAATACAAATAAATAATCACTGCCTGACACAAACGGAGTCAGTCATGGTTTCCGACTGTTACCTTGCATCCATGCAGCCATTAAACTGTTCCAGCTCAGGAGTGGAGCTGATGATGTCACTGACCAACTGATATGAGCTTGACTTCCCAACAATGTCAATCGCCTTTTCCTCCCTGGTAACAAGATCGTCTAAACACGGGGGACCAGAGTTTGAATGTGGTCTTTGAAGGATCTGTTTAAATGAGAGACACCAAATATTACTCAAAAACTTGGGTTAAAGTTCAGATATATTAAGTGTGTGTCTGCTCACCTGTTCTGACAAGACCTGGTTGGATGGAAACTCTTGGGGACGTATGTGATTCCTAAATGTGCGACAGATGCACGTGAGCACACAGTATCGGTTTGTGCTTATTTCAAACGTTTAGCAGCTTCTTTCTGCAACATTTATCATTTTCTGTCGATTGTGAGACAAATTTTACTTTCACACCCCGAGTAATGAGCAAGTCCTTTCAAAAACACCCAATTAAACAAAAAAAGCTGGTCTAACTGTATTTATATGTTGTCAGTAATGAAAACTAACTGGGGCTGCAGCTACAGATTAAACCCATCATCAATCAATCAATCTGACGGTTGTTTTTAAGATTAATCAAACGTCAAGGAAATAGAAAATGCCAGAAAAATTAAAGTTGTGTTCAAATAGCTTTTTTTTGTTTATCCAACTGTTCTAAAACCGAAGACTTTATTTTCTGTCACATACACAACAAACAAGAAGCATAAATCCAGATTTTTCAAGAGTCTGGAACAGGCAAATATTCGTCATTTTTGCTTGAAAACTGACTCAGTGAGGCAGTTAGTGATGAATTTTCTTTCATTCTGCCTATCAACTACTTGTTGCTACTCTGTTAGTCTCTTTGTCAATATCTTTAAAAAGTCCTATTCTGACTGTTGTAGTCAGCCATAAGTGTGCTGGTTGCTGCTCACAAATCTTTTAAAAAGTCTTCAGATGAAAAAGGGCCGCTGGACACTGCATTTTTTTTCCACTATTTGCTCAAACAGAAGTAAGCTGAGTGTTTGTTAGGGACTACTTCCAGACACGGCTGTGGTGGGATGGGGACTATTTGTAATAGATGGAAAGAGGTGGTGCTTCTTTTTTGGTTTTGGTCTTTTAATGGGATCTGTTTGTTTTCACCACACATATCCTTTAACAGATATAAAAACAACAAATGTGTCTGAATGTTGTACAGTTATTGACAATTGCGGTGTGTTTAAAAGCTAAATTTGTTGTTTCAACATTCACAAACGGCACAATCGTCATTGGTATCGTGATAACTGGAGATAATGTTGTGTTGATGTTTTGCGTAGACCTGATTTTGTTGTGCGCTGCATCACGCAGGGCTTAAATACTGTGTATAATTCATGTTAAACTCACAAGAATTGAGTTTACGAAAACAATTTAAAAGATGAAAAAAAGAAGCAATAATTACAAACAACCTCAGAGGTGAATCTCTTTCAGAATCCTTCCTCTTTTCCAGCAGTTCCCGATACGTGTGAGCCAACTGGAGGAGAGAAGGCCAGGACAAGTTGGAAGAAAAATACTGACAAAAACAGACGCAAAATATGGCGTCACGGGGTATTTAAGACGTGTCTGTGTGTGGATAAAACAGCACACACACACACACACACACACACACACACACACACACAGAGGTTTAGACTCGACAGAAGTGTCTGACCTTGTTGTGAGTGTGTCTCAGTGTGCTCAGTTCTCTACTCAGGTTTGACTTCTGCTCCTCCAAGGCCACCACTGCAAGGAAGCAAAAGTGTCTTCAGCTGTTATTGCCACTCTCTGGTAATAAATGAATCTGACCGAGTATAATTGAAAACTTTATAGACTGCGGCTCCGCTTCAACACAGTCCAATATGATATGAAGAGAAGCAAGCAATATTATTTATGTAGCACTTTTCCCGCACAATGGCAATTCAAAGTGCTTCACATAGAAATTCATAATGGAACAGAGCATAAAAAGATTAAGAAATATCACATAAAAAAACAGTAAAAATCCATTAAAAAGTTACAGTGCATTTAGGATTCATAGCGCAATTGTTAGCAATTACATGCAAAAGTGAACATAACAGTCTTAAGCTCGCTGTTGTTTGTCTCATTTTTTTTCTAGAAGTTTATTCCAACTATATGTAGCATGAGAAGTGAACGAAGCTTCACCGTGCTGTGTTTTGGTTCTAGGTTGAATTCTAAGAGGTCTAGCGGGCTGATCGAATGGATCAAGACAGAGATGAGCTCAGGCCTTGAACCATGAAATGATTTAAACACCAGTATCAGGTCTCTGTGACTCTGAGGACTGGAGTGATATGTTCAGCTCTCTTGGTCCTTGTTGGTATTCTAGCTGCAGCCTTTTTGACTGAGCTGCATCTACCCCAGTGCCCCAGGGATTTTTGTTTTTTTTGGGGGGGGGGTTGGAGAAAAGACTCCGGCAGTAGACTAATCTACTGGAAATGAAAGCATGAAATTGTTTTTTTCTAGATCGTGTTTGGACATGTATCCTGGAATTTTGCTATATATTTATTGGAGATGATAATATTGAAAGATGAATGGAGAAAAAGAGCAGTTGATAAAAATCAACATGACTAATACACCATTTGTCACAGTCAGTAGCGAAATACTCACGTTGATCCGCTTGCTCTCTCGCTTTCTTCTCTAAGTCTCTCTGTCTGCGTTCTCGCTCCTTTTCCCTCCCTCTCATGGCTCTCCTCTCCTGCTCCATTTGATCATCCAGCTCCAGGTACCTCTGGAGGAAACAAAGAGATCAGCGTCAAAACACACTTTAAACATGCGGCGTAATTCATGCAAAACACACTGTGTCATTGCTTGTCTTTTTTTTTCCCAAACAATTTCACACCTCTTGAGTTTCTTTCCTCAGGGCTTTTTCAGCTTGGTATCTGTCCAGCAGCCCTTCTCGATCACTTTTCTCTCTCTCCGCTTCCTCCTCCCGGTCTCTCAACTGGGCTTTACAGCTGGCCAGCCCCTCAAGGACCCACACAAATATGGGCACCAACGACTCCACCACACCCTCACCATGGGTCTCAATAACTGTCTGTGATAGGGCGGAGCAATCATTGGAAACAAAATAATTAAAAACTACCATAATGTTCAAGAAAACTGATGTAAATTGAAAGAAATCAGGGTTCATGTTACCTGTAGTTCTGAATAGAGTTTTCCTGCTTCTTCACTCACAATATTGGGATCCAGCTCCACCTCGCCGGTCCCACACAGAACTCTGTCACTGTACTCCATCGCCCAATTACTGTTTTGTTTCCACACCCAAAGAAACTGACTTTACAACTCCATTAATCAGTTTAGTGACAAAGGGTGCAACTGACTATAATTCCCCACGACTAATATTTCTAGTTTATCGAGGTTTCTAACTTTTCTGCTCACACCAGCACCACCCATCTTCCCCGAATTCATGCTCCGTCTGGACCTGACAGGGGAAGCATCCTCTAGAGTTAACAGTCTCTCTCCTGTATTGCTCCTCTGATGTCACGGGTGTTTTGACCTAAAAGAGGGAGAAAAAAAAGATAGGATAAAGAAAATGTGATAATATCTGATGGCATAAATGCTTCATGCAATACGATAACTTCCAACTGCAACCTAATAGGTGGAACGTGGTCATGTGGTTTACTGCAATTACGATCTGTGACTAATATGGTTTCTTTAACAGCAAATAAAAACAAAGAAACCGTTGAGCAAGGATGAAATTTACATCCTAATGGTTGTAAGTCAGAGGTGTGCACTGAAGAGATATTCAAGATCAACAATTTGTTGATCGAAATGGTAATTATGCTAAAATAGTGTGTCACTGAATACAACATTGGTTACACTCCTTTTTGTAGCGTGGAGCAACACTTTTACAGATCCAAACACTTTGATGGCAAGCATGAAAGACAAGAGAAGTATTCTGCATTGCATGAATCTTTTTTTTCTTTTCTTTCTTTTTTATTGCAAATGTTCCAAGCAATCTCTCTATTCTAGATTTCATGGTATTTCTTGTCTTTCGGGATGGTAAAGAATAAATGGCTATTTGTCACCTTCACACGTTTGTGACATTTCCCACTACTTCTAAACGTTTAAAAAAAATTTTTTTTTAAAAAAGCCCCAAAAATCATTGCTTTTTAGATCAACAAACGATGAAAATTGTAACATATAACGTCATAAAAATGATGTAATTTCTGATTGTACCAATCAAAGGTGTTTTCCTTGGAGAAAAGCAGCCTGGATTATCTCTACAGCACCACAATATTCGTTTTGAATGGGATTTTGACACATTTTGCCTTCAGCAAATATCGCCTCTCCTGCATTTTAACGGCAAACAGACCAGCAGTGGAAATCGTCACTAGCTGCTGCCTCAACACCAGTTTCTTTACATATGTAGGGAGAAAGTTGCATGGAATTTAAAAGTATACAAAGTTTACTAGCGAGCTCTAAAGCCTGGAGCTACATTAAGAGAAACACAAGTCACGCTTCTCTCATAAAGGAATATAACTTGGGAGACGAACCTACACCAAGCCACAAATAGCACAAACACAACGACTAGGCACAAACTCAGCGACAGGTTCAAATAACTTGTTTGGTGGTTTTACATGTTTGCTAGGACGAACACAAGAGTTAGAAGGACGCATTTGAATGGACGGGCTGTATAAATAAGTAATGTGACTGACAGTGGACACCTTGAGAGATATTTGGCAGCAAGTTGACAAAGTTGAGACTTTGCCAGAACCAGCCGAATCGTCGCGTTGTTCGTCTGCCGCTCAACAAACTCACCCTTCAGGCCAGAATCCTGGTTCCCTTCATTTCTCCTCTCCAGAAGACAGAAATTTCGCTTGTTTATTCTTCGGAGAATATGTCAATCAACAGCTACACATAAACGAGTTGGTAAAGAAAGGGGGTGTTGTTTGATTCCGATGCGTGCGGACGTGACTCCAATTAGCCAATCAGAACACGGGAGACGGCGACGGTAACCAATGGCGGTGGAGAGAAGGCGGGGCATGTACAGTTTTGTTTTCAGAAGGAGAAGAAAAGTTTCCTGAAACTTGAACGGTGACACGTGACCAAAGGAGTTTGCACTGGTCTGTCAGGTGACCTGAACTTTTCAAGTCTGATCGAAATACTTCAAATACCTCAAATACCTGAGTTACTTTATCGCGCGACTTTAAGCAATGGCAGTACTATCAACAATGTTCTCGTTCTGGGCGGGTCCATTGGCTGTTATTACCCAGGTGACAGGTAGAGTCAAAGAAGAGGCAGAGTCATTTGAACTTTGAATAATCGATAATAAAGAGCTTGCGCAGCTCGTGATTTACCATTTCACAAACTGTGACATCAACGACAATAATTTTAACTACCCGTTTATTTATTACATTATGCCGATGACCAGCACATGGAGGTACCTTCCATGTTCTTCCATCATCTACCTCCTCTTCTTTCTCCTTCTTGCTTTGTGTTTATTTGTTGATTTGAACCCAGAAGCATAACGACAATGGGGAGTATACACGTAAAAAAAAAGTTTAAAAGAAAGAAAAAAAAGAAAGAGAAGAAATTCCACATACCTCCGTCTTCCAGGCTGTTGTGGAAAATTACTAGTTTTACTCAAGTACGGTATGAAGTTATGTGTACTTCACATGTTACCCTGAAAAAAAATTCAAAAGTTTGCATAAATAATAGCTGCAAAATCTGACTGAGATGGGATACTACAGGAAGACCCAAACAGCAGCACTTCTTTAATGTTACTTAAGAACAATTTTGAAGGGAAACTTACTTTCACCAGCTTGCTATTTCTTTTTTCTGGGGATTTCCACTTTTACTTCAGTAAAGGAACTTCATGCTTCATCACACTGTCCTGTTTTACTGGTATAATGTTGTCAGATCACGTGACAAATGAAAATATCTAATTTGCAATTGATCTATTTGACATTTAAATTGTTCATCAATCCATCCATCCATCCTCTATGCTGTTTATCTATCAAGGGTTGGGGGGGGGGGGGGGTTGAACCTATCCCAGCCCTGAGAGGCGGAGTTCATTCTGGACGGGTTGCCAGTCCATCACAGGGCCATCAGGAGCAATTCGGAGCTAAGTATCTTGCTCAAGGACACTTCGACATGGTCACCGGGGGAATATAGGATCGAACCAGCGACCCTTCAGTTGCTAGATGGCCCCTCTACCTCTGAGCCATGCCACCCCCGTTTAAACTATACTTCTGTGAATCATGTTGTATTCTTATGATTCATTTCTTTGCAATAAATGTGCAAAATGTAAATTCATGTTTATAGGAAGTCAGACATTCATACAAATGAAGTTTATAATGCAATAGAAAGGAAATTGTGCTG
The DNA here is from genome assembly GCF_037954235.1 of Aulostomus chinensis. Lineage (NCBI taxonomy): Eukaryota > Metazoa > Chordata > Actinopteri > Syngnathiformes > Aulostomidae > Aulostomus > Aulostomus chinensis. The sequence goes on along the minus strand of NC_141330.1, from coordinate 9,965,356 downwards.
CTGATGTCTTTGCTGTGGATAATTCTCAGATGTCAGACAGTTTTCATGAGAATTGTTTGTCTACATCACTTCAGTGACCCAAGATTGTTTCTGAAGAAATATTGAAGTTGAGTTTTTCAAAAATCATTTTGCAAATAATGCAACTAAATAAATGTTTGGCCGCATCCCACCAGAGGCGGGAGCTCGTTATACTGTGGGATTAAATGGGGAACCCCATCGTTTCACGTGGCTCTTTGAGTCTGGCGTTCAGGGTTCAGTCTAGCATGGGGTTGTTTTTCGGATCTGGCATTCAGGTGTGATGGTTAAAGCTCGTGCAACAGGATGAACATGAATAAATTTACATCCACTCTGTGTGCGTGTGTGTGTATGCGCGCATGCATTCATGCGTGACTTGTGTATTCTCTATTATTTGCATCCTCTTTGTGTATTCATCTCTTCGCTTACTTTAACTTTCTCTGTCACTCTCAGCACTACAGTTATTTACAAGGTTATTATCACATGATTATTAAACAGGTGATCATGCACTCATGTGTGAGCAGCACTGTAATGTTGCAGCAAGGCAATTTTAACTACTTCTTGTATAACAATGCTGTATAACAACGCAAGAAATCATACTCAACAAATTAAATCTTTCGTGATGCCCATTTTTATTGTTTGTCAATTCTTGGTCTTAACAGAAAAAGATATTGAAGTTCACAGTAGAAAAGTGCTTAACAAGATACGTTTCCTTCTGGTGTAGGGTACATGGAAAAGATTATGTTTTTATGGAAGTTTTCATCTCTACATGATTTAAACTGAAAGGTTTAGGAAGGAGACATTGACATCAGCTGGATTTACAGAAAATCAGCACACAGCAGGACAGACTTTCTCTGTTCCATTAAGAAATCAGTGCAGATTTTTCATAAATCTTCCCTGTATCTAAATTACACAGTGACTTTTTTAATTACTCTCCCACTCTCCTCTACAAGCACTTCTTTCCCATCTTCCCTCGCCTCTCGTCTCATCTCTTTCTTCTTCTTTGTCAGGAGGTAAAACGCCACCACGCTGCCCACCACCATCAAACTGATGGTGAGGATAATCAACCCTAGTCCCAGTAAGAGAGAGGTTCCTCTTCTAGACTGGTGAAATTGGTCCCATAGTCCCAAGGCTACACAGCTGACCCCGCTGATAGTTCCCCAAAATCCAAAAGCCAGCATACATGACCTACAGGACAGTTCAGTACCGCCGGTAACCATGGTGATGCCTGCCACTGAGACAAGCCCTCCAGGTAAGGTGACTGTCTCAGTTTTAGGGTCATAGGTGACAGTGGAAGCGGGTGCCGATAGAGCTGACGGGTCAAGGCTTTCCATGTTGGTTTTCTTGGGTTTTTTTTAATTCTTGTTGTGATGACAAAGAAATGATTTTGTTATACAACTTCTTGATTTTTCCTGCGATGTGAAAGAGATTCCTGATTAACACTCAGACACCCAAATCTCTCATGCAACACTGTTGATAATCTGTACTGTCTTGTGACAACACTCTGTTTAAGTTGAGCGTTCAAGCGGATAAGCAGGTATGAAACAAGGAACTTCTATTTTACACAACGTTACTACCAATTCATCATCATCCTTAACTTCATCCTTTATAGCTTTGATTCGCAAAAACCCAAATGAATACACAACAGAATGGTCTTTAGTTACTTAAGATATTAATAATAAATAATCAAGAAAATTAAACTTAACCTAAGCTTCTTCAATCAATCAGTAATGTAGAGAAACAAAACTGCTCGAGCTCATAATCCTTTCTTCAGATGGTTTAGTAGCACAATCAGAATGCTATATTATACTGATATATACATTTTTTTTAAATAAAAAGTTTAGCATTACTTACCTCTTTGCAGAATAAGGAGCTCAGATGTTTTGGGGAAAAAAATATTTTATTTCAAGTGGAAGTTTTTGAATGTAGAGAATCTTTATTTTCAGATATGTGATCTCAGTGAAAGCCTGCATGTGTTCCGAAATTTCTCCAGACAATGGGTGTAGAAACGGGAGCAGGGGGGGCTAAATAGCTGCCACCTTATCAAATACGTCACAAGTGGAGGCCTCACAAGATGGCGGACACAGTTGTCAAGATTGTAGTCATTGCTTGTTTGTTCCTCTCTTTCCTTGTGTCCAGAAGGAAGCTCTCATCTGTCATTAAGCATCGTTATAACCCATTAACAGATATTTATCTAGCAGCAACTCCCTTCCTCCCTGCCTCTCGCTCTCAGTCTTGAGATTTAAGTTGTGCCCCCCGAGGTATTGTTTGAGCTGTGGAATGAGTTTTGTTTTTAAACACATTTTTTCACTCAGTGTTCCCATTTCTCATGCTGCTCTTAGCGAGATGCATTTTATTACTTCTTAAACTTTTGGACCTGAAGAGCACTAATGAAACTTTTGGCTGTCTTCAGGCAATGTTGTCCTAACTGCATATTTACAAAACCGTTGCGGGATATTGTCAGATTTCCGCTTCCGGACTCACGGAGTAACAAGCTCCGACAAACTTCAGCTGCTAACAAATGCTTTGATTCAGAAATCTCTCAGAGAGCATCAAGAATGAACGAAGCGGCCCGCACGTCTCGATGCTGAGTCGTGCAGATTTGCAGCATTTGCGACGCCGCTGACGTGGAGCTGCCTCCCAGGTCAACGGTGGAACACCTCAGTGACACTTTTAGTCAGCTAATTGGCTAAAATACTACCCAGCCAACTGGGACAGTGCCATCCATGAGTCACTGGCCTATTTCAGATATTTATAGATGCAGTGACTTCGACTGTTGACAAACTTTGGACTGTTCGTAGTAAACAGTGTCTTTCAATTTGCAATGTGTGTCACTTAATTAGCAAGATATGTATTGCATAACCATTCATAGCTACAGCCAAAGAAGTTTTTTTTTTTCATTTTTAAGTCCATTTTGTGCTTAGATGATAAACACACTGCGTCATTCATTCATTCCCAAGAATACTGGAGACAAATTTAATATTTCAAATCCTCTGCAGCCCACGTGAAACTTTGTGAACTCTGATCAAATATTCAGAGCAAAGATGAAGTATTTCTCATCATATTTACTCCACAAAGAGAAATATTCAATGTAAATGCGAGTCTACAGCAAATTTTTACTTCATTTACATACACAAAACAATTCATATAACACATGTGAGAAATGAAGTCCAACTAGTGAATTATTAAGCTGTATCCCAGCTGACAATATATAATAAAACACAAAATTTCCCAATGTCCAGAACAATACCACTATGATGTATTTGATTATTATTTTATGGTAATCTGAATGACTATCTGAAGTACCTTCACAGCCCACCAGGGGGCTGTTGCCCACCTCAGGGAGCCGCTGACTGCACCACATGAATCCTCACCTTCCAATATCACATTGGAGAGGTGGCTACAAATCCTGGTTTGCCCCAGCTCCAGCTGGGGGCACAGGTCAAATGTCAGGGATTGTTTTTGTGGAGAGGAGGGGGTAAATCTATTGGCCGTGGCAGGCACAAGGATGATGATGATGGTAATTGGCTCAAGTGTTGGATTGGGTGGGACAGGGTGGGGCATGAGTAATCCAATAGATGGACTCACTGAGCATATTTATGGAGCAAGTAAAGCCTGACACAAGTAAGGCAAAACAGAGCGACAAATTCTACTAACAGTCAGGTCATCTCCACTCGAGGTAACACTGTCAGTTTCATGGAAGCATGGACCAAAAAGTCTGATAGCTTCAGTCAGTCGAAGTGTCAAGAAGTCTGTTTGGTGTGCCAGGAAGTGTGTGTAACAATGTTTTTTGACAAAAACAAAAAAAACAACAAATTCACACACACACACACACACACACACACACACAAGTAGTGTGTGGGATTGAAGATGCAAAGAATACAGATAAAAGTACAAAATATTAGTTTAGGAGAACAAGCTGAGGTAGACAAGTTCCTGCAGGCCCGAGGCCACAGGCGGGATTGTAGGATGGAAGAGGGACTTTCCTCGGACAGATGGTCGTCTGGAATTAGTTGTGGGTGGTGACCTAAACCCATTTGAAGGGTCTTTACTGAAATAGCAGATACTGAAGAAGCTAAAGCAAACCTTAAAGCCAACCCAGACACACTTCCAAAAAGTGAACATGTCTGATAAAGTTTCCCTTAAAAAACAAAAGAATCAGTTTCATCTATTACAGTAAGAATATCACCGACATGAATGTTTATGACACAAGAGTGAGTTATTAAATGAAATTGTTACACTCTTGAACACAATAAATCAAGACCTATCAGTCATTCAGAACAGTTATTTAATAGTTAATGGAGGGATTAACACAACGCAGTAACATACTGGAGATCATTCCAGAACCATTATAGGAAATGGGGGGGTTCATTTCGGTCAAAGCTCAGCCACCTTAAGTCTGGTATTAACAGAATTAACCCAGTCGTCCACAGTAGGAGTGTGTTTCCCCCTGCCCTACTTATCTTTAACTGTCTTACTGTTGAGACTCTATTCTCCAGCCATCGTCTGCACACTCAGCACACACAGCACACACAGGTACGTCCTCACGACAGTTTTCATCAAAATGGCTTTGAATTACTGAATATTATGTTCATATGTGGACTTTAACATTTGTGTTTTATTAATCAATCCCCTGCAGGGCTCCGTTTGGGTTCTGACCTCAGCAGGTGAGGTGAGAAGTTCAAGTGGTGCAGAAGAGTGAAGTTTTCCAGAACTGAGACTCTACTAAACTGCTATCATGGGAAATAGTACGAGTAGCGCGTTATCAAAAGAAATCCTTGACGACCTGAAGCTCAACACCAAGTTCACTGAGACGGAGATCAGCCAGTGGTATGAGAACTTTCAGAAGCAGTGCCCAACAGGACGCATTACGGCAGAGGAGTTTGAGCAGATCTACAGCCGCTTCTTCCCCGACAGCGACGCCAAGAGCTACGCAGGGCATGTCTTTCGCTCCTTTGACACCAACGATGATGGAACCTTGGACTTCAAGGAGTACATCATTGCACTGCACATGACCTCCACTGGAAAGACCACCAGGAAGCTGGAGTGGGCTTTCTCTCTGTTTGATGTAGACAAAAATGGATACATCAACAAAACAGAAGTGACAGAGATCTGCCAGGTAGGTGGTGTGGAGGACTGTAGCTGTCGTAAGAATTTAAGACTTCATATTTCAAAGTTTTTATCTCCTACAATCATACCGTCTCCACAACATGTGGCCCCTTCAGATATCCTATCAGATTTGTCATGCCTCATTTTTGTATTCAAAAAGTTATTTTTTTATTTAAATTCATAATTGTAATATTTAATGGTGCTGTCATAAACAAATTATTATCTTACTCACAGCCCCCTGGGCGAAGGTTTAACTAAAGTGAGCTAACATGCTACAACATTACAAACCTCCCTCAAGTAAATACTGGATTTGAAGCATATAATATTTTTGTGACATGGCAAAAGAGTTGATTTAACGACACATTGTTGACTGGGAGGCCAGCACTCAAGTGTGTAGGATTGTGTTATGCTGATTTGTCCACCTGTCATGAGGTCCATCGAAGGTGTGTTGCTCTTTGTTGGACAGTAGCCATCTCATGTTTTTGGTTCCCATTGCCAGCCCAATTAGTGAGCCCATTTGAGCCACAAACCCCTGATAATCTCTGTGATTACAGGTTTAGCTCTTAGACAATATAGCCAGTCCTATTTTTAAGCGTTGCTCTGCTCATCACCCATAAATCGAATCCATGTTTATCTGATACGCAAGGTGGATTTATAAAAAGAAATAGAAATGCCAAGATCAGTCATTGTTTTCAGATAATCAAAAATCCAAATTAAAGGGTTAAGTAGATCAGTCATGAATCCGGTTGGTAATTTAATGGGATTCAACTCCTGTTTACAACAACTGCTCAAAATAGCTACAAACCCCCCAACACACACACACACACACACACACACACATATATATATATATATATATGTGTGTGTGTGTGTGTGTGTGTACATGTATGTGTATATATAAATATGTATGTGCATATGTATACATATATATATATACATATATTTAATGTATATAAGCTATTAATGCTGAAAGACCTCATTTTTACAGGTGTAAGTTAACCTATTTCGACTTAAAATGTGTAGAAAAATCTCTTGCAGATTTGTTTCAACCTCCTAAATTCTGATTTTGTCCAATAGTAAATGTTATCCCCTGTAGCAGATCGAAACATTAAGAAAAAAAAAACAAGCTTAGATGTGTGGCTTCTGTGTAAAATGACTAAAACAAAAAAAAAATCAAAAAAGAGCATGTTGCATCAGGAGTTTAAAGAGGAAACATTCATCATTGCCTCAGGTCCTAAAGATAGAACAACCCGAGTGTTGCATCAGTTGTATCAGTAAATATTAGTTACGTCTAGCATGCTAAACTTAACTAGGCTTCAATGATATCACTGAGAAGAAGCAACTGCCTCACAATAGTTGGTTTGATTTTCATAAATCAACTCCTGACTATCAGAGGGGCAAGATGGAGGGAGAGCGCGGAGAAAAACCAGATCTTGCTGTTTGGCCGGTGGCCTGAGTCTTGGCACTAATCCATGTTAATCTAGGTGTCTTAAATGTGGGAGATGAGTGCTCCCTCTCTAAGTGGGACACACACTTAAGGGCCTGAACGTGAAGTGCACAGTCATTTACAATCTTCTGGGTTCTAAGTAGCCCAAAGCAGATGAACATCATCTCTGAAAAAAATGACACAAGAGCCTGAATCATACTGCTGAGGGCTGCTGAGTTTATAATTCTGACAGGACCAGTAGGTTTCCTGCATAGTGGGCTTGTGGACTGTGATGCTCTGTCTCTCAAGGCGAATTCTTATTATGGAACAAAATGTCATGTGGGACCGAGGGCTACATTTGGTGCAAGATTCATTCTAATTCATCTAAATTGAATAAATGAAATTTTTAAAAAAATGTCAGCAATTTCTGCGGGCTAGAGAATAGAAACCCAGGGTAGAAGGTCTGAGGGCTTACTCATGTATCCTTAGGACAGCTTGTTTCCTAGCCAGCTGTTTTATCTTCTGTTGATGTTCTTTACATTATTTGTGCGAGAGAAACGATGGAACATCTTATACCCACCCCCCCTCACAGGCCATATTTAAGCTGATCCCCAAGGAGGAACAGAGCAGACTAGCAGAGGATGAGAACACACCCGAGAAGAGAGCCAATAAGCTGTGGTCCTACTTTGAAAAGAAAGACAACGGTAAGAGGAACAGCACATGCATACAAGACGAGGAATTGTGTTCTTAAATCAGAGAGAAAGAGAAAATCTGTGGAACCTTTCCCTCAACAGCTGTTCCTACATCCTGTCCTGAAGATTACTTTTTTTTTTCTTTTACAATCAGCTGTTTGGCTGAATTAAGAGAAAATCCACCTGAGGGCTGATAGTTATAGCATCACTTGTGTCGTGCAAGCTTTATTATGTCAGCCATTACCCATGAAGCCTGAGGTGACTCATGGCTGCATGGCATGCCACTGTCTCACACATCCACACAGAAGACAAGGAGATTCAGCGCCCTGTATTCACTTCTTCTTCTTCTTCTTCTTCTTCTTCTTCTTCTTCACAGAGCGACTGGCTGAAGGAGAGTTCATCAAAGGAGTGATTGAAAATGAAAATGCAATGCGTCTAATTCACTATGAGCCTGTTAAAAAATAACCCTCTTTTGTTTCGTCAGATTCTTCCCTCGCTTTTAAATGGTTTTTTTTTTTTTCTGCTCCTTCTTCCTCCTTTTAGGATCAGATTATTGCTCCTTTAATCCTTCCACCTCCTTTCTGTACATATTCTTTTTTTTCCTGCAGTGTCTTGGTTAATTTTGCAGTAAGTTTCACCGTGTGTTAGCGTGGAATATGGCGCCCAACGTACCCCTCCTTATATTGATTATAGATTTGTTTGCAGATACTTGTATAGGATTCTTATTATGTCATTTGACACCACAGTCAACTATTTGGCCATGATAGCCTAATAGTGTGATTTTTATAACTTCAGAGTACACCAAATACACGTGAACGGTGTGTCCTTAGTCTCGGAGTACTTTATTACGCTTGGAAAGTAAGAAAAAAATTGTAAAATTCTCCCAAAACTACTGCATCTTTTAACGCCACCTTCAATCAAACCACATATATTTTGGCTATTCAACACGATGCGTCCCCCTCCTCTCACGACCCTGTACTCACCTCACACTTTGAGAACCGCTTGAATAGAAGTTAAAAGTGTCAAAGGAAGATATTGTCCAGTGTTTGTTTTGGTGACTGTCATTATACTTAAAGAATGCTGGAGAGTAAAATGTGTTTGCTGCATGTTGATCTGTTAAAACCATTAGACTGACTGTGTCTCCTGAGCATATTGCACCTGATTGTTAGCCTTTTTTTTTTTTACAGAATTGGAAATGTCTCGTCGGAGGTTTAGCTCTCACGTGCTGTAATCGGAAACACTGCTCTGTAAAATAAAAGTTTTCTCACACATCTGTATACATCATTTTATTTATCTAACATGGGGAGAAAAAAATCTTTGGTTTAGAAACAAAAGAATGCTGCTGACAAAAATGATGCCCCCCCCCCCCAGTTGTATTTGTCTGGTCAGACAGTAAATCCAGGATTATCCTGAAAGTGTAACCTACAGACCGTCAAGGTAATTTTATTTAGTTTGAGAGTTTAAAATCAGACACAATAAGAGTCAAGGGAAATTGTCCACGTGCTGTATAATTACCTTCAAAGTGTTTTCAGTGCACCAGTGTTTCTCATTTAATGTGTGTTTGTGAATGTGCGTGCGTGTTTCTTTCCAACTTTTCACCCCCCCTCCCCCCGTCCTTTCACATGCTTCCATCTCTCTTCACTCCATTTCGTCCGTCTTTCCATCCAACTCGGGATTACTGGTTTACACATAATCTTCTGTTCAACATCAGAGAGCAGACTTTTCAAAATCTCTGTAATCTTTCGGTCTCTATGTGTCTATGGTACGGGGTCGTCTGTGCATTGCTAACAGTGAGATGTCTGTTTCACATAATATCTATCAAACCAGCAGAGAATAAAAAAAATTGATGCCAAGAACTGATTTGAAGAGTGACTCATAGTATAAGGTCCCACTTATACGTGAGAATGTGTATTTCATCTGTAGATTGTTCTGTTGGGGGTCAACAGGAGAAGAAACTGTTCAGTCTAAGCAGTGAAATAATGAATAAAACACTCATCCCGAAACATTGTTTTAAGTATAAAAGTGGACATACATTTACCTTCCTAGCATGAGGCACAGAGAAATACCCAGACAGCACGCAGCCCTGCGTGCCACAATGTTGCAGGTTCGCAGGTTGCAGATCATATTTGATATGTATAGATTTCATCCCTTGATGAAAGTCAAAGTGGAGGAAAAAATTCTCTTTGCTCATAGTGACATCAGCATCCTGACAATCTTTCCCCAGTTTTCAGCCCTTTTAGTTGAGGAGAGAAACAAGTGTCTTAACAAGGTGAGTCAACTCGGTCCATGGCGTCCTCCATCTCATCCATCTCTCTCTCGCAGTCTTCACACCCCTCTGGCCCACAGCCTCCCACTAAAACCAGTGTCGGCACGTCCCCGTTTCCCACTCCAACAACACTGCCGTTAGGGGCCCACGCCACATCAATCATTCCGTCTGGACACTGTAGCAGGCCACTGACGGAGTAGAACCCGCCCCCTGGAACGACCTCATCATAGGATGGGGCATGAGTGGCGGCTCTTGCTTCCTCAAGACGGAGTCTCTGTTTGCGACGAAGCTCAATGATGGTCTTCGTGTAGGAGTTGAGCGTGACCACGGCCGCACCCATGCAGCAGCTGAAGGAAACCCAGGCGAGACTGGAAGTAGAGCAACAAACAGGATTCTGGATCGTTCGAAATAAACTATTACAGTGTTATAATGATGTTGCTGGTTTTGAAGGGTGAAGCAACCTACGCAAATGACCAGCCGTAGTCCCAAGACTGAGGCCTCCAGTCTTTAGGGCCCACAATGACTGTCATCTGAAACACTGTGGTGTACATCATATGGGCCACCATCCCCAGAAGACCTAACAAAGAAAAAAAACAGAATTTGTCATTTGTTCAATAAGTCCAGGAGGATAAATGTTTACCGAATAAAATGTGATCAAATAAAGTCAGACTCGGTCTCACCTGACAGCACAGTACAGATGGCTGCGTAGGCACTGATTTTTAGTGAGTGCATTTCTTTATGAGAGCACAAAAGGTCCAGCCACATGAGTAAGAAGCCCATCCCCAGCAGGCCGATGTATGTAAACTCTGAAACAACTGACAGCCAGAGCACCCCTGGAGCAAGCACACGCACAACACACACTCATGAATACACAGAAAGAGGTTATAATTTGGACTTAGACTAATTTCTATTGATTTCATTTCAGCCAACAAAAAACGGGTGGTCACCTTGTGTTTCCCCAGGAGTCAACTCTATAAAGCTTCTGCATTTCTCCCCTGCCAACAAAATTCAAAATCAAATCATTAAAATCTAATTAAAGCATGTTTGAAGCTGAAACTGAAAAGGTTGTTCATATATAACTGCTTGTCTGTACACCTGATGCTCTCACCATCACTGTGTTTCTCACAACTTTCCCAAAAGCCAGTATGGAAGTATCTAAAAGCGAACTTGTCCTCCCCTGTCTCCCAGATATAGTGAACAGCGTTGGCCAGCTGCCTCTGCCTGATCTTTGCCAGCTCCTCCCTCCTGGCTGGAGACAGCGTTCGGTTGAAGGGGTTTTGAGTGGGAGACTCTGTGTGACAACACAAGTACAGTATTTTTAGGCTCATCATCTTTATCTGCACAGTGCTGATTCATAATAAAGCTTATTTCAGGCTATGTTTCATATAGAGCAAGTCTAGAGCGCACAAGTGTAAGCATTTCACTGCTTTGTTCAGAAATAAGCTTTATTACGAATCAGCACTGTATGAATCGTGTTTCAGTGATTTGAATGTGTTATGTATGAGGGTGTGCGTGACAATCATGTGGTTTATTATAAATTATAATGCATGTATGCTATAGAATGAGAGAAGAATGCACACAGCAACCTGTGACTCCCTGTGTGTGTGTGTGTGTGTGTGTGCGTGCGTGCGTGCGTGCGTGCGTGCGTGTGTGTGTGTGTGTGTGTGTGTGCGTGTGTGCGTGCGTGCGTGTGTGTGACACAAGTGGAGAGTAAGGGGTAACAGTAGATCTTCTTTTAGTGCAAGTACACAAAGTACATTGTGATCCAAGATGATTCCATTGTGCAGTAAAATCTGTTAATCTCAGTGTGGATTAAACATATCTGTTGAGAAAATAAAGACCAGGCAGCAGGCCATGCACAACTTCTCCTCCATGAAAAAAAATAAACCTGTGGGAGATCCCATCACACCCCACAGATTAAAACTAATCCATAATTAAATTCAAGGCCAGGCTAAGTGATGGACAAAGAGAGATTATTAAAATATATCTGAACCAAGGACAATGAGTCTGCAACGTGGTGAGGAGCCTGACAGGGAGATTAGTTCTAGGTATCGGTCGTTATGCAGCGACAGAGAGCAGAGATCAAGAAATTCCATACTTGTGTAATCAGGATCAGCAGGCACATTTTTAGGAAAATCAAAAACGAAGCTGCCGATAAAAACGACTGTATTTGGTGGACCAATAAGCTCAGTTTGTCAAAACAAACCCTGTGAAGTCCCAGAATATTTCTTCAACATTTAAATGAAGAATTCCGCTGCTAGAAACATTTCCTTCCCTGACGCTCTCATATGCATGATGGCGACTGTGCTCACCTCCACCTGACACTTAGGAAGGCAGATGATTTGCTTTGTTGAATGAATCCATAGCGAATATTGACCATTCAGTGCTCATGTCAGTTCCAAGGCATCTCAAAAATCAAGTTACTTTGGTGTCTTTATTGTAAAACTATTGTCTTTTTTTGTGAAACTATCATTTGACAGAAAGCAATCCACACTAATTAAAAAAATTCCAAAATTTGGTTTGCAAGTTTAACCGTTTCGATTCCTAACTGAAAAGTTTCATGTGCAAATGTTGAAGCTTTGCTTACAAATCCAAGTTTCTGGGCACATGTAAAGTTTTGCTTGCATATCAAAAGGTTTGTTTGTGGATACAACAGTTTTACTTGAAAATCTGAAGGTTTTCGCTTACAAATCCAAAGGTTTTGCTTACTGTTGAGCTAGGCCTTATGGTCTTACATCTGTCTGAGAAAGACCTCGATCAAGAGCAAGCATACAATTTTGTCTGGAAAATAAAACATTTGGATTTCATGACAAAAACTTTAGTAAAAACCTCTTTCTATTGCAATTCTATTGCAAACCTCTTCTGTTTGATTGCGCCATGAAGATACAAAGGTGACTCTTTCATCAGTGTTGATGGGGTTACAGGTTACCTGTTGCTATGACGATGATGATGATACCTAGTAAATAACAACCTGAGAAAACATCAAGAGACTGACATCATCCACAAATTCGGGCATGCCCTTCAACATGATGTCATAGAGATGTGGAGGAGTGACAGGTAAACATGTCTGTACTGGTCAGTACAACCGGATTTTCCCTCACTTGCTTCATATATTCACTCTGATCTTTTTCTTTTCTTTGTTTTCTTCTGCTGTTTACCATCTTAAAGAGTAATATTCTGAAATCTGTCTATATTTTCATATTGTTTTCCATTTTCATGAGTTGATGGGTTTTTTTGGTGGAGTTTTGTTAGCAGAATAGTCTTTATGAGACATATATCTTATTCTCATTTTTAGACCCATTATCAAAATGGACAGGTTCACCCAAAAAGTGGTTCCTGAAATGCACACGCATGCTGAAACATAAATGTCAAAAAGCCATCCACAGCAAAACTACACATAAAGCATCAAGAAGCACAGCGCCACCCTGATGTGCGGAAGTAAAAGACAGCGTGTCATCTCCGTACCTGTGGTGTAAGGCTCGCTGTTGTTCTGACCACAGTTCTTCATTTTGACGGGCGACAGGCAGAGGGGCTTGACCACCTTGTGAGTGCCCTCACACCAGTAGGAGGTGCAAAGAGCCAGGATGGAGAGGGCCAGAGCCAGAGAGGTCAAGGTCAGGGAGAGCAGGGAGCGAGAGCGACGTGACATACCCTCCAGCATGGCCACACGGGTGGGGGAAAGAAGAGGCAGGAAGAGAAGGGGTGGGGGGGGGGGGGGGGAGGCAAAGAGGGGACAGAAGGGGGGTGCTGCACGTGGAAGTAAGATAAGCGGGATGACTAGAGTATCAGCTGGAGCAAAGAGGGTAGAACAGATGCTTCAGGGTGGTTTTAAGAGGTGATGAACGGCCAGGTTTAAATAGAAAGATGAATGATGTAACAAAACAGACAGAAGATGACAAAATGATACTGTAATGATTAAAAGAGAGGAAGACAGAGAGGATGAGAGGACAGGGAGAAAGATATCTGAGCTTGATACATGTGAGAAAGGACAGATGGGACACAAAAATGAACAAGAGGGGATTTAGACGGACGATGGTTCAAACTAGGAGAGAACAGTAGGATGAGAGGACAGAACAGTATGCTGGACAGACAGCTTTAGTGTGTAATGTCCGGCTGCTATTGATCCCTGATCCCATACATCCTTTGACTGAGCTTCACCCTGGCTAACGCTGAATGGATTAGTTCATACTGGCTGCAAAACTGATATAATTTATCACTGATGTAAATAAATTAAAAAAAAAAACCTCACAAGTCCTATTAAAAAGAAAATAATCAGCTGGTAAGAATGAACGGAGCACACATCAGCTGAGGTGACCTCATGGTGACGTCTAACTTTTGAAATGTTTCTTCAGTCATTACAAGTCTTTCAGCTGCGTTTATGAGAATAAGTCATGTTTGCCGGCTTGTCCAGGCTAATGTGTTCCTGCCTCTTGATCCAGACACTCCAGCGTGACGCTCATTATGAATTGTGGATCGAGGCAACATAAGATAAAGGGGAGCAAAACGAGAGATTACTTTTTTTTTTGATTAAATTATGGATAAACCACAGATCTAAATGAAATTTTTGCTAGTAATCCTTGTAAATCTGTAATCTGTTTGTGTTAGGTGTATTTTAGTGTGAAATGCACTCTGACCATCCCTGCTGGCTCTCACTCTCTCTCGTGCCTGTCAACCCCTGAAATTCAACAGAATCCCAGTTAAAATTGTTTAACACGGTAAGAACAAGCCATGTTTCTACACGAGAACACATTCAATGTGATCCTTATTATCTCGATAATGCTGAAAATATTCAGCAATATTATAAATGAGCAGAACAGTAGCACAAATTGGACACAGATTAGTGATTTGGGCAATAATACTATCCATCTATCAACTATCCTCAACTGTCTGCTGATTACTTTGGAAGACCTGTTGTGATCATTTTTTGTGTGCAGTTTTAACAGCTTGTCTTAGTGAACAACTCATCAGCTTGGATTTTACAATGTCAAGTTCTTCCATGACCAATAAAAGTATCAAGAGTTCTATGGAGATTAATCTTCTAAGTACTTTGATGGCATTATCATCAAGCATGATGAAAATTTTAACGCCAGTATTTATGTTTTGTATTTAAAGAAAACTGACCGTTGGATCATTTTCCATCAAACGACATCAACGTGACATTATTTTCAAATTTCTGTCAGAAGCCTCTAAAAAACTCCACATATTTTTCTTTAAATGCAACATCCTGTCACTCGCAGCATATTCAAAAAAAAGCGTAATCCATCCGACATCTTCATCTAAGCTTAAAAAGCTAGCAGTTTTATTTAGTAAATAAATAATAATAATAATCACGTACAGACCTTTTCTCGTCCCTTGTGGTGCCTCGAGTTAAATATGACCTCAAATTACATTCCTGACTGTCCTCTACAATCATTGGTCATCTTCTCCCTCAAAAAGATCCTCAGGATTTTAGCGGCTCCGTCTTGAACTGATTCATCGCCTCTTTCTGTGTTTGCTTCCAGCGTTCCTCTTCCAGGATGAGCATCAGTGACCCTTACCTCTCCAGTTGCACCCCCCCACCCACCCACCCACCCGGCCGGCCTCTAATCCTCCTAGTGAATAGTCGGATGTAGATGCAAGTCTGGTAGTGACTGTGTGTCTGTCTCCTCACCACTCTACGCCCTTTTCTGTCTTTCTTGGGAATTTATGTCACAAACCCATCCTGAATCATGTAATCCTTCTAAGTCCATCTGCTGCTGTAGTTTCCCCTCACTCCCTGAGTCGATCCCTTTTCATTGGAGTTTCCTACTCAACCTGTAACGACTGCTACAACTTCCTCTACATCAAAACTTTAACCTTTAAACATTGCACTATGAGGGTGGATGAAAGTGTGAACCACTCTTTTATCCATAAAAAAAAGAGTGCTCCTATTTTTTCAATCCCCCTAATCAGCACCAACTCTATGTAAAGCCAAATGTTGTACCTGCCAAATGTTTATTTCGAGGTGCCAAATGAGATTTCTTATAAATGACAGGAGAGTTTCCATAAAGTCTCAATAATTTATTTACAGCATGTAAACTTCATAAAACATAGAAAAAAAGAAAACAAACAAACAAACAAAAACAAAACATCAATGTGTGCAGATGTGCTCAGATGCTGAAGGTAAGAAAAGGAGGCCCACAATGGAGTTAACCCCAAGCTTGAGATTTACAGTAATGTAGAACCAGCTTGCCATCGCTGCCAAAACACTGAAAGACAATAAATACACATTTGGATTAGATCTTTAAAGCAAGAGGATGTTCATCAGTTCGCTTCATTCAAGACTTTTCGGTCTTTACTATCTCTTATAGAGAAATTAATCAATGGTCAAGGATTATGGCTTGGGTCACTTGGAGCTTCCCCCTTATGGCTCCCTCTGCTGGTCAAAGCTCCACATGAGTCAGTCACAGTGGTGGACTGAATAAGTCGGTTCTAAAATCCCTACTTCATTCATACTTAATTAAAGGCTAAAGAGGAAATCGTGCGGTAGTCAGTCAATTATCTTCCTGGAAGACCTGATACTTTTATAGGACAGGGGTATCAAGATTGAGTTATTTACAGCAATATTTTGAGCCACTGATTGCCATTACATCATATCCTGATGCAGTTCTTGAAAATAGTAGTAGGATGTCAGTTTTTCATCAAACATGCTGTTCATAAAGTCAAAAATATAATATAAAAAATTGTGTTTAAGTGACACTAAAAAGACAAGAATAGTGCTTGTTGAGTGTTTCTAATTGCTATCATGGACATAAAAGTTATGTTTCTGTACTCACATCAAAGAGGATCCCCACTTCTTGATCCGGTGACGGGGAAAAAGACTGGTTAACATAAATGAACTGAAACGATAAAAGTAAAGCAAATCTCATTAATTAATTGACAGACCTGCAAACGCTCTTAAAACCTTCATTCTGGAGTAAACAAGTTTGCTGACAAATTCATTTTCTTACCAGTTGTTCATTGGCATCAAGCTTGAGGAAGCGAGTGATGAACTGAGCAAGTGACTGTACTGTCCTCCCCCTGTCCACGGCCCATTTCTTGGTTTTCATAATCGGAGCGTCACCCACCGCTTTCAACAACACGTCAACTACAAAAATGGAGAGGGGATGAATGCAAGCTTCCTCTGCTGCCACGCACTGGTCCAGGAAAATCTCATCTTGAAAGTTTCAGGGCAGTAGAAACTTCTGATGATGGGCAGTGTGACTGATAAGAGCAGCAAATCAAATGTAGAAAGTCGATAATCATAAGGTCTTCCATAAGTATAAGTATAAAACTAGATTCATTAGTATTACAGACTAATGGCTGCTCATTATGAAGGTCTTATTTGTACAATTAGTTTAAAGTGTGTAAAAAAGAAGCAGCAGCTGAAAGGCATCCATTATTGATTTCACAAAAAAAGCTATAACAAGACATTTATCCAACCGGACTGCATTTGACAGCTTGATGCTAACTGAAGCTCGTTATTTAAGCATACATAAATGAACTTAATTCTTATATAGTTAGAAGTTTATTTTCTGTTGGCCCGGGCATAATATATATTTAGTATCTATAACGTTTAAAACACATGGCCTTCCTCTGTAAAGTGAATATGTAACTGCATACAGATCATATTTAGCAATAATAACATTAGCATTAGCTACTTCCCAGCCAGTACTACCGCATGAAAAATCCAGCAATATGATTGGCTTGACTGGAAAATAAAACACTCCTATTGGTTAGTTTAACGTCATGCTCACACGTCACACACCCGGAATTGTTTACTCGGCATTAGCAAGATTCCTCGTTAAACAGATGGCCATTGTTCGCTAAATGATAATCAATGTAGGTATACAACTCTTTCGTACTTTTCTTCTTCTCGTCGTTTGTTGTCGAGTCGTCAGGCGGTGAATGCGGCTCCTCTTTCTGCACCTCTGTGGGGGATTCCGCACTGTCGGACATCTTCAAGCCTTCACTGAAAGGCTGTGTGGTTTCCACCCATCTGAACTAGCAAGGCGATTCGCGTTCAACTGTGACTTCCATTGGCTTAAAGAAACATCTATTACTCAGGAACGTTATTCTATTGGTCATTTGTTTTCTTGGAAGGCGGGGTTTAGCAAAGACCGACATGAACTTCTATGTCCACTTAGCTGTAAGCTAGGTAAGTTCTTGTTACATGCAGCGTCGTATTGTATTTATATAAAATTTACAGTCGGTTTAGTTAACTTCATGATGTTGCCATTTGGAGATTCTAGTCTTGCTTTCAGCTGCAAGTAAATTTGATATATTTTCTACCTGTTTCAAAAGACTCAGGTGGCGTCACATGTGTCTAGGTTGACCGTAGGACCTCAACCAGTTTAACCTGTGACCCTCTCCTCCTCCTCAAGATCCGGACAGCTACACAAAACAAGTAAGTTGACATTTACATGTCTGCAATTGACCTTGGTTTGCAGTTACTTTTGTTGTGTCCGTCAGATCATTTTTTTTGCCTCATTAGAGTTGTAGAAATGTGTTCCTTGCACGTGGGAAAATATTCTATCCTATACAGAAAAGCCATTGAGAAAAGTAACCTGAAGTTGTTTGACTAAGTTAGATGTTAAATAAAGTCTAATAATGCACCAGATCAGCTACTTTTGCAAATATCTCCAGTCATGGCTTGTTATATAATCAACTCTTAATTAATCTTTGAAATTACACCTTGCATCTGAATATTAATGATGCTGCATCAGTGAATGATATTGTTTGTTTTCTTGATCTTGCAGTGGCAGGCATCGGCAGGCTCTCCACCAAGGATTCAGTGCTCTTCCTGTGTGATATGCAAGAGAAATTCAGACCCAACATCTTTCAGTTCACTAACATAGTCAGCAATGCAGCCAGATTGTTGCAGGTTGGAAATATTATGAGCCAAACTGCTTATCAGTGTATTCCAATACCTCAGATTAAATCTTTCTGCTTCCACTTTCTCCTCGTAGGCCAGTCGTGTTCTGGGCATCCCCCCTATTTTGACAGAGCAGTATCCTAAAGGCTTGGGACCCACAGTGCCAGAGCTGGGAGCAGAAGACCTGACAGCTCATGCTAAAACATCATTCACCATGATGATAGAGCAGGTGGAGAAGGAGCTGCAGGCCCTGGGGAACCCCAAACAGGCTATACTGTGCGGAATAGAGGCGCACGCTTGCATCGCAGTAAGACTATATGCATATACTGTATTTATATCACCGTAATTCCTTTGCACCACACAGCTCCTCAAGTGTGATGGGTGGTGTATGTCGTCTTCAACCTTCGAAAGCTGTTGCTGTTGGGTTCAGCATTGTGCTGCCATCCGCCACTGAAAGCACAGTGATTTATTATTTTTTTTCAACCAAGTCATCCTATCACATCTAAAATCATCTCAAGCTCATGATACATATTTCCACAGAGGAGTTGTTCTCCTACCCACAGTCATGAGGGTGAGGACCCATCCATTGCTGCTTGGTCACACTTCATTTTCTGCAGCAATCATCAGGCAGAAAGAGACGGTCTGTTCTCTCATCTAATAGGTTCACATCGTATCTGTCTTGTTTAGTTGTTAGCTGAAGTTTGTTCACATTTTGTGCAAGTCCGCTAATCACAAATAATCTACTCCGCAAACACCACACTTTGGGAGGTGATACTGTGCAATTTGCCTCAAATAGTGTGGACACAATGTAACAGATATTTGTTGTAATATTCTGGTTTTCACAGTGTCCCTCCCTGACTCATTAATTTGCTAAATGGCAATGTATTTGCCAGATCTGGCATTTTTACAGTCGTGTCAAGCGGTGTACCGCTGACACCATTCACCGCAGATTTGTGGACCTCGTGCGCTTCCTTCTGTTTCTATCTATTTGATGTGTCTGAATCCTCCCTGAATCATTCAGTTTTAAAAGTGTGATTTTAGGGTGGTTTTATGCGCTTGCCAGACAGTGCGTCTCTAATCTCATCACCACAGATTACTGCGCTACAGTTGGGGGGGTGGACTGGACTGTTACAGTACAATATGTAACCACTGTCCCACCCTCCGAAAGCAGAATGAGTATAATTAATATCACTTGACCCATTTTCTCGATGCTGACATGGTGTGAACTGAGGCACAGCTGATGCCTCCTTATATTATTACTCGGTTTGTGAACTGGTGTGTTTGACCCTAGTGTGAGTACACACGCTTCAACCTCTTAACCCAATTTTGACAGCTTTTACAGGGTAAAGCTGCTACTAAATGGAATATAAGTTATTCTATGTAAATGTTACTCTAATTTCCTCTTTCTGTTGTATTTTCTGATTTAATGTTTCACATAGCCTCCTCAGTTTCAAGAGGCGAATGATGAGTAAAGGGGAAAAGCTGCTCTTGTCCATGTTACCTTTGCCCATTTTTTTCTTCAGTGTACAACATTTGACCTGCTTGAGAAGGGAATGGAGGTTCATATTGTGGCTGATGCTGTTTCATCAAGAAGGTAGCAACGTGTGTGTGTGTGTGTTTTGTTTAAAAATGACTTAGTTGACATCAGCCTAAAATTGGGAGTTTGTGGCTGCTTCATAGTGTTCAGGTAAGGATGTAACAGTTTCACCAATCATCATGTGACTAGAGCAATAAAGTTAGTATGATCTGGATTATTTTTGGTCACCCAGTTTAAGATCAGTTTTGCTTAGTTTTAAAATAGAATATTTAATTAATCCATACTGTTGGATGACTAATTCATTGTGGAATAATCAGCTAACATAGTTGAAATAACGTCACTCAAAATATGCATCATTGTTAAAAATGAAGAAGAGCAACGGGCCAAGCACATTCCTTGGGGGACACCACTCTGTATCTTTGTCCTCACAGTAGAAAAATTATCATTCTGTTATGATTATGAACCCCGCCTCTCGCCCAAAGGCTGCTGGGATAGACTCCAGCCCCCCCGCGACCCTTAACAGGATAAGGGTCAATTGCAGATAAAATCCATCCATCCAACCATTTGCTTCCTCTTATCCTGTTAAGTGTCATGGGGGGGTGCTGGAGCCTATCCCAGCAGCTTTGAGACAAGAGGTGGGGTTCACCCTGGACAGGTCAACAGTCCATCACAGGGCCAACACATAGAGACAGACAACCATTCACACTCACAGTCACACCTACGGTCAATTTAGAGTATCAATCAGCCTCGTCCCCTCTTGATGTCTTTGGACTGTGGGAGGAGGCTGGAGTACCAGAGAGAACCCACACAGGAACAGGGAGAACATGCAGACTCACACAGAAAGACCCCTCTTGCTGTGAGGCGACAGTGCTGACCACTGCACCACCGTGCCACCCTTGCAGATAAGATAAGCGCCAAAATTTGAAGCAACAAAAACCAAAACACAAGGCTGTCTTTAAATTAACATGTATATGAACAACAGTTTTAAAAGACAGCATAAGTATAACTTATTTCAACATTAATAAACTTGTTAGATAGTAACTCCTAAAATATACATTTTTTATCTTAAACATCAAAGTTTGTGGAGCTTCAAGCAGGTTTTCACTGAACTGAATGAAAAAGTAAAATTGTCTGTTTGTCTGGAAACTGTACATGCGTGCGTTACTATAGAAATTCTGCTTCTCTCCACAGCCAGACAGATCGTTTGTTTGCCCTGTCCCGACTGAAGCAGAGCGGAGCGTTCCTCACCACCACAGAGGCTGTCCTGCTGCAGCTGGTCCAGGATGCCAAACATCCCAACTTCAAGGAGGTGCTTACTACAGCTGATTCAGCTTAGATTTGTCACAAATAATAAGCCTGCCAGTGTTCTCCAAAAGGAAAATTAATTTGGCGTACCACTGCAGCAAGACGGGCTGCCAAAAATATTTTGGCAACTGTGGCTTTGTCTGTGTTGACTAGCTGCAGGGGACTTTGCATTCGGAGACGGCACACTCCAGAGGTTCTCTTGTGAACTTGCCATCAATTTAAATTCATACTGGGGACACTGCCAGCCTTAGTGCAACTGTTTGACTGTTGTTAATGACTCACATGTATTCTCTCATTTTTATTGTCAGATTCAGAAGCTCCTGGCGCACCCGTCCCCTGACACTGGCCTCCTCGCCTTCTTCAGTGCTCTGTAGTGTCACTCTTCTGTATGTTGTGCAGAGAATACTGATCAAATTCTCGAATAAAGTGATGCTGTTGCTTTAAATGTGTAGGACTTACGTATGAATGAATGTGTATCATAACCTTGTGCCCAGCCATAGGTTAGTAACATGGGTATCAGTACCCTGAGAATCTTGTCCTTCAGGCTGTGAGAAGCTGGAGAGGCGGTACCTACTCACAGAGGCGGGCGCAAAGAATTGATGTCATCAAGAGGGAGGAGTGAGTGATGTAATTCATGTACGGGCAAAAAGGGAGGTGAAAGAGAGAGAGAAAACGGAAGCTCTCCCGATACTTTTTTGTGTATATTTCTTCTGCAAAGTTACACAAACTACCGAAGTCAAGTTCTTACTGGAGGCTTGGTGGGGATCAACATGCTGGAGCGAGGGATCTGAAGAGGAGGACGTTTGTCAGCAGTTGTGCACCATTGATGACAACATCAAATATTAACACTTTTTAAGGCCTTGGCCCTCAAGTGACTACAGAGGAGGTAAGCAAGTCACACTTCTGCTTCAGAAATAACAGTGAGTATGGAGAGGTGGCACATTCAACAGTTGAATTGCGCATGTAATGGCCCTCCTTATGAATGGATAGTTTCCAGGATCTTGTTGTGGAACTTCCAGTACTAGTTGTATTGTGACGCTGGTTGGAAGTACAGGAATACATCAGTTGGCAGTAATTTATTACAGACAGAAGAGATCTACTGAGGCATTTCTCAGTTTGTCCTAACTAAAGAATACAAAGTAACTATCCCTCCTGTTATGTCCTAGACCCTGGACAGAGAGAAAGGGAAATCATGTCCACTGACTTGGACTCCAGTCTCACCAGCATTGACTGGCTGCCCCAGCTGGGAATCAGCAGCCTGCGCTCTGGTAGAGAGAGAGGAGGAGGAGGAGGGGAGAGGGACAAGAAGAAAGACAGAGGAGGGGAGAGTGGGGATTTCTTACCCTCTGTGCCGGACCCTTCCTCTTCTAACTGTAAGGGGAAACCCCCTCACAGCTACGCCACTCTCATTGCCATGGCAATAGCAGCTGCACCTGAGAGGAAGTTGAGTCTGAATGACATCTACACCTGGATCAGTGACACCTTCCCCTATTACAGCCGAGCAGGCCGTGGATGGAAGGTTAGCTTCAAATAACTCATCAGTGCACTTGAGTAACAGCTACACATGCGTCTGCAAAAGATTGTATTTGAATCACCAGCTAGAACAGAAAGAGAATTGTCATCTTTTTGTTGAGTTACATTATTCTGCAACCTTGTTCTCACTAGAACTCCATTCGTCATAATCTGTCCCTCAATAAATGCTTCAGGAAAGTTCCTCGGCCACAGAATGACCCTGGCAAGGTGAACAAGTTTAAGAATGTCCATATAATGTTGTCTATATCATATCAGATGGACATATTGCGGATCAAAAGGATGTACATATAATTTTCTGGCTATCTAGGGCTCTTATTGGACAATGGATGGACCTGTAGCAGTAAATCCAGTGAGGGCGCCAAAACGTCCCTATCCAGAAGGGGGAGAGGAGGGGCTCAATGTAGGTCTAACACACATCATCAAAGCAGTTACAAACTTCTGGAATATTTGTTTCTATTTTAAGATTTTTTTTATTTCATAGAACATTTCTCAGCCAGGTCTTTGCTGTTTACTGATATCTGCACGCCAAATGTATGATAAAAAAAAAACCTCATTATGTTTGGTTAAGAGGTGTTTCTCCCATGTATATTGAAAAAGTGAAATTATTATTTCAAAATACTCTGAACATCGACTCATTTTTCAAGTAACTATGTTCTTTTTGGTCAAATAATCCACAGAATGCTCTCAACAGAAAATTTGATGTTCCTTCTCCAAGATCAGTCATGGTGTTCCACAGGGATCAGTGCTCAGCCCACTTGGATAAATACCATTGAAGTTGCACATAAATGAGCCACTATTTATATGATTGATCATGTGTTGCTCACTACACAAATGGAATCTTACAGAAAACAACCTTCAATTTCTGTAAAGTTTTGAATGTGGCACTTCTGAGGCGTCTTTGCCCATCTGGCGATTGTACATAGAAGGTGATTTGATTCTTTTTTTGATCACTGCAAATAGCAACTATGGTGTGTTACAGATTCAGCAAGTACCAGAGAGAGGACCCTCCCCTCAACAGCCACAACCAGCTTCTCAAACAGACTCCCAGCTTCTCAAAGCGAAGCCCCTTGGTGTCATCCACCACCGGTCGCCCAAGCCTGCCTCCCTCTCTCCGCCCCCATGCAAGGTAACATCCGTAGCATTTCTCTCAGCTGTGCATAGTTAACCTGCACTTGATAACACACTATCTTCTCCTTTGCAGCAACCATCCCCTTACATGCCAGCTCCTGCTCCTCATCCATCCTTTGCCCCTATGTCTTCCATAAGTTCTTTCCCTGCTCCTCATCCACCTGGCCCCACCTTCTCCATCCCCCCTGTGTCTGCACCAACTCTGTCTGCCACCAGCGTTGCCACAGCTCCTCCTACAGCTGCTCCTTCTTACTCTGATGCTCCTCTCTCCTTTCCTGCTAATTCAGGACCTGAATCTGTTTCCACCTTCTCTGGCTCTGCTAACTCTGCACCTGTTTGCACCGCCTCAGGTCACACTCATGCTTCTGTATCTGTGGGCCCTCCCCCTGCTGTCCCTTCATCTGTTGCTGCCCCCTCTTCTGTTGCTGTTCCTCTTGCTACCTCTACTGATCCTCCACTCCGGTTTACCTTTGATGAGATGAACTTACCAGACTTGTATGCATCGTTCAAGTCTCTTTTCAAGACAATGCGAGAGAGAGGAGGCTCACAGTGTAAGTAGTACTGAGTGGATTGACCTGTTTTGTGTGTATTAGCACTATACAGTGTTCTAAAATCACCAGTTTTCCTTCCAGCGGATGCTGCTCCTTTTGCTGTGCTGAGCAACGACATCACCCCACTTCACACGCCAACTCTGCTACCAGTGTCCCCTCATCCTGTTCCTACTCCAGCTGCACTCGCTCCTCCACCTGCTCCAGCTGCGCTTGCTGCACCACCTCCACCTCAACCTGTTCCACTTGCACCACATGCACACCCCCCTGACCCAGATCGCCCTTTGCAATACAGTAGGTTCCACTTTTATCAACAAAATTACATCTATTAAAGCAGGGAGTATCATGAGAACTTTTCTGTGTATAACGCCTTTCTGTTTTTCACTTCAGCGGTGCCAGCTGACTGGTTCAGTAACCCGGATTCTCTGAGGGAGAGTACCCGCATTGCCAGCAACCTGGACTGGGCCAACATAGACCTCTCAGGTCACCCAGGTCTGAGTTGTTTAACACAATCTTTTATAGGCATCAGTTTATCCAAGTTAAAAAGTATTTACTCATTTACCCGTGCTCTGATTTTGCCGACATTCACGAGAAAACTGAGATTTCTTCCTCTGCCTAGTTCACAGAAATACTGGGCTACATTTCAATCAAAAGCAGTGTGCTCTAATTCCACAAATTGAATAACTAGATAATCTACTGAATACTTTACCTGGAAAATTAATTGGATGCTATTTTGCTCATAAGAAATAATACTGAAATATCTAAGTACACAATATTTCCTGCTTCTCATAAGAGGAAATGTCATTCTTTCTTAAAGGACAGTTCAACCAAAAATGAACATTTGTCATTATCTACTCCCCCTCGCATAGATACAACATTGGGCGAAGTTTTTTTTAGTCCACAACCAAAAAAGGGAATTCGAGTGTCCTGAATGGCATGAGGGTGGGTAAATAATAACTTACATTGTGAATGAACTCTTCCCTTAAGTTTTCTTGGTGTAGTTAATGAATATATTTAGTTTTGAACTAATTTGAAGATGAATAAAGATAAGATAAATTTGGAAACTGGGGGTATTTTTTGACCGAGCAATGAGAATGATTCATTCAATTAAGGGCAAAATGTTTAATTTAATCAATAACCAAAATAAGTGCAGCCCAAAGGAGGAGATTAACAAAATTGCAGTTTGTTTTAGTGCTGATACATCTACAAAGAAATTTTATGAGGGTGAATGTGCAAATACATACCCACAGACGAGTTAAATGTAAAATACTTTGCGTTTTCCAGTAAACTATCCTTTGTAGATTAACTTGAGCATCAGCTGTGATAACTGAAACAGTGACATTAGAACCTTTACGAGAGATTTTTTTGCTAACTTACTGAGATAGTGATAATGGCAGATCATTTTTTTTACTCATAGCCTTAACTCTTTTCACTAAACATGTCAAACATTTCCATTGCCAGACTTGCTGGAGAGCATGCGTCAGGCGGAGCTCTGCGACTGGGCCCTGGATCCGGCTCTCTTCACATCACTCTGTGATTCTCTGAACCGCTTCTTCACTCAGAAAGGCATGATCACTTCTGGGAATAACTCCCCACTGGCACTCGGTGCACCTCACTCCTTACAAGTCCTGCCATTCTCCAATCCACCTCCCACTCTTGCTAGCCTCACCCAGCCCTCAGCGTTCCCTTATCCGCCTGTAGTAACCACAGCCAATGGAACACAACTGCCCCGGAGGCCTGTGCACATGCAGGGGAACAACCTGCATCGACCACAGTTACAACAGACCTCAAACACAACAGGTAGGATACAAAGGAAATAGATTACCTCGAAGTCCTAGACAAGAGAACTGAGTTTCTATAGTTCCCTGAATGGTAAATGCAGTCTGGCAGTTGTAAAGGAGAAGGTACTGAAATATGAACTCATTTCCCTTTTTTTTTTTTGCGCATGGTGAATAAGTTCAGCTTTCTCTTTCTCAGCTGGGATGCAGCCTCAGACTATGGCCCCACGACCACGTCCTCCTTTAAAGAGTCTCCATAGCAACAGTGAGGAGATACAGGATGACTTCGACTGGGATTCTCTCGTTTGACACTCACCGTCTCCCAGAGGAAAGACACGAGAATTTTCAAGAGAAATGTGACTCTTCACAGAATCTTAAGTCTATGCAGAGGCTGCCTCACCAGAGCAAATTTGGGATCAAGTTTGCCTCAAATGACTGATTATTGTATTTTTTTTAACCATTATTCAAAATCCTTTGCTGTAATCGCATTTTTGTTTTTTGCATATTTTCGCGCAGGCAATTAACAGGGTGTCTTTTTTCCTCTCTGGTTGCGGATTTATTAACAAGTTCACCAAAGAAAATAAGATGTAAATTTATTCTCTTCACATTATTGTACTCTGCAGCAGTAAAAATTGCATATATGATACACACAAGCATCAACTACAGCGCAAGCATGAAACAAGCCATACACCCATCCTGTGTTTTGTTTTTTAATTTCATAAATTTGTTTAGATTTTTTTTTTTTCCATTTTACTTTTCAAATGTGAATGTTTCACAGTCAACACCACACAAAACCTTACCCAATAAAAGATATTTTCTTGTTGATATAAAATAACAATAAATTCAAACTAAATTAAAAGAACAGCATGGAGCAAGTTTGTCAAGTCCCCGTTTTTCTTTTCCTTTCATTCACTGAAATCATTGTCTTTTTTCTTTTTTTTTTTTCCCCCAAGAAGCATCAGTAGCTCTCCCTCCTCAAAGGAAAGAGGGATGAAATACAAGGACAGTGGTGTTTAGGGAGACCTGTATACCAGGAGTCCCACATGAACCTGACTGGAAAATACCGTTTGGGATAACCAAAAAAACAAAACAAAACAAAAAAACAGCAAAAATAACAAACAAACAAACAAACAAACCCCCCCCACATGATTGGCAGAGAAAGGTGTGACCCTTATAATACCTCATTTGAAAATTTCAACATTACATCGTATTAATACAAGTGTGAATTTTTAAAAGCAAAATTAATGGGTGTAATTTCTGCTTTTCAGTCACTGAAAAAAAAGATTGAACGAAGGGAAAAGGGAGACATATTGATACATATACACAGAAACAGGCGTTTGCACTATTGCATACTTGCACACTCACAAATGAGCATTCATAATCTCGTTCATGTTTCTTCACACACATTCACCATCATCCCCCCCCCCTCCCCCCCATTAGACCACGGATGTCAAAGCGCTCAGGTTTCTACAATAATGAGGAAAGAAAATAAAAAGCTTTTTTTTTATTTAAATGGCATCGTCGGGTTTGATTCTTTTTTTTTTTATTCGTTTCCAAAAACTGGAAAAAAATAAATTACATTTAACATTAAATTAAGAGTGATACTTGAAAATATTTGACCACATTGTGTCTGAAATGTTAATGCAGATTTTTCAGTCCATCTTTCAGTCTGGCGTTCATTAAAAAAAAAAAAAAAATCATCCTTCATGCACCTCATTTCATTTCAGTGATTCAGTGTTTGTCTTCATTGTACAGAGAGAAACAAGGAAGAGGCAACAGTGTCTCTGTTCAGTTTGTTAGTGGCTATTTCCCCTCTCCCGCCGTCTCTCTCAGTGCAGTCATATTAGACTATAGCAGTGTGACACTCATTGACTTACCTTCATCTCACACAGGACTGAAAAATAACAAAAACAACATGAAGAACAACACAAGAACAGGATTGAAACAAAATAAATAGATCTCTATTTCCTGCCCAAAATAACTGAAATGAAAGGAACTAAATATGAAAATTATTTTTGAAATAATGTAATGCTTTTGGAAGAAAAGAAGCATAATTTTTGATTTTTTTTCTTTAAATATAGAGATGTAGACATTTTTCTTGTTGGACACAAACTGTGTTGAGCAGGGATGAATAAAGGGGGCAGCAGGTACGACAGAGGAGGGGTGGGTGGAGTAGTGGAGACACTTCCTCAAAGAAGAAAAGGGTTGGTGCTGGCTCCCGTCGTTCCTCCACCTCCCACTGGTCCTCCTGCTCCCATCACTCCTCCTGTTCCAGTGGACCCACCCAAAATCAGCTGAGGGGGTGCTGCCCCTCCGGGACCCAACAAACTTGAGCCTGGTGGTGCCATAGGCGATAGCCCACTGTAGGTCATGCCCATGGGGCTGGCCTGCATCATGCCCAGGCCCATTCCTGAAGCCCCCATGCCCACACCCATCGGCCCCATGCCCATTCCTGGTTGTACCATGCTCAGCATGGGGTTGGGAGGCACAGGACTGGTGCGAAGGCCACTCAGACCGAGTGATGAGGGCTGTGGTGAAATGGAGGTCATGGCCGGGGCCACGCCGAAAGGGTTTGAAGAGGCAGGTGTTGGAGAGACCCCCCTGCTAGAAATGGTACTGCCTGGGGTGACTGCCATGCCAGGAGCAGGAGATGAGCCTGGGGGCCACAGGGGACACAGAGTGGCAAAAACCTCATCAAAGACCAGCAGTATTAGAATATGTTCGATTACTCATTTTATTTGAACAGGTGAAGGCTGGCGCTATCATGTATGTTTCTGATTTCAATAAATCCTGTAAAAAGACCAAAAACACTGTCCAATTTCCCCCCCCTGTCCTTGGCTCTTCTTCTTGATCCTTTCTTTTCTTCTCAAAGAGACCTACAAGGTTGCACCTAAAAAGGCAGCATAGATAGCTGCGACTCACCTGTGTTCTGGAGGAAGGGGTTGTGCGCTGATGATGACGAGATGGAAGGAGGTGGTGGCTGTTTGGGTTTGGGTTTAGAAGACACCAGGGAATCGAGATCCACCAGTGCTGCGTTGGGACCAAGGAAGGACTCTGGAGTCTTACGAACAGGGAGTGAAGAACCAAGAGATGAAAGGTCAAAGGGCACTGGCGAGCCTGTGCTGTCACAGCCCGTTGCTGAGGAGCCTCGTCGCTCTGGATCTCCTAAAAGGTGCAAGTGAGAGAGGAATATATACAGCAAGTCAGGTCTGAATAAAACTACCAACAGTTAATACACACAATATAAAACCAGCATAACATACAAACTTGAGGGGGATGAAATGTCAGACAACATCTGTGTGCATGCACTACAAATCTCTGTACGTTAACTATGAAGCCCCCCACTAAAGTGTGGACCTGTTCCTCAGTGTTTGTGCAGGTCCGTGTAGCTTCAAGTGTGAATGTACCTGTGCCATTAGTGTGTTTGGCGGTGCCACTCCAGAGGTCGGAGGTGATAGGGTCAGAGGCAGGGACAGGCCCATCCTTTGCCCAAGGGTCTACTGGCCCCCCCGAGGAGGAAGTGCTGGGAGGCACTGGGGGGCCCCAGGGGTCGGCACTTGGGGGGGTCACAGCTACAGGGGCGCGGAGGAGATGCAGGGGAGGGGAGGGTTAACACAACACCTTACAGGTACAATCCACAGTAAGGAGGGAGCAGGAAGCTGGGCTGGTTTCCCAGAAGTGTTTCTCTCCTTGACCTCTTCAATGCTACTAACCAGACACATGAGGATTCTGTGGCTATCCGCCAGGTCATTTCACCTGGTCAATACCTGAAGATCTGAGGAGGTAGAGGAGATGCTACAGATGCTACCTGATACAGTAAAAAAGCACAAAAGGGCAAGGCAAGAGAGAGCTCTGGTTGAGACTCAGCCACAGTCAGTCCTGAGTAGAAACGAGAGGATAAATATCCCTGCTTTAGACACAGAAGGAGAATGGATTTAGCATGCTTGCTTTCCTCATTACACACTGAAAGCATTTGAGTGAATGAGAAGAAATGACAGCATGGTGGCATGACAGACAATGTAACAAAGCTGTTATACGTAAACAGGAGACTCAATGGTGGAGAGAAGCACCAAAGTCCAGAAGACTTTACAGCACCTTCAGCCAGAGACCCCAACTCGGTCCTTGACATGGGTAGAGTCGCCGCTGCTTACCTGAGCCTCCCCAGGGGTCCACGTTGTTAACTCTGTTGCTTGTGTCTCCCCAAGGGTCTGGAGGAGGGGCTATTGTGGGTGGGGCTCCCCCACCCCAAGGGTCAGAGCTGGTAGGGGATGTGGGTGAAGCTACCCCCCATGGATCTGTTGAGGTTGTACCCCATGGACCTGAGGCGGGGACAGAAACTGTGGGTGGAGGAGAGGGGCCAGCGGAGTCCACAGTGGCAGCAGCAGGGGCCCCCCAGGGGTCTACAGCACTCAGCTCCATGAGAGCACTCTGTAAAAGATGATGTGTTATAGATTACATGAAGCTCGCTTCTCACACACACACACACACACACACACACACACACACACACACCTCTTCTGGCTTTGGCTTTTCCCTCTTGCTCTCCTCAATGGCCATCTGCAGTCGCAGGTCGTCCCCTCGGCGCAGTCGCTCCTCCTGCCAATCACACACACACCTTGATGTCAGCAACATGAGGCACATGAGCTCGGAAGGTACATCACAAAGACAGACTAAGGCTTCACTGACATTCCATGTCTAAATCAGAAGCGTTGGAAACAGGACACCGGAAGGGAACCAACCAATCTACAGTTTAATGTGATTCTCACAATACTAATACTAATACTAATGTAAAACATGATCAAATCAGGAGACTGCTTGTAACGCAATCAAGGCTTATTATCACAACTGATGATGTCACAAGGCTGTATAAAATACTGCCGGATTGAGAACTACAGAAGTGCTGTAGCAGGACAGTTCAGGATATGATGCGAAACCTCCAGCGTAACCAGAATACTGAGGCTTCATTCAGCTCTCAAACGACAGCAGAGCTTCAGAGGTTTGTTTGCTGTCATGGTGAACAGTCTCCTGAAACTGCTGGCTGATATTTTGCTGTTTGTTGCTCACACTGCTGTGCATTCCGACGATGGTCCAGTCTTTAAGCTGAGTACAGTGGGGCTTCCTTCAAGTTAAAACAAATCTAGAGGTCAGCTAGAGAATGCATATTTCGGGAAAGGCCACCTTAGCTAAACACAATTATAAGTAACTTCATTACTTCACTACGTTAAACAGATTTGCTCCAACACTGAATGAGTTCTCATAGCAGTGCTACGTCTTTCCACCAGACTCCTAGTTTTTACGTGATGCTGCTAACAGACAGACACACCGTGCTGATTACATTATTTCCCTGGACGTAAAATGAGCAGACCTGGCTTCATGCGACAGTTACCAAAACATCTGTACAAAACAAAACAAAAAAAACCATCATCCCAGTCTTATGTTGGATACCACCAAGACCACCAACGCTCGGCATGCAAGCACACAAGGCTACAGGAACATCAAGACTCTACTTTAACACTTTACCTTACAACAGATTCATTATGAGAACTTTACCACCTACAGAATACAGTAAAGAGATGCAACGACAAGAACAACAGGACTCAGGTGAGGGAAGAGTTTTAGATCAAGACTACAGTTGAGTGCATGCTGTCACGGAGGGAAACAGGGAGGAAAGAATCATCAATTATGACAGATATTTGCCAATGTCATGCAAATTCTACAATTGTAATTACTTGGATTTTTTTTTTTAATGATTTAATAATTTAACAATCAATCAATATCTTGGGCGCTTAATTTCGTTTAGTTTCAATAATTATTTCAATAAGCTCTGCATAGTTTTTATGCAAACAATATTAAACATCTCAGAAAACTCAATTAAAACACATTATTATAGTTGGATGCAAATCTGGTGCTTCAAGAAATGACACGACAAATATGAACAGAAATTAATTTTCTAGATTGAGCAATACGTGATGAGCATTTGAGGGATTTCAACTGAGTGAAAGAGGGATAGTCGATAGCTGGCTGGCCAGCCAGCTGAGCTCACTCTCTGCCCCTAACCTTTTGGAGCATCTCTTTGCTGAGTGTGATTGCATAGCGGAGCTCTGCGTCCTCCAGATGGTCCGTGCCAGTCTGGGGGAGGTCAGGGGTTACAAAGTGAGAGTAAGGCTGGCTGTGTGTATTGATGAATATCAGTAGTATTCCTCTGGGTATACAGGTACTGCAAGAGATTTCATTTACAAGCCTAAACGCAGTTACAGTCTTGCTAGTTCTGTTGCTTTGTGTTACCTGTTCTGCTTCTTCTTTACTCATGGCCAAAGCCAGCTGGAGCTGCAGGTCCTCCTCTCCAGAGCTCTGTGGCCAGGCCTGCTCAGGGTCTGCCCCTCCAGAGTGGGAGCCTAGTGACAGGCTGCCCCCCAGGCTAGGTGCTGAGGGAGCCGAGGAGGCTGGGACAGAAACAAATAGGTATATGCACGGATGAGAGTCTGGCTTTGGTCAAAGGGTATTCAGCGCTGATGTCCTTTCAGTGTCCTACCACTGGAGGTCTGTGCCATCTTCTCTTTGGTTTTGAGGGCATGGATCCTCTCTTCTCGTAATCTCTCTTCATCTTTCAGCAGTGTCACTAGTTGTTTGGCTTTCTCTCGCACATTCACGCCCTGGAAAATGAAATTCAACGCTTTTAATATTAAAAAGAACATACATGGACATCCAACAATTAAAGCAAGGAACCTTTTCATGCCTGTGACTCAAATATCCCAGGAGCAACCATTCAGCCGATCTACGTCAGACTTGGTGTACAGATTGCTGCCTCCAGGAAGTGCAATTAAAGTCTGAGGTCTTAGCAGATCTGAGACACTCCGAATGACTGAGAATCTTAAAGACTGTGATGAAAGTTTTGTCATGTCACACAACACTGTGCTAATAAAACAAATTAATAATGCCTTGACTGTGTAACAGCTGGTACAAAAGTGTCAATTATTATCCTGTAAACAAACCTTTGGCTTTGTAGATCAGCACAAGAGGTGGAATGTCCTTGAATGAACTTCAGAGGGCTTGTTTAACAAAGTGTAATGCATTCCATAACGGTTACTCACTTATCACTTCAGTTTTATATCATCGCTTTGGTTTCTATATAGCCTCATGGGCATGGGTGTGTTTGCTTACCTGGTCTTTCCCGTCTCTGTCTATGTACTGGAAATCCTTGAGGGTCTGGACAGCGTATATGTTCTCTCGACACTGTTGGGCAACACGTTCTGAACCCGTCTTGATCAGATACTCCATAAGAGTCATAGCCTGGTGAAAATACACAAAATCTGTCACCAACTGTGGAAATGAAGAAATGAAGATACAACCGTCAACACACAATAATTTTTCAGATTCCAAGTGGATTCACACAAAGACTAAACAGAAAATGCATAATCTGTACTGTGTGTAAACAAAAATAAAGCACTTGATGTTGATGGCATAACTGCAACATGAAGAAATATGTGAGCTCATATCGTGACGGTGTGATGTACACAGTAAGACACGAATAAAAATAGTTCTTGTAATTGACTACACCGTGTACCACTACAATTTTAGGATGAAATGAAACCATGTTTTTTCAGAGTTCTCACGACAACTTGATAGCCGTTTCTTAAGTAAACATCTCTCTCTCCCAGTCAGTCAACCACTACCTTCCACCAGACCAGGATGCGCGCGCGCGCACACACACACACACACACACACACACACACACACACACACACACACACACACACACACACACCTTTTCTGGCAGCATCCAAAATCAAAGCAATTTGAGGACACTACAGCTGGGCGATGTGACTTCAAATCAATATCATTTTACAATTATTTTCAAGCTTGCACCTTGATTACTATCAATGAATGATTATATTATGCAGTTTTTGTACAGTAGTAATAGTACACGGACAAGTACTGTAATGTAGATATGCCGAACTATTGAAGATACAGTATTAATCAAATTTACCATAAGGAAAAAGAGTGTATGAGTGTTTCCAATCATAGGTTCTTTTGTATATTTTTGCCCGGCACATAAAACAATTCACAATACAACACAGACTCACCATTCTTGTTTCAATATTCATATTCAGTGTAAACCAAATCGCAAAGGTGTGATTTTTGTGGGATCTGCACCACAACAATATTTTATTCAGACACATTTCCGTCTTTAGCATTGGCCTTATGGTGATGTCAATAAAATTTCAGCCCTAAATCAAATATGATTATCTTGTAGTTTTTTTTACCTGTTGTTTATGATAAGTAATGATAAATAATATTACATTATCTACTGTAGTTATCAACTTGTCCAGCAACAACTTCATCATTATCAGTGTAACTAAAATAAACAGCTAACTTTAGAATGAGGGTTATTATTAAGATGCTAATTGGCTGTTAGCCAACTGTAACATTAGCTAGCAGTCAATTTCCTCACTTGGGGCCCTGGATGTCAGTGCACATAGCAAGTGCCAAGAATTCTTCTAACGGCTCTAAATTCAGCCACCGAGTCCCCTCATTCATTATCTGTTTCCCTACAGAGGCCCGATCTTAATTCTGTGGGAAACAGTGGGTACACGCACAATCGCACACACCTTGTATACATGTCTCCAGTTCTTCCCGTGGTCATTGAGGCGCTTCCACACCATGCTCATTATTTCTGAGAAAGCCACAACATTGTAGGTCAAATCAGCGATCTCTGACATCAGAGAGCTGCTTGGGCCCCAG
This sequence comes from Aulostomus chinensis, assembly GCF_037954235.1. Classification (NCBI taxonomy): domain Eukaryota; kingdom Metazoa; phylum Chordata; class Actinopteri; order Syngnathiformes; family Aulostomidae; genus Aulostomus; species Aulostomus chinensis. The sequence goes on along the minus strand of NC_141330.1, from coordinate 9,930,405 downwards.
GGGTCATTGGATGTTGCTTCTCTAACCTAAACAACACAGAAAGGGACAAACTGCAGTTATACTCCATTCAAAACAGCCCCGACAAGAACAATTTTACTTTTATGTCAAACAAATACGAACCAACCAACTGAACACAAGTTGGAGAGAAGCAAATTAATGAATAGATAATGTGATCACATTTACTCATTGAGTATAATGAGGTGAAAGAGAGGAGACTGCTTCAGCGATGTGTTAGATCATCTACAGTGACATTATATCATTTGCACGGCAAACACATGAGCTGCATTTAAAGTATGGACATAAGGTGGATGTGGGTGTATAAAAGAGAGGAGAAGACAAGCCAGAAAAGTAGAGACACACAACCTTGATTTCAGCCTCAGAATAGTTGTGGACGATGTTCTTTACTTGTCGCCGTAGCGATGAGGTCGACATGGCAACCGTCGGACCGTCAAGTTCTGTTGCAATCTGAACAGCACACGATGAGGAGGGGTTGTAAAAGACTTTTAATACAGCACAAAACAAACAGTAACTCTGCAAAGACGACTGACATTTCTAACAGGGAACTTAGGAAGACCTGGTTAATTCTACTAGAAAGACGGGAAGGATGAAGATTAAACATAAGAAGAGGAGGATGACGACTAGTGTAGATGTTTAAAAATAAGAGAGAAAAGGAGAGAGGGGCCTTAAAGAGAGCAATCAGTGTGAAGGATGTTAGCTATTCCAGATATCAATCTTAAGTCATGTGACCTCTAGGACAAACATAGGGAGAAAGACGGTGTCATGCACACCTGTTACACAAGAATGATGCAGAATAGGGGTCTCTCCTCAGGGTATCGGTTAGGTTTTCTGTCTCGTGGGCCACTCATTCACAAAGTGTTTTGTCTCAATTTGTCTTTTTCTTCCTGTGGCAACATCGGGTCCCAAAACCACAGGCTCAGAGATGAAAACTAAGGAACAACAACAACAAGAACAATAGAAAAAGGTAAATGCAAAGTCGCCAGCTAGTTATTGCTTAATCTCAACAAACAGGAAAAGACAGAGCAAAAAAAAAAAAAAAAAAAATTCCAAAGCACTCATGATCACAAAATAAGGACAAAGCAGATATTCAGCAAGAAAATCACATGATCTGACATCCACAGATGGGTCATAGCCAGAGATACACACATTCTATGTTTTATCAAGACAAAATACCTGCATTTAATTCTGTCAAAGACCAAATCGAGGATTTATGGCCTATGAGCAGACTTTTCCGAAGCCGAATCAGTTTACACTGGAGAAAAAAAAGCCCTTGCATTGCTTTTCTTTCTTCAAAATATCTTCATTTGACAATCAAAAATGTAGCTTTATACAAGTGTTTTTCAAGGCCATATTTAATCATTTCAAACCATTTATTTCATACATGTATCAATCAAGTTTTTTTTTGAAGGACTTCATTTTAATCAACACTGCAAATAAATCATCTAGAAACGACATATTTCATCAGATCCAATAGAATTCAGGTGGATCAAGAATGTTCTAATAATGGCTGACAAACAGCTGCAGCAACAAAATTGTGGCAGTTTTTGAGCGTGAAAGACTTCAGTTATTAAACCACCAGGAAACCTATTTATGCAATCATGAACTTAACAAAACACTCTATATGATATTATGAATGACTGGCCAAAAGGAAATGAATTATCTGGTGGAAAATGGGTGATTTAGATAAACGAACACAACATTGTGGACCCATCCAGGGTGCTGCTGGTGTAATGGTATGCGGAGAATGATGTCATGGCTCGATATCGAATCCCTCGCTGCTAACTGAGCAATGTTTGTATCCGTCTGCTTACACAGCAGAGCGAAACCCTTGTGGCTGAACAGATGCATCCTTCACCTGACAAAATCTCAATTTTCAAACCAAGTGCACGCTGCCTCAGTCCATGTCACAAAGCAACTCAAGTGTGCCAATAAATAAATACAGCTTCCAGAAACTGACATTAGAAGTAACCGAGTAACTTAAAGACCTAGTTTTGCTGTCAGTATATTTATAAGTTCTCCACACTTATTTTGAGAGATTATCCTCACAGGCATCAAATAGTATCTTCAGTCCAATTAGAACTAGGCGTTTAACTCCTTGCTTTCTCCTCCAGTTGCTCAGCCTTCCACTGCGCTTACTTCAGACATGTTTGCCTCCTTTTTTACTGAAAAGGTTGCTGCAATCAGCAACCAGTTCTCTGAGCCTGACCAGTCCAGTCAGCACCAACCTGCCACTGCTGCTTCACTCTTCTCCTTTGCTCCCCTGAGCGAAGATGAGGTCTCCAGACTTCTCCTGAGCTCAAAACCTACAACTTGTCCTCTCGATCCAATACCCACCAGCATCCTGCAGACCATTTTGCCCACTATCAAACCTGCAGTCACACACATTGTCAATTCCTCCCTGGAAACTGGCATTTTTCCTGCTACTTTTAAACAAGCCCGTGTAACCCCACTGCTCAAAAAGCCTAATCTCAACCCCGCCAAGGTTGAAAACTACAGGCCAGTATCACTTCTGCCATTCCTGTCAAAAATACTGGAGCGCTCAGTATTTAACCAGGTCTCTGAACATCTGCGGAACAACAACCTACTTGACTCTTTTCAGTCTGGTGTCAGGTGTGACCACTCCACTGAGACTGCACTCCTGTCAGTCACCGAGTCACTGAGACAAGCTCGAGCTGCTGGTCAGTGCTCTGTCCTACTTCTGCTGGACCTGTCTGCTGCCTTCAACACGGTGAACCATCAGATTCTCCTCTCCACACTCTCTGAGCTTGGCATATCTGGTTCTGCCTTGTTGTGGTTCAAGTCCTACCTCACAGGCAGATCCTTCAGAGTGTCATGGCGAGGAAAGGTGTCTAGGTCACATGGCCTATTGACTGGAGTTCCTCAGGGGTCAGTGCTTGGTCCCCTTCTCTTCTCTCTGTACACCACCTCATTTGGTGCAGTGATCCGCTCCCATGGCTTCTCCTACCACTGTTATGCTGACGACACTCAGCTTCTCCTCTCTTTTCCACCTGATGACAGAACGCTCTCAGATCGTATATCCGCGTGTCTGGCTGATATCTCCACATGGATGAAGGAACGCCACCTTCAACTGAATCTCTCTAAGACTGAACTCATGGTCTTTCCAGCTTGTCCATCTGTTCAGCCTCAGGTCAGTGTCCAACTTGACTCGAGCCTACTTGTGCCCACAAACTCAGCCAGAAACCTGGGTGTCATTATTGATGACCAGCTGACCTTTAAGGTTCATGTGGCCTCAGTTTCTCGGTCTTGCCGTTATGCCCTCTACAACATCAGGAAGATCAGACCCTTCCTGACCCAACAGACCACACAGATTCTGGTTCAGGCTCTTGTCATCTCACGCATTGACTCCTGCAACTCTCTTCTGGCAGGCCTCCCTGCATGCTCATTCAAGCCTCTGCAGATGATCCAGAATGCAGCAGCACGTCTGATCTTCAACCAGCCCAAAAGGGCACATGTCACCCTGCTGCTGGTTTCTCTTCACTGGCTTACAGTGGCAGCCAGGATCCAATTCAAGGCACTTCTTTTGGCTTACAAAACAATGACAAGAACGGCTCCAGCCTACCTGGAATCCCTGATCCAGGTCTACTCTCCTTCTCGCCCACTACGCTCTGCATGCGAAAGACGCCTGGTGCTTTCAGCCCAGCGCTGCTCCAAATCTCTAGCCAGACTCTTCTGTCGTTCCCAAATGGTGGAACGAACAACCGAACTCTGTGCGTTCTTCTGAGTCCCTTTCTACTTTTAAGAGACAATTGAAGACTCAATTGTTCAGAGAGCACCTAGGCACTTAACCTGACTCTTCTCCTCTTTGTCCTGTGGGGTAGAATAAGTAAAGAGGGTCCAAGACCCAGCACTTAGTGATTATGTAGCACTAACTGTGTTGTGTGATGTTGTATGTTTGTCAAAAAAAAAAGGGGGGGGGGCGACACTTCTTCTGCCACTAGATGGCAGTACCTGTGACCAAATCACAACTGAAGCACTTTTGCGCTTCCTATGGGCTTTTCCTTAATTAAGTCTAAATTCTTGCTTGTGTTGTACGTCGCTTTGGACAAAAGCGTCTGCTAAATGAAATTGTAGAATTGTAGAACTAGGGTTGGGCAGTATAAAAATCTAAAATGCACCACAGAAATGTGTCCACCTGTTTTTACTGTGTGGAGCTATGATTTGGACAAGATTCTGGTCTGATATCACAAATCATGACATGGAAAAGATTGAAAACATAAAGAGAAATCAGTCGCTTTCACCTAAACCAACCCAAGATGACGCATAAGAAGTTGCTCTGTGAGTGTTTTTGTTTAAATGAAAGCTCCAAAGAAAATAACCAAATGAATTAATTTACGCCGTGTTTATTGAATTTACAGCGTCAGTATATTCGCAGAAAATGACCAATCTCTGTTTTGGTTGTTCAACCCAAATCTAACAAATCACTGAAGTTTTCTTATATGGTCTTTCCTCTGGATGCACTGAAGGGAATGAGGAGGAGGTGGAATGAATTTAACAAAGGACAGCTAAGATAATTTCCAAATATTTCACTTGGCCACTCAATTGCCATCACTTTAAGGAGGAGGATGATGATAATGATGATGATGATGATGATGATGATGATGATGATGAATCCCTCCTGCATAACAAACTCCCTCCAAGTGGGCAAATGGCCACTCACAGGCAGGTTTACTTTCATTCTCTCTACCTTACTCTGCCTCCAGCAGTACTTACATTGCAACCAAAACTCAACAGTGATAAGGGGGAAGTACAAGGACTGACCTCTAAACCATGTACTCTGATAGGCACAAACACCAGATCATTTTAGTGTACTTCAAAGCCTTATCAGTGCAACACTTTTTGAATGTAGGCTGGTTTCAACAACGCAAACTAAATGTATTCATACATCTCAAGAACTATGAGGTTTAGCATGTAAGCTGGATCGAGTTTCAAAACTGCTTGTGCAAATGCAGCAAGGTGGAAATTACGCATTGAAAACCTCTTCAAATGTAACTCTCTCCCACAACACGCTATATATGATTAATGCTGGAGGTTAAACAAATAGGACCGCATTGCATAACGAACCAGGGAGCAAGCATTGCAACAGTCACTCCTGAAGTATCAAAGTTCACACGCCACTCATCTTTGTCCTTTCTATCGCAGTCCGTCTGTCTCAAACATGGACATCGTGTCCAAATTCTAACGAAAAGTACACACGCAACCTTATTCACTCTGTCGTCTGCCCTGATTAACAGCGACAGGTTTAATGTAAATGACCAATGATTGGTGACTCTAATGACAAATCTCGCTGCTATGACATGCAGGTTAGCGGTCAGATTCGATGGACATAAATAGTTACTGTACACGAATCAATTAAAAGTAAGATCCATCGTTGGAATTACATCTTTACCAAGCTGTTGCTTTCATCACTTGAGTTTAGGTTAGTAAAGTTAGCCCCGTGAGAGAGTTACCTCCACCACAGCTTAAACTGCCTCACCTACCAGAGTAAGCTAGATAAAATTAGCAACATGACACTGACAGCCAGCTGGCACCATGCTAGCTAACCATCTACTACTAACTCACTCCGGAGATTTAACAGTAAGCTAGCATTGCGGCATAGCACGTTATCTTTACACGGGGTTAATGGCTAACTTGGTCTCAACTCATTCAAACGCTGCTAACCAGAACATCGCCTGGGCAGAGTTAACATGGTCAAAAGCAAAAGGCGACGAGTTAATGAAGCTAATAAGGCAGCGAAGGGCTACTGTCATCTAGCAATGTTATTTCCTATTAGGCACTTCTTAAGCAATTATCTCATTCCTCCCTGGGCCAATCGAAACAGTGCATCGTAGTGTTACTTTTCCCACCAGGTTTGGCTGAAGTCTGTAAACTAATAACAGGGAGGGATCAGCTCTGCACGAGTGAGCGAATAAACTATCGCTCAACAAATGGTAAAGTCCTGTCCTCAACGTTCACTTACACCGGACTCTTAACGAGCACTAGTTTACTTCCCAGTGGGACTTATTAGAAGAAATCAGTTACTCTTCTACTGCAAGTGGACATTAGTTAGCTAGCAAGGTAGCAGTTAGCATGTCTATGGGAGTTAGCTAGCTGCTGCTGCTGCTGCTAGTTCGTAACAGCCAACAGGACTGCTAGACCCTACGAGCTTTAGCAAGGACACGTCCCGCTTTGGGACCAGGTGAAGTGTAACTTACACGTTCAAATGACAAGCCGACATGCACAAAAAGTGTTGACAACACAGTACAATAAATATCCAAATCAAGTGTGTACTGACCCTGTTGTAGCCTTAATGTACGAGGAGATGGCCGAATTTCCGCTTCCGCTCTCGACTCCAGGAAAGACCGCACCCCCCCACAGCTTTGTTTTCCTAGGTTGGTCTTTTCTTCTTCGAATACAATTGGCAGTGTGGAACCAGCTTGTAGCCGCATTTCCGCCACCTAACGGAATATGGAACATTCGATTGGGAGGAAGGAAGGTAGGAAGGAAGGAAGGAAGGAAGGAAGGAAGGAAAGAAGGAAGGAAAGAAGGAAGGAAGGAAGGAATAAATATTTTTAATTTTGTCTTGTTTTAGTGCTGTTTCATGAAACACCTTGTTACCTTGCATTTGATAGAAAGGCACTATAGAAATAAAGCTTCTCATTATTATTACAAAGAAATTCTTCCTCTATCAATGCAATATTTCAAGCAAATTTTGTCTGTTCATGATTGTTTCTTACTCAGTTTTGTACAAATTAACTTTTACTTTTTTGATATGTGATCATCTGACCACTGTAACAACATCCTCAGTTCCATGGAAAACAAAACAACAAATCAAAAACAAATCAGACTATCAAACATTTATTGTGCGATCTCAATATGAAATGTTGAATTTTAAAAGGATGACCCAGTCTCCACAATTTAATACCACTGAGTGCTGCCATGCTGTCAGATGCTGTTGCGACATGTTTTTGTCTGTATTTTTCTTTTTTTATAATTTCTATTTTACTTTGTTAGATAGAAACTGCAGAGAACGCATTCAGAGTCACAGTCTTTACAGGAATGTGCAAATGCATTTAATACAAGAAGGAATGACTTTGACATCTTTATTTGTTGGTTAAATGTGGCTCCAAACAAGACTGTGGTCACTGCATCATCATCTCGATCGCTATGGACTGTAAATGGCACTGGATTCATTCAAGCATTTGTAACAAAATCACAATAGCCTTTCTTGAAATCACAGTCTTCACACGTGAAGCTATAGAATTGGACTGAAAATCTTTTATTTGAAGCCAGATGTACAGAAAATGGACGGATGGATGGGTGTGGGACGTCCCTCAGCAACCTCAGCATCGCTTACCATAGACGTGGAACTGCCCGGGTGTTTGCATTTGGTCAGTGATGCTGTAGCACACACCGTCCACCAGGAGACAGCCTTGGCCTGATTCTAGCTTCGCACCAGAACTGCTTCATTCCATCTATGAAGCCATAAATAAGACATGGTAAGCCCCATAGATCGGAACAACACAAACAGCTGGTCTGCATGTGTGTTCCCAGCTCCCCTGTTATCCTGCATCTCTTTATCCTTTTATCCTGTCTTCTCCCCAGGGGCGAGGCCGCAGAAGAAAACATTGCAGCATGACTCAAGCAAATTGTATGACTCCGATACATCAGTTACATTGCTTTGGAAACACTGATCACATGGAGACAAACCCCCAAAAAAGGCATTATATTAAAAGCTATTCAGACAGGTGCTGCTGCACTGCTGTGTCACAGAGAAACACTGTGGTTCTTCAACTGTACGCTTCGTGACATTGAACAAACAGAAATAAAGTGGAAACACCGAAGAAACCAATGGACACTGACTCATGCTAATGTATTCAATAAAAAAAACTTTTGTCTTGTGAGTCTCAGTGGTTCTTTATCATCATCTTTGTTGGATACAGTAGGTTACATCAGTAACATACACATTTTACACCTTGGCCTTGACATTTGTACAAATAGAGGTGCCCAACATTACAGTAAAAATGAGGCAAAATTTCAAAATATTCAGGCTAACATTGACACTCTTCAGCTTTTAGGTATAGTTTGTGTTTGACCATGTTTGACATGTTGTGATTAGATGGGACGCCCATTGCCAAATTTGCATTTCATAATAAAAATATTGCCTATTGCCTTCTTGGATGTTTGGAATCTTGGAATTTTGGAAGAAAAAAAAGCACTTGAAACTACATCTCACTCGGTTCCAAAAGTTTGCTGGATGTGATTGATTGTGAGTTGCTACTCTGATGTTATGTAGTTGGTACCCTTAAAGGTAAGGATTTCAGTACGCAAGCCAATCAGTTACACGGAAAGGGCATTCACGAGTTACCAAGTTATTATGTCATACGTCCATCTGTCACATTTTTATTTTTAACTCAGAGTCACTGGGACTGAGTGAATTTCTTCTAATTTGGAGCAAATATCCTCTGAAAAAATTTTGGCGATCAAAGGTCATTGTCACCTCATATTTACGGTATGTGATACTGTCACATTCTAGTTAATGTGATGGCTCTAGAACACCTTGGCGGGATTTCATTACATTTGCAAAAAATGTCTACTGGGACACAATAATGAAGTGAAAAACTTTGTCATACAAGCATAATGTGATTTTCTAATGAGTTGTCAAAAGCATTCAACAATTTAGAGCTGTTAACCATATAGTAAATGCCTACATTACATAACTTTTCCTGAGTGTGTGTGTGTGAGTGTGTGGGTGTATGTGCGGTGTACAATTAGCAACCCTCAATCAACATACCAGTGGGATATATTTATGTGCATTTACATTTGTGTGACTTGTATTTGTGAATGAACTCTCCTGTCATTAACTTGGCCAGGAGAGTGGTGTTTTGGTGCCGGAGGGGCCGGTGTTGCCACAGCAGGGGCCAGAGGACCCTATGGTGCAAGGACAAACATGGCAATTCATGTTGGTCATAACCAGCTCAAACACAGCAGGGGCAGTAACCTGAGAATGGATGGGCTGTTGTGATAGCAGCCGCTGTTTGCGTTACATAACACACGGTCATCAAGCCAGCAGCAATAATAGTCTCGTAGTATGTAGTACCGGAGGGAATGTATCTGAGTGGACAGAAAGAGGAGGAGAGTGTCGAGACCCCAGGAGCCGGAGACGAGGCCCAACTTGCAGTTGGTGCTAAGTAGGAAACAGAACCGGCATGTGTTAAGAATGAAGCTGTTTTTTAAGCCAGCGTTTCAGCTGCTAGCTATGTCAGTCCGCGATGACAAGCAATAATATGCTCTTGGAAAGAGGAAAGGGAGACGTATTTAACGACACAACCAATGATGGTGAGAAATTAAAGGAAGATGCTCTTCATGGTGTATCAAGGAGGTGAAACATATTCTTTTACCTCCTGCAGAGTAAGACTGGACTAAAAAGTGATTTAAGAGGCCAGGAAACAACGGGGAACAATAAATGTTTCCATGCTATGAGTATCGTATAATCACAGGGAAATTCAACAGTCTTCGATGCAGCTTGTTGGCCTAATCCAGCAATTCCAACATACCTGCTGATTACACCAGGAATCCCTCACTATGGAGGGAGTTCACTGACTCCCACTGAGAGGGGGGAGAGAGACATGGAAAGGAGGAGAGTTAGTAAGTGAATGACAGCTGAAGAGAGGGGAGGCAGTAGGTTAAAGTGGTCAGGCTTAATGAGAGATTGGAAACAGAGGGATATTAACACCGCTGTGTAGTGGAGGAGAGAGAGAGAGAGAGAGAGAGAGAGCACAGAGGGAGAGAGATTTGAAATGCCTTGTATCTGGTTCATGCGTATTTGCCAACATAACAGGCAAGAAGCCGAGAAAGAGAGAGACAGAGAGAGATAGAGAGAGAGAGAGAGAGAGGGAGGGAGGAAGAGTTGGCACAAGATAAGGAAAAGAGAGGGAGACAGTGCAGCAAGAGTGTGTGTGTATGTGTGTCGGGGGGGGGGGTGCACAGTCAATGTCCAGATCTCCAGTAAACATCTGTGAGCCTCCACTATAAAGCTACTGGAGTCCTGTATGGAAGGAAGAAACAAAGACTACAGTCTCAGCTTCAGTTTTGAGTTGCATTATCTAGCCCAGGGCAAAACAGCCGATCACCTGAACAGAAGCAAGAGCAGCTTGTAAGGAGTTAAAGTCTGTTTAGTTTCTGAAAAGAGACGAGAGAAAGTGAGCAGAGATCAACCAACTGAGCAGACAATGTCAGTAAGTAACTTGAACCTAAGAGGAAAACTTTACGTGCGTCATTAAATGCTTATTCATATTGATACAATGATTATGCAAAAACTCAGAACAAATTGCAAAAAAACTATGCTAATAAAACACACACACACACACACGCGTGCGCATGCGCATGCAGCTGCAATTATATGCTTTTTGTCCTGATAGTAGGGAAACAAACTCAACGCTAGGATGCAGGTTTTTGTTTAGCAAGATTCCTCCGAGGCTGCAGTGATTTCATTAGACAGTTTAATTGGAAAGATTGTCAGCTTGTATACATGTTCAGTGCTTCAAACATCAAATTTGTTAATGATGTTAGCTCATTAATAAAATCAAAGCCTTATTGAATCTTTTGCTGCCCTGCCAGAAGCTGCTGATTGATATGTGTTTCAGTTTCCAAGGATATGTAAATACCAGGATGCTCTTGCTGCAGTAAACTCTGATGATTTATGCATTAGAGCCCTTAAATCACATATGTAAATCCTAAGTTGAAGAGAAACTGGTATTAATTTCATTTTGGCAAGAGGGGAGAGATGAGAAGCTTAAGAATGTGATGTGTTAACAGCCCCGCGAGTGAAACCCAGCTGAGATTTGAACTGAGGAATGTAACACTGTGCTTTGAGTTTTAAACCCTGAAAAGCCATAAATGAATTGACAGACACTGTCTTTTCCTTTTTAACATTTTACCTTTGTATCAGATGGCCTGACTTGTCAATGGCTGCGACATCCAGTCCCCAGTTTAGTCTGGGCCGTATTTTATCTCATTATCTAAACAGACGACTTTTTTTTTGTTGTTGCTGATTTGCTTGTGTAACTTTACTTTATCGTGCAATCGGACATTTGCCGTTGAAACAATTATTTGTTAGGGAAACTGCTCACACCGTGATTAAAAAAAAAAAGATGTTCAGTTGTGCAAAAAAAAAAGTAAATGTGTGATTTAGAATGTGTTAATATGATAACAATTCTCATTCGCTTATCCATTTGTTTTTATTTAGTTTTTGCACGAATCAAAAACAAATCTAAAAATACATATCATTGTCCTTGAGCTGAAGCTCAGCTCAGCGTTAAGCAAAACTTTTGGATTTGCAAACCAAACTTTTAGCATCTTTAGCATCACTTTGATTTTGGTACAAATCAATTTGAATTTTGTGAAGCATCAATTTGTAAACTACTGATCTTAAAAGAGTCTGTCAGACACACCTCTTGGTAATACCTGTGCCAAAGAGCACTGCCGGACTGGATGAAACCTGTGGTTTTATTTCTGGCTACACATCAGATCCACCTGTTTGCAGGAACAGATCACATCTGCACATTTTGTAAACTGTCGTCTTTCTAGCTTTCAGATCATTTTCAACAATAAATCAGACTATTTATTTTAAGTGCGCCATCTGGGATTTATTAGTCATGAGAATATTTCAATGATGGTAAACTTTTTTAACTGAAAAGGACACACACACACACACACACACACACAAAAAGGTCTTACGGTAACACAGTAACCAGCAAAACATTTTGATTGGCAGGCGGTGACATTTCAAGACTAATTTAATTAGAGATAATCTGTGAAGAAAAAAGAAAGAGTTTGCTGTGTTCTCTATCACGTCCCGCTAATCTCAGTTACGCAAGAGTACGCGTACAATGTCAAGTAAAAATGTGTTTATCTTTTGTCTCAAGCTGTGCATTGTAAGTGTTTAGCCTTCCTAATTTGCTGGGGTATGTGGTGGCGGAAACTACTTCAAAGACACTCATCATGTATGCGACATAATCAAACAGGGAGTGACGCAGGGAAAGTGAGTGACAGCTCCACATGTTCCAATCACCCTGATAAAACCAGAGTTCATCCTCTCTATAGAACAAAGGAGGTCAAACCAGAGCAGCGAGATGTGATAAAATCATGTGTTTTTGTTCTGCTAATTTCTCCTAGAATGCATGCTGGGCTATGGAGTTACTTTTGTACCTTTATGCCCCATAAATCAGAGGAGATTTGCAACAAAAAAAACAAAACAAAAATTTTGATTGCAATCTTTTCTTGGCAGTGAAATAAAGTCGTGATTAAAAATGAGTTCATGAAAGCCATAGAGTTTACAGCTAGATGGGACATGCCACGAGAGGTGTCAGTGTCGTACATCTTTCCACCCGCAAGACTCAGCTCTACAGAAAGTTGGGTTTTTTTTAGTTTTGAAGAAGCAATTTTCAATCCTAGACAAAATTTTGGATTCACAAACAAGTTTGTGAGTTGCAAATAAAACTTTTAGATTATCGGATTCATTTTATTTGCGTTGAGACATCTTTTTTCACTGCAGTGTTAATAGTTTGACTTTCAAATAAATGTTTTCACTGCCATTCTCTTCTGTTTTTATCGAATAAAGAAAAATAATTTACTCGACACGAGCACCGGTTTCTCGAGTGTGAATAGGAAAAAGCGAAACCAAAAGGCAACGAGTGAAGCGTCTTTTCCCACGCCTCGTAACTCACGCATCAAATAAGTGTCGCAACATATGGGATATATGAGAATTATGAGATGTTTTAGTTGCATAATGAGTCACATAGCAGGTTTAGGTTACCGACGTAGCCTCAGATTGAAACTCCATTCTGTGAAGTTATCCATCATCGACATCAACACATGCCTGTCAAGCCGTGGATCTCCTGTCTCTTGACGCCACCGAACCAATCATCATCTGTGGGCATCTCACAACACTGATATCCATGTGTATGTGCACTCTGTCCTTCAGGCTGCAGCAGCTCAGGAATTGGACGAGCTATGTTACCTGTCGGCGCAGTCCATGTCCAGCCTGAAGGTGTCCAACCACTTCCGGATGCTAAAGCTCCTGGGAGAAGGGTCTTACGGAAAGGTCATGTTGGCTGTACACAGAAAGAGAGGTGAGTGCAGGACTCCGGGTTAAGGGTCATCATAGCTGGAGCTGATGGTGTGAACTTCACATTTGAGTTCCCCTCTGCTAATACATACGGTGATGTTTTTCCAATGTGGCATAATCTCCACTTCAGCATGTTTATTTCATTTGTGTATATTATATTTCTCTCTTATGGAGAACCTGCGCGTTGCGTGTATGAGAGGATAGATTGGCTTTTTGATGGTGTTCACTTAACCTTCTGCACTTCTGTCACCCTAATGAAGTGCTTGGGTACATTCTCTAGGATAGAATTGCTGTAATGGAGTTGTAGCTGTGTAATACAGTCACCCCCACAGGGGAGGTTATATTTGCTCACTGTGTCAGTGATGGATAACACACTCCTTCCCTCATCGATGGAGGCTTTTCAGACACTATATGTGCAGCGCGAGTTGGATATTTCAGATTACAACACATGCTGTCTTATGTAATTTCTCTCAGGAACCCCGATGGCTCTGAAGTTCTTCCCCCGTCAGTCTACCACCCTCACTTCTTTCCTGCGTGAATACAATCTCTCCCTTTCTTATTGCACCCATCCTTCTCTGACTCGCGCTCTTGGCATCTTCTTTTCCACACCGTCCCACTATGTCTTTGCCCAGCAAGCTGGTCTCTATGGTGACCTCTACAGTGTAATAGTGTCAGAGGTCAGTTCGGGGACGTGTGATGTGAAACATGCTTTTCATGCTTGGTGTGTACAGCCTAACATGTTTTTAAACAGATTGGTTTGCCACATTTTGTGTAATTTAACCTCAAAATTGCACTGAAAGTTCCTGCTAAGTGGTTACTAACAACGTAATCCTGAAGAAAAAAAAAATCAACGTTTTCATGGTTATCTTGAGGCACTCGGGAAAGTTTAGGAAATTGTTTCAGGGTTTATTTATTTATGTTTATTTCCCACATGGAGTGGGACATGACATCAGTGGCAAATACAGCAAATGTCACTAAACCAAGAACAACACAGCAAAGCATTTGAAGCGCTTTGAGGAGAAGCTTTGAAGTTGAGGTTCAGGTCAAAAGTTGCATTATTCCAATCGCGAAAAAGAAAAAAAAAGCTTTCGGTGCAGCTTTGATGGAAAAAAATCACACGGACAAAGTTGATTTTTAAAGCTTTTTTATTGAATGTGAATATAATCCCATCAGCAAAGCAAAAAGAAAACAACAACAACAACAACTATGTAATCTAATAATGTCATTACAAGCAAAGAGACTGACAGACTCTTCTCAATCACGATGGCGTAGGAACTCTGGCGCTGTGGCTCTCTCAAAGGGAATTTCATGGAAAATGTATCAGCTGACCCTGCCCTTTTTAGTTCTCATTTAGGTCAGCAAAAACCTGAGACCTGCTCAATAAGGCCTTCCAGCTCTCCCTCTCTTGTATTTTCGTCACTGCCAGTAACATTTAAGAGTTCTGATAAGAAGAAGGGCACCCTGCTCCCACTGGCTCAGGAGGCATGTGAAGTAGAGTAGGGGTTCTCCAACTGGTGACGCAGTTTATCTTCGCACCAATGATGTGTCGTGCTAACCAGTCTCCATCTTTAACCTGAAATGCTGCATTAGTTCTACAATGCATATTTTTTTTGGTGGTAATTATGGCAGCACTTATCTGGTGTGTGTTTCTTTTAGGTCGGGGTGAGTGAAGAATGTGTCCAGAGGGTGATGTCCCAGCTGAGTGGTGCTGTCACCCACCTCCACTCCATGGGTTTCGTCCACCGTGACATCAAACCGGAGAATATTTTTCTGTGTGACAGCTCCTGTCGCTGGGTCAAACTGGGTGACTTTGGTCTGACTCGGCCCATCGGCTCCAGCGTTTGTGCTGTCTGGTACGATTCGCCCTTCTGTACTCCTGAGGTGGAGCCTGCCAAAGAGGCTGACAGAGAGGAGGACATATGGATAACAGTGGAGCCCTGTATTGACAGCTGGGCCCTGGGTGTTCTCATCTACTGCCTCTTAACTGGCTGCTTCCCCTGGGAGGAGAGCACCCACGATGACCGCGGCTACCGTAGATACAAGGAGTGGTTTGACCTGGAGGCTGAAAGAGAGGGAAAGATCATGAACGGTGAATGGAAGGATGAGGAAGATATCGACACTTACGAAATAATGAAGGAAAACCACAGGAACAACCCTCCTCCTCCACAGTTCAAAGGCCTCAGCCCACTTGTGATGGCTCTTATACGGGAGCTGCTCCACCCTGAGCCCAACAGGCGAGGGAGCCCAGAGGAGATCCTGAGCTACCTGGGAGGACCCTGGCTGATGGAGACGGAAAGAGAGGAGAAGAGGAAAGCAGAGGCGGCCGAGAAGGAAGCCAGAAAATTAATTGAGGGAGGAGGAGTAGAGGAGGAGCCGGTGAGGGAGGGAAGGGGGGAGAGATAAACGTACGTTTTAAATTGCTTATGAGATTTTTTTTTTTTATAGATTTGATGACAGTGTATTTTTGTGTAGAGCAAAATACAGTGAAAATGCATAGGAGAAAAAAAGGTGCTGTATTTTTCATATCTTTTGTAATAAATATCTCTACTGAAGTTATCATTTCCAGTGTTGTATAAATTCCAATATGTGTGTAAATACGTGTTCATGTATTTGTGATTTAATGAGCAGAATTTGGAAAATTGTCTAAAAAGCTGAAGCTGTATGATACCGCCTGTAACGTCTGTATTGGAACTGTCAAAATAAATGAAACCCCTTGTTAACTTGTCATGCAGTCCAGGACGTGAGTTACACACCCAACTACAGCTTGACGACAACTTGCCGAACAACAAACAACAAAACGCTGTATTGTCACCATAAACTGCCATCACACCTGTTAAAAACATTCCGATTCCAGATCTTTCCTGACTAAAATGAGCGATTCTGGAGAACATCAGACATTTGATTGAGATCATAAAAATTGTGCACGAATAGTTTAATACCATTCGTACATAATGCAGTATATTAAGCCGTAACAGATTTAAACACAAAGATTTTTTTCTCTGGCCTGCTTTTTTCCTTCTTCTCGACTCCACATTTAGGTTCTTGTGGAAAGACCCCTGACATAAACCAAGACGGATCACCGTCCTTCTGGGTGAAGAAGGTTACAGCACCCATTATCAGCTTGTGGGGTCTAATAATAGGGACAAACATCACTTATCATCATCTCTGGGTTTCAAATGCAAACCTACATTTTGTCACATTCGACTATCCTTAAAACAGTTAATGACTTCGAATGCAAAAGCGGCAAAGTCTCCTGATTACGAATCAACGTGGAGAATTAAAATGAGCGATTGCAACCTTCCAGCTTCACCAAAAAGAAAAAGAAAGTTTTTTTCTTTAAAACAACCAGTGATATGCAAAAAAAAGAGAGGGAAAAACTTATACACAGTAAATGTAATTGAGAGTTTATGATGCTACTTAAAAGAAATCATAGATAAATAGACATTTGTAAAGCCAGGAAATCTTTGACATGGTGAAACAACAGGTGCGGTTGTACAAATGCAGAACATCTAAAATTGGACTGAACAATACAAGCTGAACGTGACACCAGCGTGATCGTCCCCCAGGTTTCGCGTGATGCACCTGCAGCAGAAGGGACACGATATTCATTTTCACTGACCCCTCGCATTATTTAGAAGTCAAAATGACATTTTTATTGTGCCATAGTGAATACATGATTGATATGTTGACAGTAACCCAAGGCTCACATTTACACACATGCTAGATCGACCTCCATACTGTTAATGGGGACAGTTGTCCTACGTCTGCATTCTTGCTACAGTGACCCTGAAAGAATGCTTCGGGATTGTTAATGGCCATGTTGCACACTTCTGTAGGATGCAACTATAAAATACCGCACAGGCAAAAACTTAGCGGTATTTTAATTGTTTAGTTCAAAAAAAAAATCCCTTTTCCTCTGAATTGATCGAGTTCAGCTTCATTTCCACTGCCATCAGTAAAAGCAAGGCATGACTGAAAACGTCCTGCTCCGATTTTCACATTGCAAAGTGCAAAAATATCACAGTTTGAATTTGGAGCTGATCCTCGTTGGTAGCAAGCTGCTAATGTGAAGTGTAGATGTGTGTCGATGTCAGTAGGGCCTCTGCTAACCCCTGCAAGGGCCACTCCAGATGGTTTTATAAATAGATCCCAGACCCATCTATTTACACACCATGCACATCATCACCTTCCTCTAACTATCTGGAACCCTCAGCCCTCCAAATGCAAAAGGGAGGCCGCGTTGGCGCCCACCAGCCTGCAGCAGCACAATCTGATGGAACACCGTGGCCCCTTTAACTCCCTCGTCTCTGCACTCCTTTTATCTCTGCTAATGACTTCTATCGTGTTTATCCTCTCACAGCGCTCGCACCTTTCTTTCTCTTTCATCTTTGCTTTGTCACGGACAACCTTGAGAGTCTTTTATTCCGTCCCCCTCTTCTTTCTTTCTTGCTTTCTTTCTTTCTGTCTTTCTCTGACGCGAGCCATGTTTTCTGGTCAACATAAAAGCAAGGATTGGAACTGGTAGAAGGCAACAAATGGAAAACAATGCAAAACAATGTTGCAATTTAATTTTCCAATCTTGACTAAAGCACGACACTCAGATTCTGTGAGCCTCGACATGGTGTCACATTGCTTGAGCGTCTCATGTACATCTAGCAGGATATCGCCTTATAACTCGCATATCTCCCGTTACACTATTACAGCATAACAAGCCTTATTGACTGTTTGGAGACAACTAGTTAGAAACTGAAAAAAGATATTTCAACATGTATTAGATGAAAGGTAGCACATGGTGGAGGAATGATAGCTGGGAAAAATGGACACCGACATAAGAGCCAGATTGATGGCAGTAGTGGAGCAAATAAAGATTTATATCTGAAATGTATCCCCTCGGATGACTGCGGGTCATCAGGGCCTAATGTTTCCCCTGCACTTCAAACGGTCTCCGTCATCTGGTTGCATCGACTCACATTTTAAGCTTGAGCTCCTTTAATTGCTAAAGGACTGCGACAGGCGAGCCTCAAAGTATCCCAGAGGAGTCAATGAGAAGCCCCGCATCTAACCTGCGTAATACAGCGTGAGCGAGCTTTTACCGAGGAGTGCGCTGCGATTGTGAGAGAGAAAAACGGTGAAGAATGTATCAGCTGGTTGAAAGACAGGAAGAAGGAAGTGGAGGGTGAAATGGAGGTCGGTTACTAGAGCTTGCCGCAAGTCTAACATGCCTCGGGACATGCCGTCCATCTCATAAACAAGTCAAGAGATTATCATGTGTTTATTACCCGGCATCTTCACCATATCTATTCAGCGTTTTTCTCCAGCACCCCCCCCCCCCCACCTGACACTACTCTCTTTTTTACGTCTTCATCCCTCTCAGTCACTTTCTCTGTTCCTCTCACATAAAACCAACATGTTGTTGCAGGGTGGCAGGTCGATGCATTCTCGGGATTGATCCTCACTCTTGGCTCCCCTCTTATGCTTACTCTGCCTCCATCTGTCAAGCTGTCATCAGCTTCACCCGATCGACCTTGTTAGGGCCACCCCGCACAGGCCCTCACCCTGGAGTCCGTGTAGCCCTGATATGTCAAAAGGATGATATGTGTCTCTCTCTTTCTCTCTCTCTCTCTCTCTCTTGAACTGACAAGGCCTACCATGGGGGGTGAGAGCCAGAGAGGTTTGTTGTCTCTGACTTCAGGGGTATGTGTAGCAATGCACTATCATGTTTCCATCCTACAGCAGCTATAAGGGTCAATGAAAAGTATCTTCACCACACAAAGGAGCTCTGAGATTAAAGGTCAGGAACTATGACCGCCACAGACACATTTATCCACACAGCCTGAGAGATTTGATGGAGAAGCAGCTGCAAATGCAGAAATACTGAATCAAGGAGGACAATTTGTATACATTTTTTTAGTGTTTTTGAGGAAATGGGCCCATCGTTGTATAGCTAACATAGGCGATTTGCCTATGTTTAAAAATAAAAAAAGCAAACTGTGGTAAAGAGGTTTGAACTCTGCATGTGAAAATGTGAAACCTGTGCCGGAATCGGTGAGATTTTGTTGTTGGAGGAGGAATAACGTGTTTAAAAGTTTTTTAAAGAGTGCTTGTTTGTTGTTGGGTTTTTTTTTTAGCCAAAGATGAGCCTCCGATGGGTGACTCACATAAACCAACCAAGAAAAAAAACCAAAATGAGTTTTGACCAACTTCGAATAACCTCAGGAATCTATGACCAAATTTAGTTTATGAGCAATCAGCACCACCTGCTGGTCAAATAAAAAAAGTGCATCGAATTCAAGGCCTGACATTGAGTGTTTGAATACTTCTGCTGCTCTTTGTCGATTAAATTTAAGCAGATTCCAAGATGAAACCGAGAAACCTGATCACATAAACAGATAAATACACTCTTGCGATAGGAACAGAAAATCTCAGAAGATATCAATTATGTCTTTTTTACATGAATTATTGCAATTATTTAAAGATAAATCCCAACCTTTACCCTCTTATGTATGATATTGTCAACAATAAACAACTAAGTTGCTTCACGCCAACTGATTATCATCTTTGTGTGCTCAAACAATTAAACACTAGACTTTATCTAATGTAATCTAATCTGCTATAATCTGGATGGATTTAAAATATTATTGATAAAAGGAGAAAAGTACGATGTTACCACTCGTGCCTGTTCACTTTTTTTTTTTTTTTTTTTTTTTTTGCCAGATTGGGGTAGGGTGAAAAAACAAGAAAACATAATGGGATGGAAGATAGGACAAGAGGGGGAGGGGGAGGAGGAAGAAGCAGACCGAGAAGGAGGGGGAAAAAAGAGAAGACAAAAGATTCATAAAAGTAACGCAGTTGCGGACGGCAGACAAAGTTGTGAGTACAACTTCATTCTACTTCTTTTTTTCACATATTGAAACACATTCTGCAGGAAATACACAGAGAAACATCAGCAGATACCAAATCCTGAGGAGGGCTATTTCTTATTGATATGATGTGATATGTAAGAGCTGATTTGTCTTTCAATTAGAATTTTATTGATATCTAGATGCATGCAGCAGAATTCAGTGTTTGTAAGGAGTGAGAAACATATCACTCTCACAAACAAATCAACAGAGGCATGCTGAGGCAATGTCTGTAATTGCAAAAGTATGACTCTGAGACCATTGCTGCAGAAAAG
Source organism: Aulostomus chinensis (assembly GCF_037954235.1). Classification (NCBI taxonomy): domain Eukaryota; kingdom Metazoa; phylum Chordata; class Actinopteri; order Syngnathiformes; family Aulostomidae; genus Aulostomus; species Aulostomus chinensis. The sequence goes on along the minus strand of NC_141330.1, from coordinate 9,910,087 downwards.
ACACAACTTGTTACAAAACCATGACGCCCAGAGTGGCGAGTGATGGCCGTACAGTTGGAGAGAGAAGTGATATGTTCTATGAAAAGAAAGCTGGAAAAGAATGCGCGACTGTAACCAAGGAAGGGTGGAGGGGTGCTGTAATAGGGCACAAAAAAAAAAACACACATTCTTTAGAGAGAACTCACATCTTGGACTGCAAAGTTACACTGACACATCACGAGAGGAATGATGCAGGGCGGGAGAGAGGAGAGCAGAAAAAGAGAAAGAAAAAAAACAACTCTTTAGAAGTCAAAACTTTCCAGGGAGCAATTTTAAACTTTTTTCTGAAGTGGTTCCAGTGCTAATTTATGTGGTGGTTTATTAGAAGTCCGGTGTATACCAGGATGCACTTCAGAGCAGATTATGTATGCAACACTACATCAGGCATTCCTCTGTAATGATGACAACCTGTGTGTTATCCAAACCATAACACTACACATGTGTGTTCCTAGCTGGAACAAAACTTCAGGGAGGGCTTATGAAAACATAAACACACACAAAACTCCTGAGTGAGGATATTGAACAGTTCCACTCTGTGAAATCATCCTGACTCTTTTCCTCTTTTGGTTTCCTCCAGCTCGTAAAGCTCACCTCTTACAAGTTGAAGGAATGGGCAGCCTTCCAGTGGTCCTGCTTCTCTGCAGTTTCCACGGTAACTCTGCCAAACAGAACACACAAATCATCTTGTTTAATTATGGTTGAGTCGCTGTGTGTTTGTTTTTATGCTGCGAAACACTCCCCTCATGTGGTTTCTGTTCCACAGCGTTCACAGCTGTAGCCCAAGACCAGCAGACCGGTAATGCTCTTCTCCTCATAAGTCACACTTTACCTCAGGACGAGCGACGTTGCGTGACATCTGTCAGTTTGTGAGTCATTACAAGATGTTTTTCCCCATTTGATCATGTTTTCTTTGCTTGTTTCTAGAGGTCACCCAGGCACCTGGTGGGACGTTGCCAGCCAGTGAGTCTAATTTGAGCTTCTGGCACAAGTGCAAGTTTTGGTTTCGTGATACAATTTCAGTGTGTGTTGTGTCTCTGCAGACTGCAGGGAGGAGATGTATCCTTGCACCAGGATGTACTCAGTTCATCGGCCCATGAAGAAGTGTATCGGTGCGCTTTGCCTTTACAGGTGACCATTTGTTCGCAATTTACTTGCGGAGGGAACTGTGGTTGAGTCGAAAAAAATGGTGGTGTCCAACAAAAAAAAGTTTCACTAACATACTTTAAGTAAATGCATTGCAAAAATCATTGATGTAAGAAGAAGTTCTTATTTCAATAAATAACCTGCTGTCAAAGTTTATTTAAGCAGAAGTACATTAGTATGTTCGTTAAAGTAAACACCACCCATAAAAAGTTTTACAACATCACCATTTCTCCAGTTTTTCATGAAATAAAAACACATCAAGTACAGGCAATAAATTGCACCAAAGTAAACTTCCAACAGCACAAAAAAGCTCAGGTCCCTGAAAACTCCAAAAGCATGTGAATTTCAGAAAACAGGAACTTTTCAGGGATCGATAAAGACACCATGTCACTTCTTTTCAGCAGCACTCACGGTAAATGAAGCCTTAACAGTTGATAAACCATTTGTCTGTAAAAGCAGCGCTGAAACTGAATCATCTGAATGATTACCTCTTACTCAAAACATCTCACAGCAGGATGTTGCTTCTCCTGGCAGTAAAAGGCAGTTTATAAAAGACAACAGACGGTGCATGTACACACAACTTCCTGCAAAAGAAATGACCGACACGAAAAGTCCCCATGATGCGGTAGAATGGCCTCTCTCTTAGACACTAACTACAGCGAGTTAAAACCAAACGACATTCAATGACTAAAGTCAGATTAAAGTTCATTTGCATTTTAGTTAAAAGGCTCGAATGAAATCAAAAGCAGATGAAGGAAAAAAAGTTGGAGGGACACATTAAGGTTTGCTGTAAAAAAGAATCAAGATCAATTTTCAGTGACTAAAAATAGAGGAAAAGTTACAGATTTCTAACGACCAAAATGCTCCAATTTTCTTCAATTAATACTTTAAATTCAAACAAAATCAGGATGACTAAATATGGCTTAAACTAACAAGGACATCTGACATAGGACTGAGGCGAAATCCTAAAAATAGCCGCAAAATGAGCGCTATTCCCTAGAGTGCATTATTTGAGTTCATGTACTTCAGTGACCTCTGAAGTCTTGCTGATATCTCAAATGATCACTACAACAATTTATTTTCATATTTTAATTTTTACATAAACTTTGCCGCAGTCTTCCTCGTGTCTACGTGATCAACAACGAGATCTGTATGAGGACAGTGTGCGATCAAGACGAGTACCTGAAAGGTGAGAGGACCCACATGGAGAGCTATCGCAGCATCACACCGAGCTCACTGAGACAAGCACCTGTCTTCTCTCTCCCTCTCTTTTGTTCACAGCTGAACTGTGCAGAGAGTTGTCCGGGTGGCCCAGAAGGGTTGAGAGGTCATCTTATAGGAAACGCTGCCGTAATCGCCGTGGCAACTGGGCAAACAAGGACTGATGAGCCTAGTTTGACCACCATAGAGGATGCAGTCCTTTAGAGACGTAACCCCGGGGCGTTGTCATAAAAACAGCCCATAACACCATAAATCCACCGCTCAACACCTGGCGGCCTCTTTTTTTCTTTCCCTTTCACACACGCACGCGTGTCCTCACTCATATCTATGTTTATGCATTATATTGTCTGTGAATCTTTCACGTGCGCATTTCATCTGTGTGTCTTTGGACATAGATCATGCCTTTCGTGGTTTATGGTCCATTTAAGGTACTGTAGCAACGGGTCTATAGCAGCACTGAGTCATTTCATGGTATAAATAAAGACCCACTCAGTCAAGGGTTGCACGGTGCTCATTGACAACCCTTTATGTATCACATGCACTATCATAGCCGATTCAATACACCCACATTTATTCATGAGTTGTTCTTTTACCGCTGCATTGATTAAAAGAAGAAAACCAACCAAAATGAATGTTGTGTTCATTGTGTGATATATTTATCTTTGCATATTCATTTCCATACACACATACAGTTTGAAGAACAAGTAACATTTGGGAAGGTTTTATCATCTGAACAGTAAACAAACAATGACAACACTCACAAAGCTTGTGTGCTCCAACATCCGTCACCGCACCACTTGCCACATCTGTCACAAAACATGTGCATGTGTTATAAGTGTAACATAATCCATCCGTCAGCACAGAACGATATCACAAGAAAACACCGCACAAAGATCAGCTTGGTCCCATGTTGCATTTGTCTGCAACCAATTACAGAGCGTTTACATGGAGTTCACAGTTCAAACTGGTTTGTACAGTACGACATGCTGTGGTTGAGGTCTGCGACGTGCTCACCTTCTCATAAAGAAATAAACGGATGAAGACCCCCACCCCCCAAGACTGACGTGACAGCGCAGAAACAGACTTCATCATTGAGCAGGAGAGAGAGGTCGTGACCTGAATGACTCACCCCGTCTGAGCTCCAACAGCTGTGCTGCGGAGAGATGACATAACATGGACTAAATCATCCCTGTTTCCCCTTGAGGCAAAGATAAAAGCACTTTCTTTCGCTTACACCACATCACATCCAGTGTTCCTTGTGTCTTTGTGCTGATTTACAATGCACCAGGACCCACCCGCCCCCCTTTATTTTTAACACGTGCAGCAGCTCCATTCAATATGTTCCGACTTTAAATGGTGTTGCTGTTCCCAACAAGCCCACTAGAGAGTGCTAGAGAGCAGAACTCACAAGCTGGTTCAACAGGTTTCTTTCAAGTATCATCCTGTGGTGGTAAACGTCAGTAGAAGCTAGCATTAGAACAATCCCTGCGTTAAATGCAGACTTTATGCGTTACTATCAAGACAGACCGATGAGTCTGCCAGCCAGTGCATATAGTCAGTCCCCGAGTGGAGACTTGGAGAAAACTACACTACAATCCACGACAACAGCAATGACACTAATTCTACCATGATATATACATTTAAAATAAATATTCTCTGTACATAAAATTCATTCATTATTATATTTACTTTTTCACCAGATTGTTTCTGATTATGTTGCTCTTATATCATATTTCTATCATTTCTAACCTACTAATTAAATTAGGGGAATAAACCAAGCTGAGAGAAAACAACACAGGTGAGATATTACCAAGAAAATGGAGCCTTCAAAGACAAAATAAGAAGATGAAGTATTGGGACGTAGAGTCTGTTGAGTTGGTCTACAGTTCTAAATCTGTCTGATTAAGACTGGACTGACTGGGTTTATCTTGGAAGTACATTTGAGAACAAAAACCATCACCAAGGGAACTAACTGACTGGTACAGGGGGATTACCCTGCTTGGCAGGGAGCGATACGGGACCCCATGATGGGGAAAGCAAAGTTGCAAAAGTGCTGCATAAATATACAGAGACAGGAGAGGAGGAAGGACGAGCAAGTGAGCCCGCCTCACTTCGAGGAGTCAAAATCTCCCCACAGGTCAGAGTTGGCTGTCGAGGTGGGATTGGAGGGAGCCACAGAGTTGGAGTTACTGGAGTCCAGATCTAGCAAACAACCTGGTGGTAGGAAGACAGAAGTGTAATAAATCTCAGAAACAACACGTATGCATATAACCAACAACATGGTGTGCATTTTGTGGCGTGATTAGTTGTTTCTTTCCTTAGAATTTAGCGATTTTTAGACAAGATTTGAAAAATATTTGTTCGAAAATCCAACAGAAGATACTAATAGCTATGCACACTGATATAAAATTAAAATATCACTGTCCAAAACAAAACAAAAACAAATACAAACACCTGAGAGTTTGAAACTACACAGAAATGTATCTTTATGTTCTGTTTACTCTAAATAATCCAGAGGGACACTGGAGGCAAAATCAAAATCTAATCCTTATATTTTTTCATACGTAGTGCAGCACAACTCCATTCACCTCTATTACATTAAGATAAAAACAGAAATCTCAGCCACCCCAAAAATGAAATTAAATGAAATCAAATGTGTGTGTGTGTGTGTGTGTATGTATGTGTGTGTGTGTGTGTATATGGCTCGCGAGCACCTAGGTTGCACACAAATATGAATCTGCAGTACTGACGGTGAGAGAAGACAGAGGAAGCAATCACATTTATGAGAACATTCTAGTATTTCACCATCTATCTCTCATAGTTTTATTTCTGCAGGTCTGCATAACCCCTCACCACCTGCATGGTGAAGGCTGCAGCCGCGAGGGCTCAAGACAATATCGGCTGTTCAACGGTAAACTGACAACAAGGAAACATCATCCTTGTTCCGTCAACAGAAACTATCAATCTGCTTAATTTCTCAGGTGCCATAATAAATATCAAATTTATTTAGTATTTCCAAGTTACTCTACATAATCACTGCCACCGCTAACAGCCATGGTGTGAAAAGTTAATCTGGAATTTTGCTGTGAATGAAAGAACCCAAATTCTTCTGGGGCAGAGCTGTAATGCAAGAAAATATACAGAAGTGTAGTATTTGGGGGAAAAAAAAAGTTTATTGTCAAACTTTTTTTTGGACTTTAGAGACTCAAAAATGTTACAGTGGAGCACAAAACTGCTCTAAGACACTCAAGTAAGAATCAAGTGTGGGGGGAAAAAAATAGATTCTTGGACGCAGCGCAATTCTGGACATACATCTGTCGTATGAGCCATATTTCCTGAGTTGAGTGACAGTGGGACAGTGCGTTTGTGTGTGTGTGTGTGTCTGCTTTCACTCTCTGCTGATGCAGCTTTTATAGACACAAAACAAGTCGCAGTTTCCAACTGTTCAGAGTCTTGTTGATGAAGTAGAGGCACAAAGCGAAACATTATTTTGCGTCATAGCCAGCGGGCAGGGCGAGCCCACGGACACCACAAAGTCAGCCTGTTTTAAACCTATGCAGCCTGAGGGATTCAATGCGTCCAACTTGGCAAAGAATTTTCGCAGACAGAAACGCTGACATGTTCAAAGACAGGTCAGCGAAATGCTATAGTTAGCATACTTACATCACGCTCTCAAATATAAGTCAAACAAGTTCATTTTGTGACAAGTGGACTATTTCTACCTTCAGTGTTTGGCAGGGCAACGTTTACCCTGGTTAAAATCTGCTTCATTGTAACTTCCAAGCTGCCAAATATCAAGTGTTGGGAAATCTGCAGGTCATTACTGGAAGGGGTTATCACAGCGTCTACATCTGAATTATAATTACACTAAAATAAGCACAGCAACATCTTATACGTGACATCTGTTAACTCATCTGTGCATTTCAATCATGGATTATCATAAATATGCTGATCTTAAATTAGCAAGGGGTCACATTTCAAACCTATACCCAAGTGTCTTAATGCATCAAGCTCAAAGAATCAACCGGTTTATCCTTGTGCGGTTCCCACTTCATTCCTACTTCAAGTCAGAGTATTATGGGAAAGTAAAAAGTACAACATTATAACTGACAGACATGATTACTTACCGGTGTCATTTCCTCCTGCAGGCGGTTGTGTGTTGTGATTGTTAGATCTGGATGAAGGGGGAGGGGCTAGCTTGCCTCCAGGAGGGGGTGGGAGGAGCCCAAATCCACCAGAGCTCTGTGGACGAGACCTGTCCTTCTTTTTTGATTGCTATGGAAGGTAAACAAAACTGGTTGAGTGTTTCTACATTTTTAGGTCGCTAGGTTTCCTTCAAAAGACGAGAATAAACTGGAGCACATTTCTGGTGGCATCCACCCTCTAAGCAATAATACTATAGAATACCATGAAAATAAGTTACCCCAATATTGAGAGTGATGGTCTGTCCCTCTTTGAAGCCCAGGTCAAGTTTAGGAGAGGAGTCTGGAGCTTGTGCCTGCTTGGTCAATTCATTCTCCTGTTTCACCCACCTGGAGGACAGAGGGCAGGGCGACGGAGATGTCAGAGGATTAGATATAGTTTTAAGGAACAACTTTTTGAGAAGTACTCAAAGTAGTCATCCCACCCAGAGCCAGACAAGAAGATAAATACCCTTCTCAACCTCTGTGGCTGCTTTATGGAGATGAGACCCACAAAGACCAGCTGACTGCTAGTTAGCAGAATGAATGGTAGTGGATGGGCAGGCAAGCATGTCTCTGTCAGATACTACTTTTCTTGGCCTGCATTAATAGAACTAGGACTGTGCATAACATTTGCCATAATATAAAAACTTTTAAATCAGAAGACATTGTAATATTATTCTGAACCTAACTTCAGCCTACTTCTTGACACACCACAGAGCAGCTGCTTACTTGAAGTGGTCCTGCAGCGCGACATTGAAGTCAAAAGCATCACCTCGATCTCCAAACCCGATACCTATGAAGGCACTGCGGCCTAGGAGAGAGAAGAGAAAGGGGTATTATTAACACAATATTTATTATCACGGTCCTATCATTTACTGCACAAAAATACTGCAGTTCTATAACAATCTCTACTCTCTGGGCCACCCTGTTCAAATATGTCATCGTCTCCATTATCAGCTCATGTGAAGAAAAAAGGTTTAGGCCTCGGAAATAAGCAGAATACCCACCATTGTCATCCTGGATGCGGAGCACAAAGTATCTGCTAGAGTCGCTCACTGTTTCCACGGCGATGCCAGGGTACTCCTCCACTGGCGCCTGGGCAAACAGCTCCCCTGAAGATAAGAACAAAAGTAATGTGTTCATTAGCATTAGTGTCCGGTGCCATTTTGGATCAGGAAGAGACACAGATCTCAACTAACAAAGACATGAAATAGGTTTGTGTGGACTATAAGACACAACACGCATGATGGATCCAGGTCCACGTGCTAGAATCATACTGATGAACACGAGTCCCTAAAATGGGCCACTTGCTTGGACGTGGGCTAGGTCACCTTGGGAGGGATGACTAACAGAGAGGGGATGGGGGGTGGTGGTGGAATGATTTACAACAGCAGCAGTGCTAGTAAACAACACCTCGTCCTGTCTCTCTCACCAGAGATTTTGTCTTCCAATTTCACATAGGCCACTTTTCCCCGGGCTGTCACACGCATACGTCCCGACCAGTCAGGGGCGTCCAGCTTCCAATCAGCAGCCCTGGGACAAACACACACACACACACACACACACACACACACACACACACACACACGACAGTGTGATGCAGGTAACAGCAGCAGATCTGTGATTTCATCTGCTGCAATCTTAAACTGTACCACCAGTAATGAAACAAAACGTGACTGATGCTGCGAGCGGCATGTCACTGAGACCTGAGGCTGAAATATTACATCATCGCCCTTACTCTCTCTGCATATGGGCACTGATGAACCAATGGTGTGTCTCATGGGGGCCACTGTTAGGCTGGTGTGGTGTCCACTAAGATGAAGGGGTGCTGGGCTAAGCTGAAGCACCAGCCAATGAAAAAGGTGGTAAACAATCCGATGTAAACATCTTCAGTAGCACCTCTGCTGCAGGGGGTGTACAGAGACATGAATCTGTGCATTTCTGACCTGCCAAAGTGTCCTTGAGCAAGACACTTGCACGTTATCTAGTATTTCGGATGCTGGCAAAAATAAAGAGACCCTCTTGGGAAAGTAAAGTATGTGCAAAATCGCCTGTGATTAATGTGGACTAATGAAAACTACAAGCATCATTTAGACGCGCGCACATCCACACTGACAGGAATGAAGCTAATTGAAGGCTCTCCCTGTTTATTGGATTAGCCTTCATGTTGGGAGAAAACACGCGCGTATTCCTCATGACCTTGCGGACAAACAGCAAAAACAGCCAGCACACAAACTGTATCCTACGTTGCGTGAAGCCACGTTAATAAGACGCAAGCTAGGTGGGAAGGTAGCCGAAGCTACTGCGCCTCCTCCTTCAAGCCGCAGCTTGCGGATGTTGACAAAGCTCCCTGTCCGCCTCCCTCACCTGATAGCCCGGTTGGATGCTCTCGGAGGGATTCGGTAAACGTTGACTTCAGGTTTGACACAGAGGACCGACTCGTACTCGAACTGACCCTCCGTCGCCATCTTGACTTTTATGCAGTCGGTGTACGCCGCCGGTGGTGGTGGTAGTGACGGTGAGTTTTGTCCGTGCGGCGTTAACCGCTACGTGACCGTAATTGACGGTGTATGTGCGCACACACCGGGTACGCATACACTGAGGCCTTTAAAGGTACATTTAATCGAGTTTATTCTTCAGATTAGTTTGTGTTGGGTAGAAGCCTATGGCTAGATGAAAACACACAAAATGTTTCTTCATTTAAATCATTTAACATATCATACAATAAATACACATGAACTCAGTTTTTGCTGACATAAATGTACGTTCCCTACAATTTCCGTAGTTAATTTCCGTAAGGTTTTATTTATTTAGGATATTTCGATATTTTAAACATTCTAATTCTGATTTCTGACCATGAATATCCAAGTTCATAACACTTTGAATGGGTGTACTTGCATTAGTATGCTATTATCATCATATCAGTGTCACACAACGGTCTAAGAATGACAATAAACTCGTCATTTCAGTCGTTTCTGAGGTAACACCAAAATATGTCAACAGGTTTATCCTCTACTATCATTTAAGAGCCAATACAGAATCAGTCAGAGGTGCCATGCAGATTTAAATGACTCACACAGTTAAAGTTAAACCAAAAAAGGCTTTTAAACTCAAACATTCAAACAGTTATATAATTATTGGGTAGATATTAAATGTTGGATGTAACCAGTTTGGTCTGCAAATTTGGGTCTATTTGTTCTACAATCATTTTTGATTGTAATTGTGATTTTGGCTAGCAATCTAACAACACCCAAGTCCTTAACACGTTACCATCACAAAACAATTTAACATGGTAGCTGTATTATTTTATTTAGCATATTAAAGTAACTGCAAGCAGCAAGCAATGCAACATTCGCCAACAAGCCTTGATGCAGTTAGAAAGCAACTTTTTTCTCTGTCTCAGTTTAGCTGTTGTAGTGATGGACCAAAACCTCCATATTATCAGTTGAGGTCACAGGTATATTTCACAATCCGAGAAGTTTGAAGGCATCTCTTAAATCCTCCGTGTCACAGGGCTGAAGGAGAGAAAGACGTAATTATCATTTAAAGATCTTTACTGGATTGCCTTCTCGCAGCTTGACTGCTTGTTAACATTTGTACCTGGAGGATACGGTTGAGTTTTCTCGCCAGACGAACAGTATTTTGGTGCAGCCCATCCCAGGCCTTGAACTTGCTCTCTTTATGAGCTACAAAGGTCTGCCAGCAGTAGAAATAGTCTGAAGAGAATGGACAAAACAATTTGGGTTCGTAGGAAAAGAAATGCTTGATATATAAATCAATTGCCGCTCTGGCGTAATGTTGAACTACCTTTGTAACTCATGATTGTAACCTGCACTCCAGCTTTTTTCAGCATCCTAAGGCCCTCTCGCTCAAGGCTGTCCTCCATGTCACAGAAGTAGAGGCGAGATACAAAGATCCTAAGGCGGAGGTTGGGTGTTTGCCTTAGGAACTTGGAAAGTGCGATGGAGCAGCTGAAGCAGGGAGACCAGGAGCAGAACCAAGTGATGGAGTAACTGAGTTTCCTCTCTCCGGTCCCCCCATATCCCCACAAGCCAGGACACAAGGCTCCCAGGTAGCGCAGGAACAGCAGCTACAGGGAAATATGGGAGAGGAATGAGAAGGATGCACTAGAAGATAAAATAAGAAATATATTCATCCTTTATTTTCTGTTATTTCCTCTTTACACACGCTCCCTTATTACTCACCTCTACATGGCAGCCATTACGGTTGCGCAAGTGTCCAAAGTCAAAGGACAGAGATTCTGGCCCCACTCGTCTCTTCACTACAAAGCAGAGGTACGTTTCATTGCGGCCCTTTGCCCAGCGCATGTTCTTGTAATGGAAGATGAACTTCTTGCGGGGCAAAAGCACGCTGGTACAAAGAGAGACGAGTAATCATTTTAAATACCAGATTATTGTCCGGGCTTTGCTCCAAAAGACAACAGATCTCTTTACAACTCGACAGCACATACCTCTACCATTGAGATGAAGTATATAGAATATGAATAATTGCTTGGAGAACAGAACCCAAGTTCGAAAAAAAACAAAAAAAGCCCAAAATGTATGTGTTATTCCTTGACCCGTGCTACACCCCTTCACCAACTTTGGTGAAATTCCACCTCATAGATTTTACGTTATCCTGCTAACAGACAGACAAATAAACAAACAAAACCAGGGCACTCAGAGAACTCTTACCTCTGCCAAGGCAAACTCAGCCAAACCCAATGAAAAAAATAGCAATTTTTCCCTATGTTAAACAGATCTGCCCCAAAATTTAATGGGTTCCTCCTTTGCCCGTGTTACACCCCTTCACCGAGTTTGGTCAAATTCAGCCTCATAGTTTTTGTGTAATCTTGCTGAAAGTCAGACAGTCTTGAATGTACCAGTCAGTGTTAATAATAGTCATGCAGCCATTACTATTTGTAGTATTCAAATTGGAAAAAAATTGCACGATCTTTTACTAAAATGACATTAAATCGGTTGACTCAAAATGACTCACCATTTGAGCAGATAACTCTTCTGTTACTTTGCACGTGCATTCACATCATAAGCAGGCTAGTTCGCTCAGTAAAGCCATGTAAAGCCTGTGGTTAACCAGATGTGAGTGATGGACAGTCAGAAGGCGGCAAACGTTCTCTGCTTTTTGTCTTCACTCTCACTTTCACAACTTTTGCTGAAACCAGGACAGTTCATCTCTCATTAATACTGAAACCTCAAACAATTGTGCTTGGAGGTCCTGCAGTCTCATAGGGATTAAAACACAATTCAAGCGAACGTCATCTATGACTCATAGTGTCCTATTTAAAAAGAAATTGTTTTTCGTGGTAAACGTTTACTCCATAATCTGTGTAATGTGTGTCAAAAATATTAAGAGATATTAATGTATCGGTTTTGCTCACCTGTCTAGTTTGGTAATCATATCGAAAGATGTGCTTTGTTCTGTCAGTGTCCGGGTGTGAGGAATAAACAGAGGCAAATGACATAGAGTGAAAGTGTGTGTGTGTGTGTGTGTGTGTGTGTGTGTGTGTGTGTGTGTATGTGTGTGTGTGTGTGTGTGTGTGTGTGTGTGTGTGTGTGTGTGTGTGTGTGTGTGTGTGTGTGTGTGTGTGTGTGTGTGTACGGGGGGAGGGGGGGATCTGAGAACATATACCTCTAAACATAAACACCCGGCATTCGGCAGAATCAGCTTCTGGTTGGACAGAAAGATTTTTCAAAGTCAGTTTTAGGGGCGTGACACAGGAGATATATGAGTTGTACAGTAAGATTCTTTTGCCTAATATTTTAAGTTTCATGGTTTTGATGTGCGCTAAAAAAATCTTCAAAAGTGAATTTGTTCTATTTGTTACTTTGTATATATTGTTGTTGTTTTTTTTTACATGTCTACTTTTGCATAGAGTTGATATTTTATCTTATGTTGCATCACGTAATTTGAGCCAAAATGTTGGAATTTTCCAAACGCTAAAGACTGAACCACTCACAAGCCTCACCACTTTGGTTTTCCTTGTTAAATATCATAATCTCACCTTGTTCCACACTGGGATTACCGCTGACCTCTTTAGCGACCCGCTATTTCCACCTAGCAAGTCCCTCACATCCTCAGGGCCCAGAGATTTGGTGGAGCCATAAGCTTTCCCAGACTTTGGAGACCCTGACACCTACTTCTGCCTCTGATCTGGGTTTTCCCAAACTGTGTCAAGCTGGGAGGAGAACTCTAATCGACCTCTCTCACTCGACATGTCTGCTAGACCGCTCAACCAGCTGACCAGCCACAGTTTGTGGATAAATCTCACCCATAAGCCTTTGAACCATCACATGCTGTCATCGGTGCATGTCAGATCAGGATGTGTATTATTTTGCCCTCGTCTTTTCTTTGCTCTGTCTGTTTTAGCTCTGGACTCAGTGGCACTGCATGCATGCATCCTGCTTTCCCATGACTCCCCTCACCCTGTCATGCACTCTGTGGTTTGGGGAATTCACCGTTTCCCAGGGTGGCTGTTTTTGGAGCTCATTGTGCGAATGTGTGTGTTAGCCATCTGTATGGGCATGTCATTAACACAGTATATATGTTATACTGTACATCATCTGGAACACATTTTTCTCATTTATCTCATTTATCCTATTATCGTGTGGTGCCCAACATTTAGTGTGATTCATGTATATATGTCTCCGTGCCCTGAGCCGCCTCCATCATATTGCATTACTCTGACGCTGCATTAAGTTGAACGTCTCTGCACATTTGATCTTGTGTGCATGTGTCTTTTTGACTTCAAGAGGCTGATCAAATGCCAAACTATATGTAACCACTTCCCACCCAGCTCTCTGGGTTTGCCCACACTTGACCAAGGTCATTTCACAGTCACACATGACCACTCACATGCACTACCACCCCTCTCGGTCACTGTATGTGTGTGGTGTAGTAGTACAGTATGGCCAGACATTGCAGTATATTTAACCCAGAGTCAGGGGCAGAAACCGGGTGTAGGAAATGCCAAGTCATACTTTCCGAAACCCACCCGCACACACCCTGCACATGCTCACACACAGCCATACCGTGCAGACGCACATGACCACAGTCACAAACAGACTTTCTTTCCAGTGTGTGAACTCACATCTGTTTCCTGACAACAATAATAGCTACAGATCAGGCGGGTAGAGGCCCAGCTAACAGGTGTCCCCTCTCTTGCAGACATGAAGGAACAACCTGATGATGACCAATTAAATGTCACAAGTAAAAAGCACCGCTTTTACAAGGCGAAAATGTTCTGACCATGCACTTTTTCATGCGTGTAACAACAGTGTTGTGTTACTGGGTGTCTCAGCTTTTTCATCAAAGATAATTAAAGGACAGTGGTTTTGGGCTACAGCCTGCATGATGGAGTTTGCAGTGAAGTATAGGCCTTTTTTGTCTCCACATCAGGTGAGATATGCGTCTCTCCCACACACATTAACACTGCACAAACATCCTGTGGTGTTTAGCTGCGGCAGACTGATGCTACACTGACACCATCTGAGGTTGGCAGTAGGGCAGCTTCGCAATGCAAGCATGTGGGCTGTTAACCATATTAAGGTTAGCCTCAGACTGGGGGAGCGTGCATTTCCCCACTTAGTCACATAAACTGCCATTCACCTGCAAACCACGGACATTCTTAAGTTACACTGCCACCTAATATAGTGTTTCTAATGTGCTGCGCTGAAATTTGGAATGTGAAAAATAATAACATGCAAGTAGTAAACTGGTATCATTTTGATACATTCTATTAAATAGATAATTGCTGTTAAATTTATTTTCTGTTGGTCTGTATATTAAAACTTAATTTTTGTTGCGATAGGCTTATTTTTTAGCATTCAGTTTACATGTTAAAATAACATACAAATGCTTACCTTACCTCAAAATATTCCTATTACACTGCACAAACAAAAACTGTACATCTTTTAAAAGTCTCTCAGCGCTAATAACTTGTTTTCCCCACCATCACTTTGATGATACCAGTGTTACCACGACTCCTAAGAATAGGAATACAAAATGAAAAATATAAAGCCAAACACAAATGGTGGGAGCCACGTTTTTGGTGACTCATGTCAAGTCAGAGATATAAGTTACGTACAGATTTTGTAGATTCACATAAACCACATACACTTCCTGTACAGTAAGTGCGCATCCTCTTATACATCTGTATGGTTTCACGCACGCACCCACACGTGTATCACACACCGGTTCCTGATAAGTCTTTGTGAAAAGAACCACACAAACGCATACTTAGGAAACACAAATTTACACTTCACATCATTACAAAAGATGAACAAACAGCAAACCTGAGACATTATTGTGATATTGTTGAAGGAATAAATAATGAATCGTGTGTTCGATGGAAATGGAGGTTTCACTATGAATGCGGATGAGGTAAAAGTATACAAATGTCAACACAAACAATAAATAACTTGCTTAAATAATATACGTTTCAATAAATTATCTTAAATATCCCATGTGCAGTCGAGGTACATTATGCATCTCTTTTTTACCTTTTTTCTGGAGTCCATAAACAGTCACAAGTCTTTATAAAACACCTTAGTGATTGGATATCCCAGAAAGCCTCTCTCTGGAGTCTCCAGGTTTGCCTTTTCATCTTCCTCTACATCAGTCTCTTCCCCAAGAAGTTGATAACCCAGTTTCCTGAAAAAGACCTCCCCCACCTTGGAGGGGTAGGGGACATGTGCGTAAACTCTGTGTGCACCCGTTTCCCTCTCCCTCTGCTCTAAACTCTGGACGAAAAGCCGTCCCAGGCCCTCCCTGCGGTACCAGGAGCCCGTCACTAGCCTGCAGATTCTTCTTACACCCGCTTGCATCTCACTCTCCCGGAAGACGCAGCCCAAGATGTCCCCCTCACATTCTGCCACCCAGACCTGCCCTGCTGCCTGCTCCCGCTCTGGGGTGACCTTCTCTGCTGACATCTCCTTGTCCTTTTCTTTGGGTCCAATCCTGCGTCGTGGCTAAGGAATACAAATACAATTACATTTTATGGCTGTAACATTTGGCCACTAGAGCTGTTTATTTAGAACTTGCCAAGTGGAACAACTAAGATATGTAAGAATTTCAAGAAAACCACTAAACTAACCCTCTTTGTCATGGGTGTCTTGCCACTGATCCTGCAGAAAGGATTCTGCAAGGTCTCGTCCTGTGTCCCCCTGTAGCTGCTACCCACGTAGTCCCAGTAGGGCCGGCTGCTGCCCAGAACTCCTGTGGACCGGGGCATGGTGATTTTGAGGAAGATAATTAGCAGGAAGACAGGAATAGCTAGGGCCAAGATAAAGGAGTGAATGAGGCAGCGCAGGATCGAAGATAAAACTGCCAGGATGAAAAGGCAGAACGGACGAGTGAGGATGTGGAGGATGAGACGATTTTCTGCACCTTCACAGCCCTCCTGGAAAGACAATGACACATTTTAAAAACATCCACGTCACAAGACAAACACAACAGACAAGTGCAATTAATCTCTGCTGAGTCTGTACTAAACTTAGTGTTGTGCTAACCTTTATGAGGGCTTTCACCATCTCAATGTCATCCTCCTTCATCCTCCTCATCACCACCTGATCCAGCTCCAGCCTCACCATGTTTGTGCTTTCAACAGGCTACTACACACACCAAGTCCAACATTCACGCACACACCCTGCAAAAAGAATAAACAATAAAACACATTGGAAGGAATAAAAAAAAAAAAGTTGTTTAATGGTGTTGAAGATTCAGTGCAATTTTGGGACGTCTGATACAGAAAACTGACAGTGCAGCAAACTGACAGGTGTCTTACACCATCTTTGGTATGATAGAAAGGTTTCAGTTTAAATGGGTCAATGTATGTCCAATGTTCCTGATATACCGAATACACACACACACACACAGTCCCCAAACAAAGACAGAAGCGGATTATGGAGGATTTGTATCGCACAATAGTAGATCTTTCACTTGCACGTTTAGCAGCAATCATCAAAGGCAAAGTAGAGGATAGAAGACCCTGCTTACATCCTTATATGGTTACCACTTGGTGCTGCGGTCTGTCCTGAACCAAACCACCCCCTCCCCTCTAAACCCCCCAGTTCCTCCTCTTACCTTCTGTGGCGTGCAGCCTCAAGCACTTCCAAAACAGCAGACAAATACACACTAGATATTTCTCACTTTGGAGTAAAGTCGGTAGGTTTGGTTCGTTTCTTTGAATGACCACATTCGTTTCGTCGGAAAGCAGCTATTCTGGATACAGACGTACTCACGTTTTCTTTTTACCATTGCACGTTCCCAGCGTGGGCCTACGCCATTAGTGTACGCTAAATACGCATTGCGTAAAGGCTACGTTAATAGCAAATGCAGCGTAGCAACGGAAACAACGCTGCCAAAAATTGTGCAAAATAAAACACAAGGGACGCAAAAAAAAAAGCGCAAATGATAAAAGGCATGAACAGATTTATTAATAATGAACAACTATTTAATATTAACATTGTGCAGAAAAAATTACCATGTACATAATTTATATATAATCACAAAAACATAATTACTTGATAATTCAAACTGCCATCGACAGTATCATTTAAACTAATATATTTAGGAATTATCCAAGGTCCATGGAGAGCCTTACTGAATGTATAACATTTCTAGTATGTGGCATCATGGCATTACAACACAGTCCTCTTTTCTAACAGCATATTCTCACTCAGTTCCAGGAGAAACTGACTAAAGTGCTAGCACACTGAGCCCCCACAAGTAGTGAGGCATTCACTCAATTTCCTCTCTCTCTTTCTCTCACACACACACATACACATTTCAGTTAGTTAGAGAACTGCATCTCTTAGGTATAGGTCCATTTCTTATCGCGTCTTCACTTGACATCTGTACCTCTGTAGAGCTGTGCCCTTTGGCAGACTTTTCCTTCGCCTCTTCTGCCCCCCCCTCATATTTCACATCACTGCTCTGTGCGATCTCCCCACTGCCTCCTCTCTCAATCCTCCCCTCTATTAAATTACTAGTGCTGACCTCAATTATGACAATTTCATCCCCCCCTTCTAGTTGAAAGATACCCTCCATGGCTCCTCCCTCCTCGGTACCGCTTGCGCCGCTGCAACCTGCTCCCTCTCCCATCATTCCCTCTTCCCCTTCAATCAGGGCAATCATCTGCATACCCTCCTCAGTTCCTTGTTCTATCTTAGTCTCACCCCCAACCTCAAAGACCACCTCCTGTCCATCGAGGGGCACCAAACCCTGGGTAGGTGTGCAGGAAAGCTGCAGGCTATTATCTTGCCCTTGGCTGAAGGTAGCCCCGCTCTCCTGGGCCTCCCCTGTGTGAAAGTGAAGAACGTAGGACTCTCCTTGGCCGTCCTCCTCTCCCGTTTGCCTCTGGCCCGGCTTTTCTCCACCCCACTCCTGCAGAAGTGACATCATCCCTCCTTTATCTCCCCCCTTCACTCCCTCTCCTTGTGCATCTGTCTTGAACTGCAGCACAAGTGACTTTCCCTCCCCACCCATTCTTCCATCGATTGCCTCTCCTGAGGCGTCCCCTTCAAACTGTAGCACATATGAATCCCCACCCTCCCCGATGTTAATCCCCTCTTTAGTCTGTCCTTCATGATCAAAACACAACACAAACTGTTTCCCTGTCATTGTCTCTCTTGTCCTTATTTCTCCCAGAGTGCTCTGGGGGTTCTCTTCAGGAGTAGGTAGGGATGCCGTGGGTACTGTGGTGGCTGGTGTAACCATGGTAACAGTTGAGGGGGATCCTGAGATGGCTCTAACTGTGGTGGGAGATGAAAGATTTGGGACAGTAGTGCAAGATATTGACAGGGGACAGTGGGATGCGGTGGATGCAGATGATGGCGAGGACTCTGCAGTTGTGTTAGCAGCAGTAACTGGCGGTGTGACACTCTGACTGACAGCAGCTGATTTCTGAAGATTAGTTTTTGGTTTGCGTCCTCGTCTGCCCCTTGCTGTCCTTGTGCTTTTCCCTAATATGGGCTTGGTCAGTAGCGAGTTAGCTGGGAGGGTGTGTGTTGGCATGGCAACAGGAGGGTTTGCATTGTTATTACTGTTGGTTATTATGATCCTGGCCTGTTGTTGTTGCTGTGATACAGTTGGAAACTGCGGGATCTGAGTCTGTGTTTGGTTTAGGACAGGCTGGAGTGCTTGGAGAGTCTGGAGCACAGGGAGCGCATGAGGCTCCGGTGCTGGTGGAGGGTTGTTTGCAGTGGGGACGAGAATCAGGCTCGACTGGGAGCCGTTGGTTGAGGGGCACTGCAGGAGGTAAAAGTTTTGGGGCTGTGGTGGAGGTGGTGGAGGAGGTGGGGGGGCAGGTGGGGGGGATGACAGCGGAATGAGCTGCAGGCCGCTGGCTGTTTGAATCATAAAATAGTTCTGGGAGGTGTTCGGGGGGATATTAAGTGCTGGCTGGGACACAATCAGACTGCCGTTGTTTCCTGAGGCTTCCAGGGTGATGGGGTTGAGCAGAGTTGTGGTGGTAGTTACTCCTCCAACACTGGCTTTTACAGCCACGCCTTCTTTACCTCCACCATCAGAGCATGGCAGGGGGAGACCACTGCCATGCGTTCGGATGTGCCTCTGCAAGTAGGAGTGCATGACGAACTCTTTAGAGCAGTACGGGCATTTGAAGTCCTTGCGTGAGGAGTGTGTGCGAAGGTGGAGCTGGAGGTTGGAGGAGTGTGTAAAGCTTTTATTGCAATGCGTGCACTGAAAGGGTCTCTCACCAGAATGGGTGCGCTCATGCTGAAAACAGGGAGGAGAAAGAAAACAAGAAGATAAAAACAGATTTTCAAAATGCAAAGAAATGAGAATATAAATGAGTTCAGAGCTGAATTTGTGCAGGCCGTACTGACCTGTTTGAGGTTTGAGGTCTGGGAGAAAGATTTTGAGCAGATGGAGCAAGTATGAGGCCGCAGTCCTGAGTGCATCTGACTGTGTCTACGAAGACAGCTGGTGTTCTTGAAGGATTTGCCACACTCCTTACACACATACGGTCTTTCGCCTGTGTGCTGCCGCAAGTGGTATTGGTAATGAGAGCTCCACTTGAAAGTGAGAGGGCAGTGAGGGCACTGGAATGCTCGTACACCTGTGTGTACCTGGGTAGGATAGGTTTGAAACATTAAAATGCATACTGAGTTTTCACAATATTTCAACAAAAGAAGCGTGTAAAATACAGGCAATTTTAAAAGAGTTTTACTTTTGCTTCTTTTTGTATAAAGATAAACGCAGCCTTATAGCAGAAGCCAGCACAGGAGAAACCTATGTCTAAAACCTTGTGAACTAAAAGGATGTTAAAGGGATATTTGAGATTTGTACAAGAGGGATTGTATGAGGTCGTCTGTAGTCAGTGTCTCACCTTCAGCATTTGTGGGTCAGTGCATCTTTAGCGAAGAGCAGAGAGCAGCAGCAGCTCAGTAGCTCAGCGCTGTACTGCTGTGGACTTCTTTAAAAACACCTCATCCACCAAATGAGGCCAACCAAAAAAGATCTCCATCCATTTCCATGTGTGCTACTTTTTGTAACATTTTCACTGCTTTAGCCGGGCAGTTTAACAGTGCTTTGTTAACTGCTTGCCTTAAACTTCTCTTATCTGCGGCGCTGCATGCATCAGAATATTCAGGATGTTTTTATTGGAAATGGAAATGGATTTTTTTTGGGGGGGTTGGCATTTATGTGGTAAATAAAATATCTTTTTTCCTTTGTACCATGCTGAGTATTGCAGCACTGCTGCTGTTAGCTTCTCTGCACTGAAGTCAAGCTGACTCACATGTACTGATGGTAAGACCCTTACTATGGTTGACTACCTCATACAACCCCACTTCAAACAATTTGAACTACCTCTTTAAACTCCACAGTGACATTAATCATCAAATTCAGCGGGTGGGTCCCTCCTTCTGAAACTGAACTTGTATAAATCCCTAGCAACAGATGAATGAGCCTCACCCTCTGGTGGATAGAGAGCAATGAGGACCTCTTGAAGCTCTTTCCACACTCGGTGCAGCGGTATGGCCTCTCCCCAGTGTGATCCCTCATGTGGTACTTCAGCCCGGATGAACCTTTGAAGGCTTTGCCACACTCTGAGCAGCGATACGGCCTCTCTGTAGGAAAGTGTGAGAAACATAAAGCATGACTAGCTCTGCACTGTGGGAAACGCCAGAGCAGCTGAAAACAATTTCTATTTCTATTTATCTATTTTTTATTTCTCCTGTTTAATTCTATCGACCTCCAGGAGTGGTGCTCTTGATAGTTCCGGTCTTTCTGAGGTTTTTGGCTGGTTTGGGTGGCTGTTCCTCTTGCTCCTCACTGACAGCGATGATATCAACATGAATCGCTCTCTGGCCTTCCTGCTGCTTGTCAGCCTGGCTAGGAGAGGAGGGAAGTGGGAGAGACAAGGAAAGGGAAGGAGGGCACACTATCTCAGCTTCAGCCTCTGCTAGGAGACGCTGTTCAGGGGTGTGTGAGTGTTGATGGGTAAGAAGTGAGGACAGAAGAGGGAAGGAGCGGTCACAGGCGGAGCAGCTGAACTGGGAGCGAGACTGGGACGAGAGAGAGTGCATCTGGACATACAAAAGATAAACACAGAAAGATATTTTAAGATTAATAAACCCGTCATTGTTATTGTTAGCATTCAATATACAGCACAGTGCTATAATTTGTGTAAGAGTGTTAGTAGTAGAGCAATTATAACAGGCATTCTCACCAGTGACACGTGTCTATTGAGGCCTCCACTGGTCTTGAAGGTCTTATTGCAGTAGCCACATGACAGCCCTGCCCATGTGGTTCTGGCCTCTGGCTGAACAGCCTCAGAGCTCTGAGTCACCTTGGTGAAGCTCTGCAGCAGGTCAAACTGGGCCTGGGTGGTGCCTACATTCTTAAGACAAACCAGAAGAAGTAATATCATCAGATCTAAATCCTGTATTTAATAGACAGATTATGAGTGCTTTAAGAGCAGAATTATGTCTTTTTGCTTAGCAACTAAGCAGTAAAATCTAAGAAGCTGATATAATCAAATCTGTTCAACAGGGAACAGACTACCAAACCACTGGAGCATGATTTGAAACAACAGATCATCTCAGCAAGACTGGATGGAATGAAAGCATGTTCATGCTGACGAGACATTCAGTTCTACTGTGACATCATTCATAGTTATGATTGAGCTCATTACCTTGACCTCGAGCCACAGCAATTGTGTAGGTTTTGAAATGTAATTGCTAACAGCTAGCACTACACCGACTGAGTGACTAGCTGCAGCTATCTCTTCTTTTCTCTTATTACTTCATCCAATAATATCCATTTCCATATCATAAACATTATTTCTGTACTCAGCTAGTGAGAGTTTAGTGCCTTGTCAGGTAAAATTACATAGGGCCAAAACGTACACACAGAGTTAAGAGGAGGAATAAAATACGCACCGCTCTGTTCATCACAAGTCAGTGTGCAATTAAAATCAAGCTAAAAATGTAGTATGATGTTTATTTTGCCTCCAAGCAGGATTAAAAAAAAAAAACTACCACATTGATTTGAATGAAATTTTGGAATTGTATAATTAGGCAAAGAATGAACACACTTATTTTTGTGATAGATCTGGACTAACGGGCAGATCCAGATTTTTTTAAACCGTCTTCAACATCATGAAGCAACTTTTTAAATTCTTCTTCTTCTTCTTCTTTTTAATTTCTCAGGAAGTATTACAAGTGCCTTAATGGAAAAAATAATCAGGGATGTTATATTATGTTATGACTTGTCCTTGTGATCTTAATTCAGTTGTTGTACAAACTGGGCTAGCCACCAATAACATGATATATTTTTGGAAATATATACAGGCATAAATCATGGTGTCATTTGTTGATTCGTAGTGGGCTATCTTAGTGCCCTTCTAGTTTAATTAGGGGAGGTTTGTCATGTTGTTTCCATCACTTACTGCATTGTTTCCATCTGCTCCCTCCGTGAGTCCAAGCAACACCTCTGTTGTGTGACCACTTTCTGCCACTGTGGTCGTCTCAACTACCTCCTCAAAATCAGCTAGCAGGTGACTGGCTCCCACCAGCCCATCACCAACCTCCACCCCTGCTACGGGAGCCGCTTCCCCGCCGGCCCCATGTTCCCCTGGAGCCATGTGAATGGACTGGTGCTCCTCTAGCTCTGTGCGTGTGCCAAAGGTGTGGCTGCAGCTGCCACAGCTGTACAGCAACACACTGGCCCCAGTGTCTGTGCTCAGGTGAACTTCTGTCCCGATGGCCCTGGATGCACAAGCATTCTCTCCAGAGGGAGTGAGGGTGAGCTGGGGGAGTAGGTTCGGATTCTGGCCAGATGAGGTGGTTGACAGGAACACTTCTTCCATCCCCACTCCCACTCCGTCAGTTCCTTCTTGGCTCACAAATCCCACCATGTCTGTCAACATGGATGATGTAACTTCCTCGGCCCCCACCACCACCTCCACTATCTCATTTCCCTTTCTTGCATCCTCTCCTCTCTTCCCCTCTTTTCCTCCAGTGTTGAGGTTGGAGTGAGAGTTCTTGTGCAGGGCCAGGTTCGATGAGTGCGTGAAGCTGCGTCCACACTCGCCGCAGACGTAGGGCCTCTCGCCTGTGTGTATCCTCATGTGCTGCCTCAGGTTGGTTGACTGAGTGAAGGACTTGTTACACACTGAGCAGGTGTAAGGCTTGAGACCAAGATGGACATTCTTGTGTCGCCGTAGACTGCTTGAGTTCTTGAAGGCCTTGGGGCAAGTGTCACAGGGGTACGGGCACTCACCAGTGTGCTGGCGCAGGTGATACTGGTAATGAGAACTCCATTTAAAGGTCAGGGGGCAATAGGGACACAAGAAGGTCCTCACTCCAGTGTGGACACTCTGGTGGACCTAGCCATGTAGAGAAAGAAATTTGAAATCTCCCTTATTCAAAAACTTTGCCCCAAAACACAGCATTTACTTCGGTTGCAATCCCACCTGGAGCAGAGAGGAGCGTTTGAAGGCTTTGCCACAGTCTTGACATTTATAAGGCTTTTCCCCTGAGTGAGACCTGCAGAGGAAGACAAACTTTTAAGGAGGACAATGATTACATTCTGTGAAAATCTCTGTCTGTACATCCTATTTAATACCACACTGTAATGCATTCTCTTGATTTGCTTAAAAGGTGTGAATTACAGCCATGATTTTTCCCTTAAACATTAACTTGGACAAACTGAACAGATTATATTGCAGTCAGCAGTAGGTAAGTCTCTCTTTGACTCCTCTCTAAAAGGTGATAAACTGAACAAACAGTTATAGCAGGGTCTCAAAAGCCCCGGTGAACCTATTAGTTGGACGTGAGCCTTTTGGCTGGAACAACCTTGAAATATGTCTTAAATTTAATGTAAAACGGTCTTTAAAAGTCTTAAATTTAATCGATGTAAATCTGCAGGAACCCTGTCACACTGTCAATGTTCACTCCTTCTATTTTTCACTTTTATCGAAGTTTGTCTGATGGAAAATACAGTGTTACACTAATATTACACTAAAAAGGTAGTGGATACAGAACATGGCATATATTCCCTGCACCGGAGGTGTGACAACTCTGAATGAGTGGAGTTAATGTGCCTTTACTCTCATCATTATCAATATTAATGCTGGACGACACATGTACATTGAAAGGATGTAATGTGTTTGTAATGTATTTATAAATAAACCAAAACAGAACATGTGAGTGTGTACCGTTGATGATAAAGCAACGCAGAGGAGCCCTTGAAGGCCTTGGGGCAGAGGTTGCAGCGGTAGGGTCTCTCATTGTTGTGGCTCCTCTGGTGGTGCGTGAGCCTGGACGACCACCTGAAGCTCTTGCCACAGTCCAAACACTGGAAAGGATGGTCTGACTGCTCTGGCTTCTGCGCTGGTCCGGACACTGACGACGTCACCATGTCCAGGACCACCTCTTCCCCTCCCTCCACAACACTCTTGTCTCCCTCCACTAGCTCCCCCCTCTCCCTATCATCCTCACCATCCTCTCCAGAGCCAAGGAGGGATGGGAAAGGTGAGAGAGAAGCAGTGGCCTGAGGTGGTAAGAGTTCTGCTTGGACCACTAAGGTGGCTACTGAGTTAGCCATTACCAGAGGAAGCTGGTAACAGGTGAGGGTATTCCTAGGATGCAGGTGTGGACCAGTTTTAGAACAGCATCATGGTTTTGCTTCCATCTTTCATTTGTTCATTCCTTCTTCAGTGTCTTTGAGAAATTCCTTCCTTGACAGCCATTGGAAACAGCAGCTGTCATACCAAACAGATGACTGGGACCCAGTCTGACATGGAAATAAATAGTGTTATAACTTGGTAACTAAGAATGTCCCCTTTAAAACCCGCCTCCCTCCCTCCTCCCCCTGTCTATGAAGCTAGTCCTCCCCTCCCTGCTGCTGTCTTACCGCTGGCCATCATTCCTTTTCTGTCCGTCCCGCAGTGCGGTGCGAAGTAGCTACACTGTACACACAGAGGCTAATGCTAACTAGCCTATATGTGCACTTTATACATGTATCATACCGCCCAGCCATGCAAGACAACATACAACAAATAAACCTGGTTTACAGTAACAACAAACACAGTTATTGGCCTACATTTGGCACCCGTCACAGCAGAATAGCTTCTTTAAATGCTTCGATAGGAAAATGCATGAACTCGGCTTGAAGCTGTACTCACCGTGCCTCTTTAACTCATTTTAAAGCGATATTGTTGATATTGTGAAATGAAATGGGCACTGCAGTGCTAATCCACACAACCTTAACAATAAACACAGCACAGACTAACAGCAGTCCTCCACCCGCTGCCGCCTCCTAAGAACAACGACGCTGATTGGACGTTTGCTACAGTTGATGAGCGACTGCTATTGGTCCGGAGCTTCAGCGACAGATTGACGATTTAAGAAATTCTCGTGAAAATAATTCTCACGTCTAGATACGGGTTAATATGATAAAATAAGATACTAGCCTAGAATGTAGATCTTCAAATCGAAATTACCATGAGTTATTTGCTTTGGATTTTTATATTCATGTTTTGATTCTGGCGCACAGACATCTGGGAAATGTAGTATCCAAATGTCGTGGTTGCAGATGGTTCAAGTCAGGTGGGCCATGGATACCAATGATGCACCCAGATCCATTGTGCACATTCTGTAGAATTTATTTCACCAAGGCACATATTTCACATTGAGGCCAATCAGTGTGTGGAAGAGGCATCTTGATGTTACAATAATTTAAACATTATGGTATGATAATAGTAAATAAGAATAAAAACTGTATAAAAAGTATAAAAAGATAGGAGACTTGCTCCTGTGCAGCACAAAATAAATAGTTACACCAAGTTACTTAAATAAATAGTCAATACTGTAACAAATACTAGAATAGGAATGAACAAAATTATAGTGATAAAATTGGTAATCTACCAAGTAATCTATATTGTAGAAAAGAACATCTTACACAAAAGCACTGTATACAACAATTTACATTCATGTACATGTATGTACACCTGTACAGAATATAGTGTCACAATACATAGTATTTTAAGGCTTTGGGTACTTAACTTAAAACAAACAACCAAACAAAAACTTTTTTTTTTTTTAATCCCAAAGCACAGGTTCAAAATCAGCCCTCTCACTCATCCAAGAGGCTAATCCTAACAAGTTTGTGCAAAGAATTTAATCAGGTCCATCAGTGCTCGGCAACAGGGCACATTCAAACAACTTTACCACAACATTAGATATGCCTCCTCATGCAGAACACAAGAATCAGGCATTGAAAATAGAAACTTTACCTCTGGTACCAACAAAATACTCCGGCCACCATCCAGACATTTACAGATAAATTAATTTTACGTCAAAGTTGGTCAATCAATTGATAAATCAATACATGACGCATTGGCAATGTTTGCTTTAAGGGAACTATTAAGTGTGAAAATGTGAAAACCTTGGCTGTCTCAAATGTATGCTACATGTACTGGAAGAATTATTGTCTGAAGAAATACACAAACACCAAGTAAGTTAGTTCAAAGAAAAATAATATTCAGAGCTATAAGTTTAGGAAGTGCTACTGTGTTTTCCTTGAGGATCAGTGAGACACAAGACAAAAAAATAGATTACAAAGACGTGGGCAAGTAAATTCACGTTAATAAAAGAAGGAAAGATGAGAGTGACACATTACAACTTCAAATAAATAAAATTAAATAAATTACTAACAGTCAATAAATAAATAAATACATAAATAACATGGTCATGAACAAGGCCTTTAGGAAAGATCATGATCATTGTAGTTAAACTGGCATTTTGCTGAAATCTTAATGGTCGTTACTAGTTGCAGTATGGTGAATCCTCTTTGGCTCTGATGGAAAGACACACACTCCAACACACACTTGTCATTGGTGGATGTTATGGCCTTTTAGGATGCCGTTGACTACAGTGCACACCGGCATGGTCCTGAATCCCCCCTTTGTCTGAGATGGGACTCCATGCATCCTCTCTGGCTCTGCAGCCATTCAGTTTATGGATTATCATTGCACTGCAGAAATCTTGGGTTTAAGGCTGAGGAATGCTCTGTACGCCCAGTCACAGAAGAGCTTGAAGTGCTGAAGGAGCTCGTGGCTGGATTGCAGTACATCAAACTGATGGGGGAGGTGAGTGGGGAGGGAGGGGGTTGCTGGAGTCACCCTTGGTGCCTCAACTCTCAGCATCTGTAGATCAGAAATCAGTCAGATTAGGACAACTGATAATTTACAGAAGAATGGATACAATAGTTTTTTTTCTGCTCGCTAAGTTTAACATGGGCCAATCTCTTTACCTGACGGTGCAGCAGACTGATGAGAGATTTGGTCTCATTGATCATCTGCACCAGCTTGGGCACTGCAGGGTGTTGGTGCTTCTTTGAAACCCTGTTGAGCCACTCGAAGTGGTGCTCATAGAGCTTCAGGTCCGCGTGCAGCTGAGTGAGTGTGGGCTTCAGCTGGAAACAACAAAGACATACTTTTTAAAGACTCTGCATGGGTGTGGCAAGATGTTACTGTGTGAATAGAAACAGACCATCCCCTCTCCCTCAAGAAGCACGCACAAAGACGCTCTCACACACACATACAAATACATTATCAGACCATTACCTCAAGATTGCTGAGGTCATTGGCTGATCTGTTGCTCATTTCTGGCAAAGACCTGAACCGGTGGGGCTCCACGTCTGAGTCAAATGTGTGCTCCTTCTGAAAGAGAACACAAGGCACACAGCAGCCTGTTAAGTAATTTGCATCAGCACAATTTTACTCATCCTGAGACAAGTCACGGCAACATGAGGAAAGTATTAGTCTAGCACCTCGATTGGATGACTGTTTTCTCTGCTTAGAGACGGTAGCTCTCACTGAGGGGAGTGTGGTTGATCGGGTCAGTGTGAGTTCACCCACATTCAGCCTCCCCAAATGTCAACAATACCAGCAAATGACCTGAACCCACAGGATGTTTTCTACAAGGCGGGAGGATAACAACATATGCTGTGACTAAGAAAGCTCCAAGTGGGACAGACAACACAAGGCTGTAGGGAAACTCCAGGGTCACTATAAAAAGATGGAATGACGCAGTGCTGCTGCCCTGCTTAAGTTGCGTTGTAAACTACATCCAGACAGCTGATGCAGTGCTCATCTTGACCACCAGAGGGGGGTAAAGAGCGCAACTGCAGGTTAATGGAATTCTCCCTCACAAAAGCAGCTGTACTCATCAGAAGTACAATTTAAATGAAAGCTGTAGGCCTGATTCAGTAATGAATGTGAATAAATGGAGATGAATGATGCGTCATTTCCAGTCAGTAGAGGAACATAACAACATTAAGGTGATTAGTACTCCGAAATGTTTTGTGTAAACAGGTTGTGTGTGCTTAATGCTTCCTTAACCTGTTATGCAGTGTTTCCTTGCTGTGCTGTTTGCTTCCAGTTGTTTGTGTTGGTGTTTTTAGTGATGAATGCACTGCATTGTCTCTCATGTCTCTCCATCAGCCTTTCATAAGAGCTCACTTATGTTTGTGGTCCAATGTTTTGACTGTTGCTTTTGTCCTGTTCCATCCCTTTCTTTCCTCTTCTCCTCTCCTCTCCCCCTCTCTCCCTCGCTCCCTCTCTCTCTCCCTCTGTCTCTCTCTGTCCAGGTGCTTAAGCACATG
This sequence comes from Aulostomus chinensis, assembly GCF_037954235.1. Taxonomy (NCBI): domain Eukaryota; kingdom Metazoa; phylum Chordata; class Actinopteri; order Syngnathiformes; family Aulostomidae; genus Aulostomus; species Aulostomus chinensis. The sequence continues at coordinate 9,881,345 of NC_141330.1, read as the reverse complement.
CAATATCTCGTGCACATGTGCATGCATGCACACACATACACCACTGGCTTGTCATCTAGTTGGCTCTCTGATCTCTTCATCTCTTGTGGTTTTTGCTCCATCTTTCTCGGCCTTTAATTCTCCCCTCTATCCTCCTTTTTCTTGCTCTCTCCATTGTAGATCATGACCTCACCCGACAGAACTCAGCATCTAGTCTTTTTCTTCCTGAATGCAAATTCTGGAATGTGATAAATCTTTTTGATAAATCTTTTATCAAGTCACTTTGCTGTGGAGACCAAAAGTAAAACACCAAACACCACACCTACGTACACAACCATGACTATTTACAGAAGCCTCAGTGCACACACACAGGACCACAAAAATGCATACACACAAATGCATGCACACATTTGCAACCAGTGCATGCAAACACACACATACTCACTCACACACAAACACGGTTGTGTCGGAAAACTTATATAGACTTATGTGTATACCCTCACACACTCTTCTTTCTCTTTAAAGCATCAGTTTCACTGCTTTTCTTGCAGGGACTTTCCATGAATCCTCATTCTATTTATCTTTCCTAACTTGTCCTCTCTTTGGTGGAATTCCACACAATAAGGAAAAAAAATTAAAAATAAATCCTCCGTGTTGCTGAACACTGTCTAATACTGTCCCCAACACCTCTTACTGGATTCTTTACATCTGGATACCAGGTTAGACCAGTGCCTCAGCGATCACCTATATGGTAGGTTTAATACAACACACACACACACACACACACACACACACACACACACACACACTTTCTGAGTACCATCCACTGACCAAAACTAGAGAGAGTATGTGGCTATTTTTGATTTTATCCCCTGAACAAACACGTTTTGAGATTTGCATAATGCAAAAATAGAATCTGAATCAGTCATGTGTAACCAAAGATCCAGAGATATGATCCTGCTTTCTTTTCACCTGTTAAAACACGGCGTTGCTACACAGCCCCCAGCTGAAGACAAATCTTGGCCAAATTCTCTCACATCTGACTTTCATACCCACTTGACTGTCAACATAAAGAGATTTCCAGCCAGACATGTTGGTACAATATGGACAGGTGACATTTCATAAGAGGAGGGGAAAAAAACTTCTTTAACTCTATCCACACTGTGTCTAACCACAGGATACAAACATGTTTCTATGTAAACATTTGTGTGATATAATTTGTTGTCATTTCATGGCTGGTATGCTCAGTGGATGTGCCTGAGAGAGATGCAGGTACAGTGTTGACATGTAGGTCTAAAAGCGGCTCTTGCCACAGTTGCCATGTCATTGAAGTTTAACACATGTGGCTGATAACAGTAATTGGCCAGTAGGAGCAGCTGCTGTGAAAAGAGCCTCTAGAGTATTGTGTTGCCAGTTGCTCGGCCTTTATATTTGTTTCTCTCTCCCTTTGCCCTCCCCACCATCCCGGTAGCCACCAGTCTTCCTGGTACTGACACCTGTCAGGTGACCAGGCAGGTTGCTGAGTCAGACCCCCTTCCCCCATCCTTCTCTGTAGTCCAGTGTGGATAAAAAGTGAGATCACTCAGTCAAATCTCCCCTCAGGCTTTTGCTGCCTTGATCCAAGTATGCAGATGGACTACCGCCAGTCATCAATGAAAGCAGCTTAGACTGGAGTAGTTCAGCCTATTAATGTCCCCACGAATGTGCACGATGAAGCCGGATGTGACCAAAAGGTAACACCATCATGCAAGAGGCTGTTTACATAGACACACTTCTGACATGTTAAAGAAGTTAAAAAGGGAGTAATTATTAACAAGAATTATGGGTGTGTTCAGTAAAGGCCAAGCTTTACTGGAATGGTTGTGACACACCACCGGACCATAAATACTTTCATCATTTACACCTGCTGCTGTGGCCGAATTGGCTGCAGTGATAAGGGCACATTATACTGGGATCAATCTAGGCCAGCTCCATCTTCCTCCTCCTCCACTTTGACTCCACCAATTCAATTAACATAGGACCCTCATTAGGCTTTCGTCCAATCAGCTGCAAGGATTGCTCATCATCATCATCATCATCATCATCATCATCATCATCATCATTATCATCATCATCATCATCGTCGTCGTCGTCGTCACCATGACGAAACTTACCAGCAGTTCTTGGGTGAGCTTCATTAGATTTTTGGTCTGATTGGAGAGTTTATCCATGTCACTGGCCCGCCGCTGAGGGACCGGGGAGGCAGACGTGAAGACGGGCAGCTGAGCCAATAGCAGCGAGAAGAGGAGAGACGAGGAGGAGTCGAGCAGCACTGGAGGGGCAGAACAAAACGGAAGCAATTAGCGGAGAGGCGCTGTCATCTCGCTATAATGATAATGACCTCAGGCCACTGCTGTCAACTCTAGGGGAAGATATTGCACCATAATATAAACAATAGCTCCAGACTTGGCAGAGGAATTCTGTAGAGCTTCAGTGTCAGATTCATGTTTTCACAGGCTGAACGCAAATTATTAAATCATTAAAATCCGGGCTTTGACACAGAAAACCATCACTCCTCCTTTGCTACAAGCAAAGCAATGAATGCTGCTGATTGTCACACCTGCAACTGGATAGTTACATGAGTTGGTGGTATAAATTATATAGACCAAGCCAAGTCAACTTTCTAACAGTAAGCTCATTCATTCTTTTTCCTTTCAAGTTCAAATACAAGGTAGACTCGGGTATTAGAAGGGAACCACCGTGGTGTTGAAATGATGAATGCTTGATAATTACAGGTGAACCACAAGAATCACAGGCAAAATAACACTGCAGGAGCATGCGAGCTCCCTGTCCTGGTCTAACTTTTAACAGTTTAAGCGTCACCTTTTCATCCCTCAACTGTTTAGAAAACCTGGGGAGGGGGGGAGTCGTGCCATTGACTTGAGATGACTCGATAAACAAAACGGCTTCTTAGAGTTTACAAAAAAAATATTCAGAAATAAAACAAAATAAATCATCATTTGAAAATGATAAAACTCATACAGTCACTTACATTTCATATTGGTTGGAATCCAAGAGAGTGGCAAACCAGCAAACAAACGTAGATAAATAAATAAATAGGAAATTAATAAATAAATTGAACTCCGGAAATTGTCACGTGCTCCGGTTTCTTCTTCGCACTCTTCAGTCAGAGAGAGGAGGAAAGTTGTCAGGATAGGAGAGATTGAATGAGGAGAATGAAGCACCTAGAGAGGCAAAAAAAAATGGAAAAAAAGAAAAATCAATATCGCCAAAACTTTCTGCTCTTAAGTAAAGTTTGAGTTGGTAGTCTTTATGGAGAGGCGGAGGACTTAGAGAGTTTGTAGAGAGAGAGAGAGGCAACAGAAATGCAGAGAGAGGGATGCGAGTGTTGTAAGTCCAATTTTTGCGCGCAGTGAAGTGTTTAGGCTTGTTTAAAACTTCCTTTATAAAGACGTCGGGCCTATGACACATCGGCAGTGACTCACTTCATTCATAAAAACACACACACACACAGACACACACACACACACACACACACACACGCTCTCTCTCTCTCTCTCTCTCTCTCTCTCCTTCTCTCCTCCCCTCCCTGCTGCCTGTCTCCCTTTGCGAAACTTTAAAAAAATGTTCCGTTGTTTTTTCTTGTTTTCTTTCCTCTATCACTTTCTCCCGGCCCGTCCTGTCCCTATCTCCAGCACTTCCTCCGTCGCATCCCGCTACCTGCGCCAATCAGTCCCATCTGCCTCTTTTTTATCTCCCCATCTCCAAATCTCTTCCCCCCTCTCTCTTTCTCTCTCTCTATCACTGCAGACGTTTTAAAAAGCCCATTGTCTTCATGTGTATCAGCATATCTCATGTATCTTTTCGAGCCTGTAATTTTACCTGCCTCTTTCTTTTTTTCTCACTTGTGTTTTGTGTTGTACTCAAAAGGGTGAAATGTCACAAATAGTGTGTTCCACTTTATGTAGGCTTGTGTATGGCAACACTCAACACATTCCTTGTATTAGGGCTAATACACACAGCAAACACCTTTCTCTCCCATATTTCTCTCCCTCCTTTTCTCACCCCTTGCCTCTTTTTTTCAGAGCCCCTCCTGAGACAGCAGCCTGTTATTTCCACTGCCCCCCCACCCACCTCTTTTTTTTTCAATTCCTCTCTCCCTCTGCAGGGTGAAGGAAAGAGTGAGGAGTGAGAGACGGATAGGAGCAGGAGCGAGGTGTTGTCCAGACCAGAAGGGGCCTCTGAAAGTGTTGCATAGAAACAGTGAGTGCACACACACATTTTAAGACATTACCACACACACACACACACACACACACACACACACACACACACACACACACACACACACACACACACACAAACACACACACATGCTGAATTGGACAGTATGAACACACTCTCAAAACATGCATACGGATGCACACACATAAAACTGCACACTCACAAACACTATTTCTCACACTATCTGTCTCCACTCTCTCTGTCACATACACATACACACACACGTGACCCCCCCCCCCACACACACACGCACGCACAACACACACACATACACACACACACAAACAGAGCAGGACGGGCTGGAAATACTCAGTCAGGTGCAGTAAAGCGTGGCCTACTGTTGCAAAGGGCAAAAATGAGTTTCCAGTCACCACAGAGGGAAGCATCATACTGTACACATACTGTATATCACAGGCGACACACAAACACACACAAACACACACACGTACAAAGAGAGAGGGTGAGAGTGAAACCAAGGAAAAGGAAGAAAGCATTTTTAAGTCTGGGTGTGAGATTAGGAGACCCTCATTCACAGACGTACACTCATGGTGTGGTTACAAAATAATTAGTGGTGGCCCTTGCATGCGCGCAATAACACACTCATACACATACACAGAGTTGCCAGTCCAGCGGTGGGCCTACACAGGCAAACAAACACTCTTCCAGTGATGAGGGCCTGGTGGCAGAGAGTGGGTGGAAGTATGGCCTCAAAAAAACGGGTCACGCTCTGTTTCTCGGGTCAACGACGGTGAAGAAGAGGAGGGAAAGGAGGAGAGCAGTGGAGGAAGGGGAGGAAATAGATGAGTGTGGTTGGACGTAGGGAGATATTGACACACTCGCTCTTTTTAATTTCCCACATCAAAGGACTGTTTGAAGACACAGCTGGGGAGAGAAGAAAAGAAAGAGTGAAGTTAGTCACTCTCCCTGGTTGCCTCTCATGATGGGGGTCTCCTGGGTGGTTCTAAAGCTCACAGTCTACCGTAAGCCTATCCGCCAGCACTGATCACTCATACACTATGACACCATGCGGGTGCCTATTAAGTGTGTGCGCATGGATGTCAAAAGAAAAAGTGTTGTGCATCTTTGCTTTTGAGTGTGAGAGCCAGCGCGCACTGGTGCAGGAAAAGGGGGAATCCAGGGTTTGTGTAAATGGGTGTGCGTACAGTATATGTGTGTAATTATGGGTATGTGGTGGTATAAATGTCTGTATAACGTGCAAGAGCATCAGTGTTTGTGTGTGCATCTGTGTGTATGTGTGTGGCCTTCATATGCTACCCATTACATCACCAATCTGTGTAAACCACCATAGGAGGAGAAACAGAGTGAGACACTTAGACTGCGACCTCAAAGACATCAGAGAAGAAGGGGAACCTGTGACAGGGCTTGCCAGGCTTCGCTGCCAGACAAACTTTACTCACACAAGCTTCTCTCAATTCTGTCATGCTTCACACCAGGTTTCCTGTGCGCCATGGCATGTACACACACATTATGACACAGGCTTTAAATCATCTGAACACCTCACGTTCACCTTTTGCTGCATAGATTCATCATCTGAGAAGAGAGAATTGGATTTTTTTGTTTTTTGTTTTATCATTTTGATGCTGTGGCTTTTTCTTCACTGTTTACTTAAGCGTGATTAGTTTGTGCCTGGTTATGAGAACAAATCCTGATATGGTTGGTTTTCCCATAAATGTTTATTGCTGTGGGTTAATTTCCATGTCCAGGTGGATGATAAAGTTGTGGATTTTAGGGTTAAGACTCATGTTCTGCTGACCTCAGAGTATAATTTGTAAACAGTGAATATGTTGGCTATGACGCAACGCAGCTCCGATGGTAAAACGGATTACGGGGGAAGGAGTAGTATTAAATTCATCATTTTTTTATGTTGCACCCTCATTTCCTTCAGGGAATTCCAGCATTGCTTGAGTAAACAAATCCGGAGATTACGTTCAAAGGGAAAACCAAAGGTCTAACCTTTTACTGTTAATATTTACTCTCAGGACACTTTTAACTTTCCTCATGTCCTGCTCCACCTCCTCACTTCTCCGTCATTCTGTCCCTCATTCATTCTCTCCAGCTCGCTCCAATGTGCGTGACTGTGGCGGAGCATCCTATCTGGGGAATTGTCATGGTAAACTCATCCTAATTCTCTACCCACCACCATCATTACCCCCTTCACCCCTCCATTTACCCTCTTACACTTCTATCTACGTCAGAGAGCAAGTGAGTGTGTTAATAGTTGGGGGGGGGGCTGCGGGTTGGGGGGGGTGGACAGTGGCACACAGGAGGGGACTGCCCTCATTGGGCAATAAAGTGACGTGTCTGACTCTCTTTCTAAAAAAGACACATGAAAAGAGACCCTCTTCCCCTCTGTATCCCCCTTTTACTGGCATGGGATTAGTTGGGAAAACTCTCCACGCTCTCCATGGACGTGATTTACAAATTATGCATGTCAATTGCTCGCTTCCTTTTCCACATTCATGCATGGGCTGCTTGAGACAGGCTGTTGTGCATCTGTTGTTTCGGCCTTTTTATTAGACCATTAAAGGGGGGCATTAACCAGCATCATTATTGTAGTTTTCCTCTGATGGTTTAGTTCACAGAGCAGCGCACAAAGGGAGAATCCAGATATGAAAGGAGAGTAAAGAAGCAAACGTCTCGTCTGGCAGAAACTCTGGGACAAAAATGTTCAAATCAGCTCTGTAAATCAGCTCTCTATTAAACACACATTTACGAGGCTCATTCTGTTTGGAAACCAAACTCTATGGTATGTGACAGAATACAGTGTGTGTGTGTGTGTGTGTGTGTGTGTGTGTGTGTGTGTGTATGTGTGTGTGTGTGTGTGTGTTTCTGTGTTAGTTCCTGCACGTATAACAGTGAGAAACAGAGACAGCCGAAACTCTCTCCCTCTCTGACAGCGTTGCTCACCTGCTCACGTTCTCTTTCACTTTCACTGCATCCAGTTTTGCGTCTGCTGGTGAGGAAATCTTTGAATGAAAGCAATAGGTCACAGACAGAGTGTGAGAAAGAGAAGAAGAAGGAGGGGGGACGGGGGGGTACAACGGGAAGCAAGCTACCCACGTAAAAGGAACTTTTTACTGTGCAAACACACTTTCCATCTACCCTGCTTGCTTCCTCCATCTCAGACTGGTGTTAATACACTGGAGAGCCCAGGCCTGTCTCAGAGCTCCTGCTTTCTCCTCAGGCTCTCCCTCCCGCTTCTCTCACCCCCATTCTCAGTCGCCCTAAACATTCTTTCCTCCCCTGTCACTGCGTGTCCTGTCTGCATCCCTCTCTCTCTCTCTGTCTCTCCTCATCTCTTTCTCCTTTCAAAGTGCTTCTCCTCATCTCCCTCTCATTTTCACTTGCTCCCCATTTCTCTCCTCCCGTTCTCTGCTGCACAGAGGGATCGATCAACTGCCAAAGTACGCGTAATCAAATATATGCATGTCAACAGAGAATCAGGTTATCTTGGCCTGGCTGAGCCTGTGCAGAACTTTCTAAAAAAAAAAAAAAAGTCAAACAGAATAAAGAGAGGAGAGTAAATGTACTATTTTTAGTGCATTCCCCAGCGTGCAGGAAAGTTGCCTCGGAGACATCACTTGTGCATTCTAGGTTCCTTTGTCACTCTTGCACCATTTCTGCGTTCTTACGCTGTTTGCCAGTGATGTATACTGTATCAGAGCTGACCACTACTTGCCGGCGCGCCGTGCGTCTGCGTCAGACACACAGTAAGCCTGTTGCCATGTTATTCTACGGAAGCTGAGAGCTGCTGACAAACACTGAGGGGAAATGGGGAGGGGGTGTGTGTGTGTAAGGGGGCAGCAGGGCCGGGAGAGACGACAGGGAAGAAGTGAGAGGAGCGGGAAGACAAAAGGAAGAGGACTCGTGTGACGTTGCAGTTTGCCCTTCTGTGTGACTTTGTCAACGTGACATGACCCCAGTCACATGGAGGGGGGCGGGGCAATGCCCTTTTGCAGACAGATGGACACGCACATACACACGTACACACAAAGTCGCACAGACACACTTATGCTTACGTCTGTTAGACAGTTCAAGCCAGTATTTAAAACAATTTATAACCCACTACCCCCTTTAACCTGACATGGCTTGGCTGTTTCAGTGAATGCTGACGCACTTCAGGCCTCTTCTTCACTGGCCATTCATTAAATTAACGCTCATTACACACTGACAATCATAAATCAACCTTCCACAACAATGATAGCAGATAACACAAGTTGTAACACAGCACACGAGCAGCTGTACCGATTCTTGAGGCGTTCAGCTGACCACTTCCTGTGCGTCAGCTGCGGAGAGTGTGTAAATTTCATCATAACTAAGAGCAAACACAGGAAAGGAAATTTCATATCCGCATGTTGTCAGGGTTTATGTTTTGAAGTAGATGGGAGCTAAACACAACAGTTTTAGGAGGTTGAGTGCATCTGAATATGTTTGGAAATCAAAAAGACTTCTCTCCACATTGAGTAGGCTGTGCTTTGACCGCAAAGGGAGGGGAGGTGGACCTCAAGTTCACTGAAATGTCAACTTTGGTTTGAAGTGACTTTGACTTTAAAGCGGCGCAAACACAGAACAGAAGATACACTGTCTTCCTTTTTTAGATTGACATTTATGTAGTTGTTGTTGTATTGCAGTGTTTTTTTGTATTATTGTGCAGAATGAAAGCATTTACTGTCAATGTTTATATAAACTGAGAACTATCTACCCCTCATACTTCTTGTGCATACATCTTATCTCCGGAATAGTGACAGTGAGATATGGAAGTAATGTGTTTGCATGCATTCTTTGTAACCACCATTATCATTATCTCCTGCTGACAAGTCTGAGTCTGACAGCCATCTTTACGTTGTACATCAGCACAACCTTTCACAACCTTTCACAACCCCTGTTTCTTTCCAGTTTTATTTTCTTGACCTTTGTTGATTATGGCAATTCACTGAAGCTTTGTGTAGTGTGCAGTAAGTGAAACTTTATCATCAGTGGACTGTGACTAAGAGGAATGACACGAAAGGTATTCTAGTCTCTCTATTCTTGCTCCAAGTGTTTATATGCACTTTGACCCCCTGCTGTTCCCAATTAGCCACAAACTGCTCCACCAGGAGAGATTTAAATGCCTTACATGTCTTATTTGATCAATAACAGTGTCTGAGTCAAGGACTTAGAAATGAAAACTATCCAGAGTTTTCTATTTTTGGCACAGAGTTCACACACATTACCATTACACCACCGTCGCCACTGTCTTTTTATGTCTCCCCCTCCCTTTTCCCCCTGGCTGCTCGTTTTCTTTCTGTTCATAAATCAAACTGTCCATCTTCATCAGAAGGTCACTGCTGGATGTAAGAATGGTGTTGGTTGGCCTCAGCGCCTGCCTTGTATTACAGACGCCCTCGCATCTGGCTGGACCCCCGGTAGTGCCAGGAAACATGCCAGGAATTCAAGGAATGGCTCAATGAACGATAAGAAGGAAATTCCCCACATCAGAGTGGACTAATAGCACAGAAACAACAGGCGCACCAGACAATCACTGGGGAGAAATGAAAGGGATGACGACAGAGAGTGGGATGGGAGGGGATGGAAAAGGACGGCCGAACAGACGAAGGTCTAAGTTTGACACTGCGACAATAAACACAGTGACAGCGGCTATCCTAAGAAGCCGAAAGTGATGACGAAGATGACGGGGTGACACATGAATAGGCAAAAGAAATGAATGGGTGGGGATGACCGGAGAGAGATAGGCGGGACGGTCATGGAGAAAAGCGCTAATGACCGGTGATAGAGATGAGAAGTGAAAGAAAACAAAGAGATGGAAGAGAATGACCAAATACAGATAGTGACTGCAGAGATGTAAAACAGATCTGTGTACAAGGGTGTTGGGCTGTTGCGAGGGACAGCTGTGGGACAGGAAGAAGACATAGATATGGAGGTATGTCACCGGAAAGGCGAACCTCTTAATCAAGTACTCAATGGGTGACAGTGAACGGAAAGAAAAGGAGACAAACATCACGGGCAGATTTCTGGTTGCTGAGTCCCTGTGTTTGACTGACAGCGCCTCTTTATGAGTCATTGACCGTGCTTCTCTACTGTCTCCCACACAGTACCATCTGCACTGAACATCACCAAACCCTGATCCAGATTAGCCCCCCCCCCCCCCTTTTGGAAGTGACCTACTAAATCTGACCTTACGCTAATGTCTACTGAAAAGCCTTTGTCTGGCTGCTGCTGGTGATTTGGAGGCAGCCAGTTAGTAATGGTTTTGAGCTGCTAAATTGCACCAGGAGGGATTGGATTACCTACCACCGGGGTTGTCCCCCGCCCCTTCCTCGTTTCCTTCTTTCTAGTGAATTACATCAGTAGGTAAGGCTGTGAGTAAGCACATACCTCACAGTCACAGGGGAGGCCAGACACATGTCCAATTAGAGCAGAAAGGTGGATAATGGGACATACAGTATGGCGGATGTTAGGAAGTAACACTGGTGCATGTGTGCTAGAAAGTATTTGACTCCCTCATGTGATACTGAAGGAAGGGAAGTAGAACATTATCCAATTGTCCATAAAATTCCCCAGGGTGCCTTATCTTGTATGAACATGATTAATTCCTGTAATATCATGATCCCAGCATTGACGTTGGCCAACTGCAATAACAGAATTGAGACTGTTAGCAATATTCCTGCCACAATCTGGGCTGCTTCTTTCAAAAGCTACATGCTAATTAATCTTGAAAGCAAAAAAGCATTCTTACTTGACAAAGCAAATCCTCTAAGTAGCCACTTAAAGAACTCTTTCCTAGGTCAGAATAACATTGTAAAGCTCAACCGAGACAAATTAAGTGCAGAACAATATGATGAGAGCAAGACATGAGATGTTATTTGTGCTTTATGATGTGGTTGTACGGTAGAAGTTGGGGTCAGAACTTGATCCAGTGAACATGGACAGTTCTGCCTCATTTTACTTTTGGGTTAAAACCTCAAATAATGACTTAGTGCGGTTCCCTGGCTTTTCGACCCATCTGAAACAGCTGACACAAGGCAGCTAGGTGGGTGTGTGAGTTTTGAGGTGAGGCAGTGAAAGGCACAGGCAGACAAGGAAAGGTAACTCTGTTTTTTTTGGTAGCAGCATTAAAACGAACCCCTGGGAAGTTTGGACGACTGACAGCTGAGGTGGAGGCTGGGGCAGCCAAGCAGGAGGGAGAGTTTTTCCTGTGTTTTTGTGTGTGTTTTCCTTCACTACTGAGGCTTATATATTATGGTTGCAGGCCTGTCTCTCAAGTCTGCATTTGAGTGTGACGAGGGTTCACTTAGGGGTATATAGGAAAAGGCCCCGGGGACGACCTGTGGAACACCCCGATTATCCTCAAGGGAGCAACGCTATTTAGGCGCGGTCCCCTGCCACCCTTCACCTCCAATGTGCCGAATCAGTGGAAGGCAGAAACCCAAAGAGTATCCCTGACACTAATATGGAAAAAAGCCTGTTTGGAGCGAATATAAGGGCAAATATTATTCTTCCTGAGCGTAACCACGGCGAGCACCTCTGACCTGGCAGTGAAAGTGCTGAAACAAAAAGCCCAAAGACTTTTTCTGCTCCATCAAAGGAGAGCTACATAAAATAAACATGGCCATCAGATTACCACGCTGAACACGGGGCCACGTTAGCCCGCGCCGGCCGCCCTGCCGCCCAACCCCATTGCTCTATGGGAGTTAAGTGTGGGGTCCGCTCAGTCAACACCATGACGCAAAATGGAACAAGCCTCTGACAGAAGCCCCGGGCTGATGGAATAAGGCCCCTACCCACAGGCCCACAGGCCCCCCGGCCTGAGAGAAGCATGCTGGGCGAGAATAAGTGAGAGAGGCAGGAAAACAGGAGGAATGAGGAGGAAAGGAGGGAAAAGGTAGATGAGGACGTTTTGAAGAAGAGGAAAAGACCGCCATCCCAAATTGGTGGCACTGGCCCTGTCCCAAATTGAACACATAAATGGGCTCCTGCCCCTGCAAGGCAGCTCAGGACAGACAGCCGCCAGTGAAGGGAAGGCCGTAGCAGGGCAAGGCCGGGCACCGTGGTCGATGTTGGTGTCTGTAGCTGCCAGTGAGGCTGTGAGGCTTAGCTGGCTGGTCCTGCTAACAGTGAACAGCCTCAGCCCACTGGAGCTGACCTCACAGGGGTTCTTTTATACCCTTGCATGTGCCTGTGTGAATTTTTGTGTCAAGGCGTGCATGTGTGCACCAAGAGCAGAGAAGAGAAGAAAAGTTTGTGTGTTTATGTGTGCATTTCATGTTTGGGTGATGTAACCAGAAGAAAACAGAGTTATCCCTTGGACGCTCTTCTCCTCGCCTCACTGAGGCTCCCTGTCCATTTCATCTATGAGTCTCCCCATCTCCAGTCTCAGCCACAAGCCTGTCGTCTGTCTGAATCTGATGATTTCCCTCCCTGCACCTCTGGCTTTCCCTCCACTCGTCTCAAGACTCACATAGATTCCTACACCCCCAGTCTGTCTCTTTGTCTGTCTGTGACATGACAGAGATTCCCCTGCTCCTCTGTTTCCTGCCTGGCCTTAACACGGGACTATTCCCACAGCCATCAAGAATATTCCACTCTCACTTTGTTGACTGTGTCTCTCATACAGCCACATAAATATTTTCAGTATGAAATCCAAAAGGAGAATTTTTTTTCATTTCCTTGGAACCAGATTCCAAGCAAGTAAGCTAATAGTATTATGTCTCCCATGTGGGTTCGGGATAGAAAAACAGTGTAGGTTCCGAACAGATTCCACAATTTCGGTAATGATGACTACTTTGGTGCTGAAGCCTCACACTTTCCCCTCCAGGTTCCTGATAGTACATGTCTCACAACCTCCATCAGTGGCTTACAGTCATCGTATTCTGCCCTTTCCTCTGACGTAGGGCTTCAAAACCCTCCTTACACTGCAGGCTTAAGAATGACGTAGAGCTCAGGTAAAGTGTTACCAGATCACAAATAGATTGTGCAGCAGTGCCAGTTTGTGGCTGTGAGTGTGGGAGCCATTGGGCTTATTCTGGTTCCTGAAAATGACTCCTGTGTGTACAACAATGAATACAATCACTGTGGTCCACTGGGCCTCACACCAGCAGCATTACATTACCGTGCCTGCCTCCCTACTGTTTTCCTTCTCTTTTCATCCTTTTCTCTTTTCTCCTCTGACTCAGCTGTTTTGTAGGAAACTCCGTCTCTTTGAAGAAGGGAAGAATCTTTCATTACTCGACAGCAGGGAGAGAGAAGGAAAGAGGGAGATGATAGGGAGAAAATAACTGCTCCATTGTCTTCAGCCCCCTCCCGGCAGCCACCAATGATAATTGTGTTGAGCTAATTACAGAGAGACTCTACAACAGGTGTGGGTCTCTGCACCTGGGTGAAGAAGACTTCCTAGTGCGTACATGCATGTGTGTCTGTTTGTGAGACAGAGACGTGTGTGTACGCATGATGTCGCAATTCTGGGTGAAAGTGTGTATGTCATTTTGTCTGCAACAGTGAGATCACAGTATGTCTGTGTGTGTGTGTGTGTGTGTCACATGCTTACTAAACTTTCAGACAGTGGTCACAGTATTGTATCAGACTGTTACTCAAAATATCAAACAATTAGCTCGAACCTATACCCTTTTGAGCCCATCTGTATTAGATTATACATGTACAGTCTACATCTGTATGACATTACTGGAAAGTTGAAATTAGCACACAAACACACTCTCACTCATACACCACAGTGAATTCCAAATTAGGGTGATTACAATCCCTTAATTGATGAATGCAGCCACATGGTGCCCCTTCTCATGAATCACAATCTATAACCGGTTCCCTTGAATGGCATGCGTTTTTGATGTCAGCACAGCGAGAATATTTGGGAGACAGAACCGGAGGCAACAGTGATGATGTAAGAGAGGGGGTCTCTCACGGGACCCATGGTTTTTTTGAGCTTTTTACCGTAAAAGAATTAATCTGACAAGCTGACCAGAAGAGAGGAAGTATGATGTCTTTATTCTGTGGAGACGTCAGAGAGCTCAACCCTCAAAACAAAGACGGTGGGGAATTGTTTTTGCAAGCTTCCTGGTTGACTAGACAGTAAAATTGACTGGACATTACAGAAATGTGACAAGGTCAATTTAATGGCGTCATTTCAAATAATAATAACATCACCTGTCTTCCCTGTTTAGTTGAATATATGCTTAATGAGCTGCCTGCTAGACATTTTAATGGGTCCAGTCGATTAAACCACATTAGTGAGATGGGAAATCCTACTGATCAGACCACTTTAGTGTGTCACATTAACCAAAGGGAAATTAAAATCACCCTTGCCCTTAAGTCACCAGCTTTACGATAGCTTACCTTGGTAAAAGAGTCTCATTTGTGTGCTTGAGTCATGACCCTACGTAAAAGGCTGCCCTTATTACAGGAAATGAGATTTTGCCTTAGGAGCAGATGACAATATAGATGTATGATTGCCTCTTTAGTCAAGCAATTCTACCTGCAGACTCATCATTTCATGTCATAGGGGAATGAGTCCTGCATTGCCACCTAGTGGAATGCTTTTTTGATGTTTTGAAGCTGAGGGGAAGTGCCAACCACCAGGGGCCCTACTATGGGAAACAACAAGATCGTATGGAAACTGTAGGTCTTTTAGACTTGAGTTCAGAATTTTATTAAAAACAAGTAATTTAAAAACAGACATTGAAGCCAAGTTAAACAGCCATGTAAAGCATAACAGTACGTGGTCCAAAGGACAGGTTTTTATTCCCTGCTTTGAAATAAACACATAAAAAACATATTTCTCTTACTTGAAAATATCTAAATGAATAAATGTGTTGATATGAAAGTAATGACAGTAATGTCCAGTTTGATTTTTCTGCTGCTTCTTTGGTAGTGGGGGTCATTTTCCTTTTTAACTTGTATGCAACATCCATAAAGAAAAATTTTGGCTTGCTCAAAGCCGAGTCCTCTGATTGGCAGGTAGCTCATCCTGATCCAGTCCCCACAAGAAGGTGCGAAGACGTGTCACTTCCTTTTGGAGCTCAGGGCTTGGGATCGGCTGGGAGAGGTCAAGGCGTGGGGTCTCGTTTGGCAGGATAAGAGGAGGGTGGTCCAGGAAGCTCTCAAATATATCTGGAAGATGAAGAGAGGAAATGAAATAACTGACTGGACAGATTGTTTGACTGGTTCCTTTGTATGTTTGAAATATTACCCGTATTCCTTTCACAGAAATGTCTTTGTTGGAATACACAATGATTAATGAAAAATTTATAATCATAAATTCAATTTTCTAAATTAAATTTGGCTGGCTTTCCTTTTGTCCCAGTTGTTTATTACCTCCACCGAGCTCTGTGCCTGGCGGAGGAGCCCAGGATGCTGGTGGGGCTCTGGTTGGTCCCAGCTTGTAATGGGTCAGTAGGTGGTGCAGCTGGGCGGGGCTTAACAAGGCATGGTCCTCCTGTAAACTGATCCAGGATGACTAGAAGAGGTTCACAAAGAGGAAAACTACCCGTTATCATCCCAGGGGAGGTCTGAGTAGACGACTGCGCTTGTAGTTATATTACCTGAATGAGTCTGGTCTTGGGAATACATAGAAAGTTGACTATGACTGACAACTTCTTCATAAACTCAGAAGCAATATCTCCTAATCCCGCCCCCTGCAGCCAATCCAGCACCAGGTCCAAGTTTGTACGGATCTGGACGGCTCTGGACCAAGAAAACAATCCATCTTGAATAGAAAAATAAAGGAGAGAAAAGAGGAAAAACGTATCAAGCCAGGATATAATTCTG
This sequence comes from Aulostomus chinensis, assembly GCF_037954235.1. Classification (NCBI taxonomy): domain Eukaryota; kingdom Metazoa; phylum Chordata; class Actinopteri; order Syngnathiformes; family Aulostomidae; genus Aulostomus; species Aulostomus chinensis. The sequence goes on along the minus strand of NC_141330.1, from coordinate 9,865,283 downwards.
TCTGGTTGTCCAGGAAAAAACTCTTATGTTATCTTGTGAACTCTTGGCCCAAAGACATGGATCAATGAGGGCTTTTTTGTTCTCACCTCTCTCCAGTAATGTATTGAGCAAAGAGGTGTTGGTGAAGAAGAAGAGGTAGCCAAAGGTTTGAGAGGTGAGCGGAGGGGACAGGCAAGCTTCCCGTGACAGCATCAGGGAGCAGCGATACACCTCCACCAGCCCAGCGACTCTAGGTGGTAAGGTACACACATCATCCACCTCTACTTCCCCTTCTCTTTTCTCTTCTACCTCTGCTCCATCTTTGTCTTTCTCCTTCTCCTCACTGGTAAAAGGGTTGGTGTCCAGTAAGGCCGGAAGGAGGGAGTAGAGGGTCTTTGAAGATGACAAAAGTGTGTTTTTGTTACTACCGCTCCCAAGAAGAAAGAGAGATTGATGAAGATTAGATGATTTTTTTTTTTTTTACCTTGGTGAGGTGATACACACACTGTTGGAAGGTGTGCATGATGACATCATCTAGCTGTGCCAGCGCTTCAGAACAGGTGTCCATGTCAGCCGTCAAAACTGGGTCCCCAGGGGCTTTGACAAAAATGATCATTAAGCTAAATTAAAGTGCTTGTCTCACTTTTATGTTTATTTTTAATACTGACGTATTCAATTAAACAGCCTTCATATTTCAAATAATTCTCACCCTCAAACTCCCATTCTTTCTCCATGGATTCAACTTTAACCTGGAAGAAGTTTAGGAGCTCTGTGGCATTTGACATCCAGAACATCAAGGGTCGAAGGTCCGAGGACAGTTTCTGGACATTCGGCGTGCTAATCTCTCCTTCTTGCTCTGTGGAACTGGACACAATATTTATATGATTCTAAAGTTAGCTTAGTTGTAAAATCTTTTTTTTTTGCCAGTTTTTTGTTTATACTTTGTGTAAAAATAGCCTGGCTATTATTACTCAACTATATTTGAGCCATTTTCAACTTCACTGACTTGCAATGCTTTGATCATACCACAAAAATTTACCAAAGACATAACAGCACAAGTACAAATGTATCATGAATCACTCAGCAGGAGATCTTGAAACAGGGGGAACATGAGGAATAAGAAAAATGTTCGTACTTTTGCGTGGGATGCTTATCCCCAAATTCCTTAATGTTATCCTGTAAAGAGAGTTGGAGACAGAAGAGAGGAGAGACATCTTAGTGTGGAGGTGGAAGAGGAGGAGGAGGAGGAGCAGCAGAGTCTAGCCCTACAGCCAGGACAATTACAGCACATTTTCCAGCAGGAGGGAAGTGACATCAACTCATCCTCGCTCCTGTCCACAACCTAGCAGGCCACAATGAGGGGCATATGTCTGTCTGCTGGTTTTTCTGTCTGACTGAATTTGGCGATCTCAATCTGCCCACTTGACGTTTCCCTGCCAAGTCTTTCTAAATGTGGTCGCAACCAAGTATCACTGTCCCAAAAAGGGTTCATGTTTCATTTGTTATTGCTCCACAGATGAACCAGGACTAAACCTCTGAGATGTTTTATCATTTTACTGATTCAACATCTATCATTAGACATATCAAATTTCGCACACTTGGCTGTTTTTATACTTACCCAGACAATCTCTTTTATTAGATTGGCTGCTTTGAGTAATATCTGTGGTGTGAGAGCAGGGTCGAGGTGCTTGGAGGCATGATCTATCATGATTGACAGGAGATAAGCAGGCGCTAAAGGCCCTCCCCCGGAGTCTGGAGAGGAGTTTTTGGATAGTATCTCCTAAGAGAAAAGTGAGGGACAAACATCAATGTATTTTTTATTCCAATTAGAATCAGTTTATAGAGGTTCTCTGTCTGGCTGGCTCACCTGTAACAAGGCATCAGCATGACGAGAGTGGAACTTCAAAACTGCCTCTGTAGTTCCCAAGTACTGTCTCAGTGCTTCCTGTCTGTCCACCAGCCCAGACGGGCAGCAGGTGGTGGAGGCATCAGAGTGCCATGGCAGGGTCAGTGCCAGCGGCGGAGCTGGAGTCACACGGGGGTCACGGTACAAGAAGAGGAAATGGTTCCCCAGACCAATCACATCCCCAGGTTTTAGGATGGCCTCTCTATAAAGAGCAACCCCGTTGTGCGTGACGGCACCTCCTCTGAAAGGCCGCATCAAAGCTGAAACAGGATGGAGTTCGATGAGTCCAGAATACATCACAAACTGCAATAATTCTTGAGTCCATGCTGCCTGTACCTTGTCCGGTGGGCGTGTCAGGAACAGCTGAGTCTCTCCTCACCAGTAAATGTCTAGCTAAAAGGTCAGGTGCAGAGAGGAATGTGTCCACCTTCAAGGACCTCTTCCCCTTCCTCTCTCTTTCTCTATCCTTCTCTCTCTCCTTCATTGTAGGCTTTCTCCCAAACACATGCGTATGTCCCGCCATGATGTACAAAACAAAATCCTTAAAAAACAAAGAAAAAAACAAAAAAACAGAGTTGAGTCGAGGTAAGTCTGGGAGGTCTGCTATCTTTTAAGTGCTACAGCTTGTATCCATCTTCCATCTGATGTTATGTTGAACTGAGGGTGGCTGATAAGGAATGAAGTGTGTCACAGTTTGCGACAAAGGAGACCTGTGTGAGGTCATTGTGTGAGATGGAGTGATGTACAAGGAGAGGTTTCATGTTTTTGGGGGTTAAATTGTTGAGGCATTGTGTTGCTTTGCTGTTTTGTGTTGGGTGCTGAACAGTAGAGACTTGTAGAGGGATGTCGATGGTATGTGCTGATTGCAAACATGCAGGTATGATGTCATGATCAGGGTGTGTGCCAAATGCTCTACAACTTGCCGCTTACTTTGCATATGCGCATATCTGTGTGTGTGTGTGTGTGTTTGTGCACGCGCGTGTATATGTGTGTGTGTGCGTGTTTACATAAGGGTATCGTAAGAGTGTGTGTAGGCGGTGTTTGTTTATTTGTGTGTGTGAGGTATCTGTCAACATGTCTTGCCTTGCTCTGATCGTATCCCTGTAGCAACAGGAAATAGGGTCGGTCTGTGGGTGGAAGTATCAAACTTTGTGACATCACTTCCAGGTCACAGCTTGAGTAATTCTTCTCATCTTCTGGTTGCTGGTTCGTCCAACCAACCTTCCCCTCTGCTTTTGATGTTCTAGTCTAAAAAATGGGTTAAAATATGTTGTTAAGACAACAAACACATTCATGAATTCACTTTCTTGCTATCATCGTCTTTACCTCTCCAGGTTGTGGGTTGACCATGCTCACAATGTTTTTCCTGTCCGGCACTCCTCCATTATTGTTCGGGCGACTACCAGAACTACGTGGGTCATTGCTGACATGGTTGCCTTGGCGACGCCGCAGGCTGAGGTTCATGTCACTGATGCTCCTCCTGAGCTCCGTGTTCCTTCCACGGTGACCACGCTCAGTTTCTTCTGGTCCACCCCCTGATGACATCCTGCTTCGCCTCCAGCGCACACCTGTTACCCAGACAACCAGAGGATCAGTCTGCCCTTGTGACATGTGTAAACATTTTCCTGTCCATATTACCACACCTGTCTATAATCATTCATACCTTGATAGTTCTCTCCCTCCCTCTCGCGCTCCTTCTCGCGCTCTCTCTCCTCTCTCTCATAGTCTTCCTTCCTTTGGATTTCAAAGCGCCGCTCAAATCCATCCTTAGGCCTCCACATGTCCACTAACAACAAGGGACATTCCCACGGGGCTACACTTCTCCGACACTCCGTCTCCCACTTGATAGCTCCATCTGGCTGCTGGATGGGCTTTCCAATGACATCACACAACAGGAAGTCCTCGGGGCTGTGTTTCTGGAGAGCTAGAAGGTAATGGAGAAAGGGGGGTGGTGGATAATTATTATTCCATAACACTGCTGTTTATGTTTATATTAAACCCCTCCCAACTGGCTAAACATATTTGAACAAACAGATTTCTATTAAAGCATCGCAGCAGAGGTCCAAATAAAAGTTTCCTTCTCCAGCACCTGCGTCATCTGTCTCCTCCCTCTCTCTCTCCGTGTAGCGAGTGATGACCTGGGCGATGAGCTGCCTGGCTGTCGAGTGAATGTTGGCCAGCAGGGAGCGGTAGTTAGCTCCACTGGCGAGGGCATCTCCATAGATCTTGATCAAGCCTGGGGCAGAGGAAGAGGCAGGGGGCAGGTAGTGGTGAGAGGAAGGGGTAATCGAGTGGGCCCAAACCTCTCTCTCCCTCTCCCCCACCGCCCTGTCCCGGTCACTGTTGGAGCGCCCCCGCAGGAAAAGATGGGAAAGGCGCTTAGTGCGTGACTGGGGCCCAGCAGGCCGTGGCCTGAGGAAGGCCGGGGAAGGGGACGGGGATGGAGTTGGGGAAGCCAGCGAGGGAGTGGAGTTAGAAAGGGAAGAGGAAGGAGCAGAGGGGGCCTCGTGAAGGGAGGCTGCGTCAGAGCTGGTGGTCGACCTGGGAACAACAGAGGAGGGGAAGACAGATGGAGGAGAGAGGAAGGAGAAAGGAAGGGACAGTCAGCTGTGAATTATGACTGACTAAACACGGACAAACAACAAGGACTGAAATAAAACAGGGAAAGATTACAAGGTTGAAAGGATACTAATGACAGTGGAAGTAAGATAGAGGGCATCAGTTAAAATGCCTTTTTATTCTCAAGTCAAACTAAATAGAATGTTGATATTATATTGAATATAGATATGAAATTCACGTAAGTGGAGGGTAAGTATATATGCGTAAAAAGATTAGAGAAAAAACACAGCAGAACTTCAGACTTACTTGACAGAGATAGCACTGGGCCAGCGACCCCCGAGCTTGGCAAAGTGTTTTCTGGGGGAGTTAATCCACAGACCCACTGGGAAATGGAGCTTTCTGAACCGAGGACTCCCAGACCCCTCCATCTGCGTACAAAGTACACAATTTAAAGACATATCCAGTTTTAAATTGTACAGATACTGTAACTAGCGGTATTTCTCCAATCTGTTTTGAATCTACCTCGACACAGTAGTGAGGAATGTGTGTCAGCAGTGCCAGAGTTGAGACAATATAACAATAGAATGATGTCACTATCAAGATATATCAACAGGATACCGACAGTAAGTTGTCAACATGGTGAAAGCAGAAAGAAATTAACCCAAACCCCCCCAATCAGCCCTTGAAAAACATAGAGTCTCAAACAGGAAGCATCTTTTGTAGCAATCAGGTCCAGCTGTCGCATTGACATGGAAATACCCACACTAGAAGGACACTACGACGCCATTTCTGTGTTAACGATGAAAAAAAATTCCATTAAAATTGAGAATCACCTTAAAAGTCAAATTTGGAAAACTTTAAAGCATAATATCTGACTAAATTACAGATGTTGCCATATATTCACACATATAATTCTCTTACTGTGATTCCAAACGGAAAAGACAGCAGTTTTTATTATTGGTGATCAAATCGTTCGAATAGTTTAAAGGTAAATAAAATTGACTCTGCTTACCCACAGTCACTTCTGATCCTTTTGCAGTGTATATTATAAACCTTTGACTCCTAAACGTAAAGATGCAGCTCAAAGTAATCTAACAATCTTGTATGTTTCCTTTTCACCGCGACTAAATTCCATTTTTCAAAATCATCAGCCCGTCACATATCTACATTTGCACCTCTAATTCTTAACATCCATTAGATCAGTCGTCTTTTGACTTAAATATCTTTTTTCTTTTAATTTCCTCTATGGCTGGACAAGATATGTTCCCTTGCTGTGGCTCTCAGCCTCTCTGGGTCTATAGATAGAGAAACGGGACCATTGTTCTAAGTGACAGAATTTCCTTCCTCTGCAGTGGACAACACCTATATCCTGGCCAAATGGGGGAGAGAGAGAGAGACAGAGAGAGAGACAGAGAGAGAGAGAGCGATACCAGCACAAATGTGGGTCTTTGGGACTCTGCACTAGAGTCAAACTGTCCGAAATGTATGGAGTTGATGTCAAAAGTAGAACTAAATCAAACATGGAATCTGAGCCTCAGAAATGTCTCAAAGAAGGCAGCCATTTAAATTTTGCTCTCAGTTGTGATCCATGATTACAAACAATATCACAAAGAACTCAGAAAGCTATTTAGTTTGAAGTTTTATTGGAAAGAGGATGAGGGGAAACTCACACTGAGAGGCAGGAAGTGAGACACCTGTGATCTTTGACCTTTTCTTTGACAGGAAGATGGTGGAAAGAGAAAGCGGGCCGTTGCTAGGTCTCCATTCATTGGCTGGATCGTTCCTAGTCCACCCTGCTAGACTCGCAAATGGTAAATGGACTGCATTTATTCACACACACAACCAAGGGGGAGGCCGCAACACAACGTGCCAAGGAGCGATTAGGGGCTCACTACCTTTCTCAAGGATACTTAACATAAATAAATCCTTCAGCAACTAGATGGCCTTACAGCCATGCCGCACTAAATGCCATCTGAAAGGACTCTCCATTCTTTAAAGCTACAGTAAAACACAGGTTACTATTAACTTTCAATGTCAGACTCATGTTCAGGCTCTTGTTTCACCAAATTTAACTGCTGTACAGTTCATGAATATCATATGTCAGCCATACTAATGTAAAAACTCATTTGAATCTACATTCTCAAATATATTTGGCACTGCACGTTTTTTCTTTCGATGTCACTGTGTGGGCTACATCATGTCTACCTAGATATATTTTGCCTCAATTGTTACATCATAATATTGGTATTTTCATGAGGACTTGGGGGATTTGGGGGAATGAATTTAGACATGACTTAAAACTTGAGCAAAAAGAAACTGACATTAAATGCCGCTTACACAGAATCAAAGAATGATTTACTTTATTTAAGACTAGGTCTCTAGTGCGATGCTAAACACAAACCAGTAGTGTAGCCACACTTTGCAGAAATAAGGGCTGTTGTCATGTCACTGTGGTTTGTCTGCTCCCCAGAGAAAATAAAACTATACTACTTCTACTTCTACATCTACTACGATATCTATGACTTATATTGCCTGTCCGTCATTAAGAAATGGCCATTCGTATTTAGAGGAAAACGGCTGGCTTGAGTTAATGGTATAATCGTTAGTAATAAAGGGAATTTAAAGAGCTGGGAAGCGAGGAGTGATCATCTTGCAGCAGTCGTAATACTCAATGTCCCAGAATCCTTTACGTGTATCAGAGGTAGGAGGCGGACATTGTTCTGAAGAGGACACATCAGAATTCGTTTCAAGGTTAGCTATCCATAACTCCATTGTGTGTGTGCTTCGTTGATGTTATGTTAATCTGTTTAGACGCATGGTAACCTAGCAAAGCTGTAGAATTAATAAGGTGTACCGAAATACGGCCAATTCAATTCAACATGTTTTAAACAAGCTAACGGCTAGCGCGAGCACTCTGCTAAGCTAGGCTTCTTCAAACTAAAGCTTACTGACTTGGTTGTGAATTTGTTGTTCCTTTTTTTTCCCCCAAGAGGACTTAAAAATATCAGAGATTTTTTTTTTAAATGGTAATCATGGATGCGACAAAAACCAGGGCTGAGATTCGTATGAATGCTGACAAGAGCTGTCAATGCTGTAAATAACGTTAGCTTAGCCAGCTAACGTTGATCCTTACTTTGAGGTCACACCGAGGCAGTTGTATTTTACTACTGTGCTGCAGTTGCTAACTCTGTGCTGTGTCCCAGCATCGTCTTGACCTGTGAATCCACTAACATGTCTGAGAAAATTGAGGAGAAGATCCAGAACTATAGGACTGCGCCTTTTGACGCCCGATTCCCCAACACCAACCAGACCCGCAACTGTTTCCAGAACTACCTGGGTGAGAACATGGATCAGTGCAGATAATCAAATCGGCCTACTAATTACAGTGTAGACATGTCAGTGTTGCAAGAGGGGGGGTCACAGGAAATATTCATAAACACGTATGGATTTATGTTGCACCCTATTGAAAACCTTTAAAAGATTGTTATTTTAGATCTTCTTATTACTTCAAAAGATTAAAACACACGTCAACATAAAATTAAGTGTATGAAAATGAAACTATAGCAGTTTCATCTTGACCATGATTCCTGTGTCCTAATCCTCAAAGGTGGTGCGTTCATGTCTGTGCTATCAGGCTACAGGATTAGCTTGATGTGCACATTTTTCACACTTGTACAGTGCCTTGATGTCCTCCCAGCTCTTTTTAATTTTCAATCTGTTGTATTTTTTGTTTTTATTTTTTTAATTTGATGCACACTACAACACTGGTATTGGTACTGGGGCATCTAAAGGGACTAATATTTCAATTATAATGTGATTGTCTAACTCACTGACTGTCACCTGAGTGTTTGTGGTCAGCTGAGAAGAAGGTTGACAATGATTCCTAAACCAGTCCTTTTTAAAGATATTGTTGCTGTAAATCAAAAAGCAAGGCCACTGAAAAACTGTCATTATGTAGAGCAATGTGACAGAAAAACAAACTGAAAGTTGCCCACAGTTGTTAATCATCACTGTTGTAATTTGTGAATGTCGTCACTCAGTAAAGTAGGTTAAAGTGATGGAAATATGACCTTCACATAATACAAGTAGTGTTGAAATGTGCTTCATTAAATAATCAGATACTCAACTGGAAGTACTATTAAAATTATATTTACCATAAAACTAAGGAGTAGTGCTGTTGATATTTGCCTCATTTATAACCTTGCTGTCGACACGGTGGCCAATTTTGCTCTCCATTTTAGTTTATACATATGCATGTTAATACTGTGCTTGTTTTTCTACTATTGTGAAGTTTCTATTAGGGTAAAACTGTCTGGAGCCTACGCTTAAAGTCATTAAATCAATTCTAATGAAACTGGCATTTTTAAAAGAACATTTTCATATGTGGGTGGGATCAGTCACCCACCACCACCACACATTGTTGCTTTAACATCTTACACAGCATGTTATAAGTAAAGGGTTTTCACTTCATTCTACTTTTTGACTTGTTTTGCTGTCCCTATTTGATGGTGTAAATATAGAAAGGTGGTTAACGTTGACATCCTCTTGTCGTGTCCTCCAGACTTCCACAGGTGTAACAAGGCCCTGTCAGCCAAAGACCAGGACATCACTCCCTGCCAGTGGTACCAGAGGGTCTACAAGAGTCTCTGTCCCATAGGCTGGGTAAGTTTTAAGACATTGGTTCTGATGAAGTTTTCAGGTTGCCTCTAGAAAAAGGAGACCAGCGAGCCTTTTTGTTTTGAAGGTTTGGGTCGAGGATTTTCAAGCCATCGATGAATCTTAGTCTCTTTCACCTCAGTCAGAAACCTCCTTTAACCTCTGACTGCCGTCTGCAGTGGTGACAGGGTTATTCAGCAGTCACTCGAGTTAAATGACCCTACAGTAGAAGGGGGGTATCGATCAGCTCAGCTCAGCATGGATGTGAACCCTGTAATTAGCCACCATCAACATAGGAGCTCCTCTAGCAACAGTTACTTGCAGAGCATGGTGTCAATGAAAGCTTGTTGCCTCCACCTGTGAGCCTTGGAAGTTTTATTCATCTCAGCCTCAAATCCAATGTGTCACTCAGCATTAGCAGTCTAAAAGTAGTATTGTGTTGCATCATCCTGTTGCGCTGCCTTCGAGTTTGCAACGTGAAACCGGTGTCTTGTCTGAGTTTAATGATTCCTCCACCTCCTGCAGGTGGAGAAGTGGGACGAACAGATAGAGAATGGAAGCTTCCCTGGGAAGATCTGAATCAGCCAGCCCCATCGACTATGACAGTCCGCTTTGCTGGATATTCTCGTCGTTCCAACCTTAACCTGTGTTGTAGGCCTCAGGACATCTTCAAGCAGCTGCCATGTCATCATCATCATTATGATCTTACTCTATTAACTTAAACTTTTAATACGCACAAGGGTTGAGCCTGCATGTTAGGGTCTAAGGTTTGTTTTTCTTCTCCGTCAGAAGTTGCTCCTCTGCATTGTGTGTTAATAAATATACTGCAGAAAATGAATGCGGCGTCATTCTTAACGTTTTTGATACTCATTTGGATTTGTAGCTTGTCGTCTCAAGCAGTCGGACAAAATGTTGATCAAGAAATAAGACAAGCTTTTTTGATTCCAGTGTAAAAAGAAGTCCCGCTCACTGTTAAAGCATGGTAGAACTGACATTATAAATTTAAATGAATAAACATCTGCAGGTTTTGGACTGAAGAGACTGACAGACCTGTAGATGCGTTAGATCATAGCACCTCAACCTGACACACCTGGTCAACTAATTTTGGCCTCAAGTATTCACAAAAAAAACCCTTTCTTCTTCTACGCAATAAGGATTTAAACTTGAATTTGAATTATTTAAAAAAACAGTTATGCTGAGTTGTAGAACTAGTGCTTTAATCATCAGATTAATTGTAGATTGATGTATACTTTAGGTCTTTTGGTGTAATCTGATCATTCAGCATAACCTCCAGCTGTCCACAATCCCAGCAACTAATGTGCTCATAATCCATTCAGGATAAAAAAAAAAGTCAGTTCTCTGGAGTCCAAAACTGTTGAGATAAAACAGAACTTCCACCAGGCGGTAACAATGGGCCGATCTGAGCCGATCATTGTCTTCACTACCTATTTCAACCACACGGAGGCACTGTTGTAGCATTTTTCCAGTCAATCAACATAACATTTAGAATCTAGATGGTTGCTGAGTGGCACCTGCAACATTTTAAATAAGCAGCGACGTGTGAGTGAGTCATTACCACTCATGAAACGTGAGTCCAGCTGAATCCCAATGATCTGTGTCGTTTGATTTTTCATATACGTCACATTGGTGTTGTCACCTATGAAACGGGCGAAGACATCAAACAGCTTCACACATGCATTTCCAGAGAACTCTTCAGCTCACCACATCCTCCGGTGTCACTCTGCCAAGCTCTCGGAAGGCTCTGACATGCCTGACAGGGTGAATATAACTCAGTGTTAATGAGAGACCCCATTAACTCTTCATGTTATTACCGATAGACTGTCACACTTGTGTTTGGGGGTTTCTAACATCTTAAAAACGTACTGAAGTGGAAAAATAAAACAAAGAGAAGAGCAGACAATTGTGGGTGGCTGTTGCCACACACAAACACAGGGTGGCACTGTTTTATTACTCTTAGATTATCAGAGTGTCCATAGACTGGTCCTTCTAAGAAATGAATAAATCATGTTCAGCCCTGCTGACCTTAAGCTAAGGGGTTTATTAACATAAATTTCATGGAATCTTCAAAACACACACAACACAGATGGCCACATACATTCAGTTTAGCGACTGGAACCGCCTTGAAAATGAGGATCCATAATAATACCAACACATTCGTGGTGGATGTTGGTCATTTTTATATTCATCAGTCAGATGCAGTTTTTGTCTCTTCTTTGCTCGTCAGGAAACAATGCAGTAAATATGACTGACAGGGTTTTCTGAATCCTTGGAAATAAAGGAAAAGGGGCTTTTTTTCAAATATGCAGTGTTAGTTCGTGTTTATCAGCACCCAGCATCGTGCCTTTAAACCTGACAACTGTATCGGCAATGTGGAGGGATCTTGGTCTTTTGTTGTTGTTTTTTTTAATATACTGCAGATGCTTCCGCGCGGACACATAAATACAAAATCAGCAAACAGTTGTCACGCCGATGACACACAGATCTGTGGAACTGTCGATGCCCCTCAGAAACCCAACCTTAATCATCTTTTATACTGATGCATTTCAGAAATAAAAGGTTGAAACCACTTAAATAAACACTAATCAAAAAGGCTTCCACTTGGTCCATCTCTGATTCACAAAAACATGCCTGAGTCTTGGGATCAAACATTCAGCCAGCAATCTGCTGGTGATATTTGACATTTCATGCACTGAATGTTCAGCCGTGTTCGTACCGATCAGAAGAATATCAAAGGTCAGGTCAGCCCGACCAGGAGAAATTCCTCCTCGTCATTAGTTCGTTACTGGAACTCGTTCTCAAACTCAAGATCTCTACTGACCAACTCTAAAAAACAGTTTGTACCACTGGAGTTTGTCTGCACCGGTCATCTGTTGGTTAAGAATTGATTTTTTTTTTTTTTGGAAGGTTTTACAGATCACCTTATGGTTTTTCACCAGGCCACATTGTTTCACTGCTGCTTCCTATGACACGAACGAGGGATTTTCAAAGAGTGGTTTGCAGCCAGGGAGGCACGGTGGTGCAGTGGTCAGCACTGTCGCCTCACAGCAAGAAGGTTCCGGGTTCGAGTCCTGGCTCGAGCACGGGATCTTTCTGTGTGAGTCTGCCTGTTCTCCCTGTTCCTGTGTGGGTTCTCTTCAGGTACTCCGGCTTCCTCCCACCGTCCAAAGACATCAAGAGGGGATGAGGCTGATTGATAATAACCGTAACCCTTAACAGGATAAGCGGACGAAGGTGGATGGATGGATGAATGGATGGTTTGCAGCCCCCTGATGGTGTAAGAAGGCATTATACGTGTTTGTCACCATTCATTTGTAGATGGATTTTCACTTTTCCTAAGATCAAAAGCAAATTATTCAGAATGGTTTTGATGAATGAAGTACGTTCCTAATGTTGTATTGTTATGCATATGTAGAAGTGGTTCAAGTGGTTCAAGTGGTTTCTTTAGTCAGGGGGGTGGTCCTCAAGTGGCAGTCCATTAGAAACCATGACTCACTCTAATTCTACTCATGAACTGACTCTACTCAGACTCTACTCATTCTATAACTGAAAGATTGAAGTCCTTCAACTTTGATTCTGACGAATAAAAGAGGAAGTGCATCATCCTTGCTGTGTACAGTGACTTTCTAAATGAGTATGTCTTAGCAGTCAGGTCGGAGTTAGGATGAGGCAAGTGCTGGTTTTGTTTAGAGTAAATCTTAAGGAAATTAATATAAATCAATGCAACGTGTGCTGGAAAGACTGAGAGAATGAGGGGTTCTATCCTCCCTCACTTCCTTCCTTCCCTCTCTTTCGACCGGTCTGTTTGCGTACATCTATTTACTCTCTGCAGATGTCTTGTAATTGGATTGTGTCACTCAGACTATGTCCCTGGAGGTGATGTCGCAGGGCTGGTTTCCTTGGTAACGGCTCGAAGAATACAGATGGGATCCAGAGATGTCGATAGAGTCGAGTCACGTCAAGTCAGGCCCTCCACCTGGATATGTACTCATTCCTCTTCTTACTACCCTCCTCTGTGGAGTGTTTAGTTGGACCGACAGATTTTATGTTTGTAGGCCTCAAGAAATGTGTATTGAATATTGGTTTATGCAAACAAAAAAAAAGCTTAAAAGTAGGCTTGAAGTATTCTAAAGTATATCTCTACGATCAGTTATGTGCCATATGTCTGTATAATTGATGGGATACTTGCACAGAAATCGCACTGCATCACTGACTCTTTACCGCACTTTAATGAGTGACGTGTCTGAAATTTTTGAAAATTTGTTCCAACAGCTTTTTAAAAGGCCAAAAGACACAGGTTCGTTTAAACAAGCGCCACCCTTTCAAAAAATACATATAAAAATCCTCATTTAATCTCTTCATGCATCATTTCAAACATGGATATGACTTTACAGAAGTTTCCAGCAGATATTCTGAGTCTTCACAGAAGAAGCACAAGTGACTAATAAAACTATGTGACCATGAGACACTGTTAACTGGGAAGCTCAGCAGTTCACTGGAATTCAACCATTAATAATTTGAGCATTTTACGCTGTTTGTTTGCTGCTGTGAAAAGTTAATATTTTCTGTGACAACCACCCTGAGGAAGTGCAAATATATATATATATATATATATATATATATATATATATATATATATATATATATATTTAATTTTTCTGTCTTTTATTTTAGTGGAAACATTTAGAAACTCATTTGAATTTATTTACGGGTGGTTTAAGATGTTGAATGGGCGCGTTAGAGCAGAGACATATCTAACTAATAAATGTAAATGTTTCATTTTTATGGTAGTTTAATCGCCTATAAAATCACAGCTTCGTTTTACTCCGCATGGCCGCTCGCTTCGCATGTCTCTGGTGAACTTGGAATTCCAGACTGAGATTTAGGTGGGCTGCGAAGATTAGAAATAGTTGATGAATTAGGAGAGCTCCCGTTTGTTTGCCACCCACTGAGCCGGTCTCATGGTCTCTGCGTGACCAGGCTTTGTATCTGAAGCATGTGGACATTGGCTTTTGTTGTCGCGCCCCCGGTGGGCAGCCGGCGGCCGTAGCACAGAGGCCCCATTCACCGGCACCGTTTGTTCTCCATCTCTGGTCCGTACGCTCGCTCTGGCACGTCTTTTTTTGGGGGGAGTTTTTTTTCTCTCCTCAGCTGGGCGGAAACGCATCTCTGTCGCTGCCACTGACGTTACTACACACACACACACACACACACACACACGTTTCGGGAATTTCGGGTGCGCTTTTCCTGCACGAGCGGGGCGTCAACATATGTATGAGTGAGACGGAAGCCTCTGAGACGTGCCGTTGAACTTGTATGCCTTTATTTTTAGCAGAGTAATAGACGTGTTATAAATAGCTCAAAGAATATCTTTACTGTTCAACAAAGCTTATTTGGATTCAGTGCTGAGTCATTCATCCGTTTTGTCGGCTAAACTCAAGTTCAATGTGTGAAGGTTGTTTTAAAAAAATATCATATAAGATAGCATGAGCATATGAAAAGATTCTTTTTTTAAAAAAAAATAGATAGAATTCTCCACAATTTAGAACTATGTTCGGTAGATTGATAAATTGTGTTTTGAGATAGAGCTGCAACACGTTTCCTAGATTTCATGATAAGTGACAGCATAGGAGGAGGGTGCTCGGAAGCAGAGGGAGGGGTCTACTGTCCCAACACGCTGTCTCATGTTGGGTTATGAACAGAAAAAGGTCTTCAGCTGTGTGAGCTGCAGGCTGCCCCAACAGGTCTGTATCTGAAACCCCTCACTGGCTCAGCTATTTCTTCCAGATCCATGTTCGCATCCTGAATTCTAATGTTTCATGCTGGTTATCATCCATTGTTGTCATATTTGTTTTTTTTTCCAGGTTTGCTCACTGACTGATTACACAAAGGGGTGTGTTCACCTGGAGCTACTCTGAGAAGTGTACAGAAATTTGAAGTTTCCTGCAGTTTTCTTCAAAGAATATCTTCCAACTAGCAGCAAAGATGGAGCGAATGGAGGAAGACAAGGTAAATGATTGTTCATTTTAGTGATGCGTGGGGTTTGATTGGACATTTTTTATTTTTCTAAACATGAATAAAATGAAAATAGTTACTTCTACAAACTCTTAGGCACACGTTTGTGGTTGTTTCAGTGGTGCACATCACTATAATCCACCCGTTACAGCAGGGTTTCCTGAGGAAGCCTGTCACTCTGGACTCTGCCATTGTGTTGTTTGATAGTGTTTTGAGGCAGCGCCTCCTAATGAATAAGACCCTGGTATTTATGAGGCACAGGATGGTAATTCTGTATTTTTCCTCTCTGGCAAGAGGAGGAGCGGAGAATGAGGGTAGAACACCTCAGTCTGTGACTAAGGCACAAAGAGAGGGAGACAGGACTGTTGGGTGGCAAGTTCAAACTTGATTCTGTTTTGGAATCTTAAATTTTGTTTTTGCATACTGGGACGAGGTGGGACCAGGGAGAACTGAAGTGACAGAGAAAGTTAAGGAAACAACAACAAGAGAGTAGATTTAATTTAAAGAAAATCCTTAAAAAGTATTAAAAAAATTCTCTAAAGTTTCAATGGGCCTGCAATGTCTGTGCTCGTAGTCTTAGCTAACCTGCCTGGTGGTTTTTCTCAGGAAACAAGTTGCAGGGAGTTATTTCATCATGATTACTGAACTTTCCCCCCCCCCCTTTTTTTTTTTTTTTTTTTTTTTTTACATCAACCTAGTTCATGTAACCACCCACAGAGCCTCGCACTGCAAAGACACTACACTACAGCGACCATGACACAAAGACCGCAGTTTCATTTACAGAAGAGAAAATACGTAAATGGGTGCCTGAAAATATCAGTGAAGAGGATGAAATGAAAAGTATGAACAACATTTTGTGAAGAACATCTTAGTTGTGTACGTCAGGAGAGGAATGAGAGACGGTGTGTGTGTGTGTGTGTGTGTGTGTGTGTGTGTGTGTGTGTGTGTGTGTGTGTGTGTGTGTGTGTGTGTGTTGCGTGTGTTTGCGTGTGTATGTGTGATTGAGGTAAATGGGATTTGGAGACAGACACTGAAGTGGGATCAATCAAAGAGGTGGTTCGGGGGACTGTGGCAGATGTTTACACATCTCTGCGTCTGTCGCTGGGACTGATGATTTCTCTGTGATACATCACAGCTGTGTACCATGCACTCACAAACTTCAGAGTAGTCTAGAAGGAAGTGGTCAATTTGACACTCTGAGTTAAGACAAAAGTGGAGCTTTCTCCCACAGAGGATCATGTTTATTGTTATTGTTGATGTGTCTGTATTTTCAACTGCTAAAGCTTGAATGATACAGCTGTCGGCTAGAGCTGACATGAACAAGTGGTGTAGCGATGCCTCCCTCTCATCAAAGAGCAAATGCAATCACGTGACACTGGAAAATTGCATGTGAGTTAACGCTCCACGATGAACAAAATACTCTCTGCGGTGTCGACTCTCTCTGCCGCACCTAAAGCACCGCCTCTGTTGGTTGGATTGTGTGGTTCAGTTCAATTAACAGATTGTGTGGAATTTCATTTTGCATCTTTTAAAATCTTATCAAATTTTGAGATTTCAAATTTAGCACTATACCAGTCCCAGAAGGTCAAAATTTGCATTTTAGCGATAAAAGTATAGAATATAAACTCTCTGTGCAACACACCAGTTTGCTTTGTACTATATAGGTAATGTGTAAACTGCATCGTCCTTTTGAATAAACTTCTAATTAACTGGATTGCTAACTGTAAGACTCAAATATAGGATGCATTGGGATAAAGCTTGTGTTTTATGGAGTGATATTGGACGGCTCACCACTTTACACAATGAAACAGTGCTTTTGCCCCCCCCCCCATGTGTTTCTCCAGAATGTGCCTCACGCCATCAGCCACTCCCTACATGTAGAAGCTGTTATAGCAGGTTTAATATTGCGTGTTCTGAATGTTGCTCAACGCTCAGCATGTCCCTGCAAATGCAAGTTGCATTGCTCCCTTGGTTTATCTCTCCTCACACACAAACCCCCTAAACCTTTTATTTATCCTGAAAGAAAACACGGATGTGTCTCCCATCCTGCTGTTAGCTTACACCTGGAGGCAAACGATGGCAAACATGACACAGAATACGATTTGTTTCTTTAATGCTCTCGTGATTAAAACTCACCGTTGTGATAGCAGCAGGTTTAGCATTTTCATTTTATTAAAGGTGACATCATGTTTTCATTTTCTCTGCTTTTTATCAAGTAGGTTTTATCACAAGTACTTCGTATTTTTTGGCCTGTCACTTCTATTGTATACGTGTGTGTGTGTGTGTGTGTGTGTGTGTGTGTGTGTGTGTGTGTGTGTGTGTGTGTGTAGCATTTCCTACGCACCGACAAAACACAAAACTCTCTTGAATGTTACGCTGCTTGGTTCAGCTTGTTTTAGTTCTTCGAGTGAAACAAGGTCATCATGTTCTTCTGTGTATCTCACTGAAGCAAATTATCTTCTGTAATCATTTTTTCAGAAAAAAAAAACACCACTTCCTCATGTTTCATTTAGAGGTGGTTTATTGTAACTGAATTAAATTGTCTGTACTGCAACACATTTCTTATAGGTTTTGTAACCTGAAGTTTACAGTCAAAAGGAGATGAAAGAACAGATAGTTTGTCAGAACAGAGATACTCTTCAACTGCAACTCTGTACTCCAATTAATTTTGAGATCGTTCCTTTCGGTGAACTCGCTGTTTATATACATTTTGATTTACTATGTCTGTGCCGATAGTCGTATCAGGAGCTACGAAACTCATTGTAGCTGTTCTTGTACATGTTCATTGATTGCTTAAAGTGTCTGTTTTTGACATTCCTGTGATTACAGATGGTGCAACACAAAGTATCAACCTGCCAGTGGACAAACTAAATGATGCATTGCTGTCAGATAGCTGAGTTAGTGTTGAAACAGGCAGATTTTGGGAAAATAGAAGGATTAAACAGCACGATTAACATGGATTTCCTTGAATGAATAAGCCTATTTAGACTTTAAACCTTGACCATTAGACTCTGGAGGTAAACAACAATAATAATTATCATAATTTGCATAAGCATGTAAAAAGTTGATACATTTAAGTCAGTGAGCACTCAAGTGGAGTTCAAAGTGTCAAAGTGATTTCCTGTTTCAACCGAAGCTCCATTTTAGACCCGAAAGTCAAGAAAAATCACTGATTGGTTTTAGTTCTGCTTCTTGGACACATTTAAATGCTGCAAGTTTGACTCCCCAAGGGATTAATGTCAGGTTTATTAGCTAGTTATTATGAGTTAAGCCTGCCTTAATTCTGGAACCAGCAGGGGAAAAACATTCACAATAGGATTCGGTCTCACTCTCTGCAGGTGTGCTTAGCTACTTAACTGAGAAATACCTCAGAAATGCAAATTGTGGAGCCTGTGCAATCTTGTAACACCTTGCAGCTTTCACAGCAGAGCCAGCAAGCTGAAGACAGAGAAGCAGAGCAGATGCAGAAAGGCTCATTGTGTATAATTACCAGTGTCACTAGAAACAACAAGAGCTTTGTAAAGGCAGGAGCAGGCCGTTCAATCTGAGGGAATGATTGTTCAAAAGCTCCATCCATTCCGCCCTTGTTTTAATATTTAATGTCTCTCTGTATTTTTCTCTCTCTCTCACCAGTCTAAACAGAAGAGAATAACCTTCTACCTCCTCTACTGTGTTTCTACCGCTGTCATCGGCTCGCTACAGTTTGGCTATAACACCGGGGTCATTAATGCACCAGAACAGGTGTGTCACAGCTGGATGAATTAGTATGAAAGCTATTTAATGTTTTCATAAGAAACCAATACAAGGAACTTACATAATTGCTGCATTAATAATAGATGCATATCCTCTTTAATTGTCTGGTATGAATATTGCAGCAGTCACTCAAATGACGCATTGAGATAGCCATTTTGTGGTAATGATTTTATGAGTTCTCTGTATTTTTGGTTATGCAAGAAAGAGTTTTTGAACTAAATTAGAGATCTAAACTTGCCTCACACAGTGCATTACTAGAAGCAATACTGCCCTCATGTGGATTTATAAAATCCTTCTTAGATCATAAATACATGCTATGTCACATTTGTCAGACAAAAAAGTTTTAATCTTTAACCACACATGACAATCATTCTTCAAAACAGACACATCTAAGCAAGGCTTCCTTTTTTTCTGGGTTGGACAGAAACTGCGAAGGTTCTTCCTGAATGTGTCTATGGAGCGGTACGGGGAGCCTTTCAGCCCAGGAGCCAACACCATGGTGTGGAGCGTGTCTGTGGCCATCTTCAGTGTTGGCGGCATGATAGGGTCCTTCTCTGTGGGAGCCATGGTCAACAAATTTGGCAGGTGTGGACTTCAGGCGAATCTTAGATCGAATGCAAAATGGCACTACATTCAGCATTTTTTAGGATTATAAGGAGGGTTTGCTTCATTCCATAAGTGCACTTTTAACATCTATAAAAGCATATATGTACGTGTTCATAGCCTATTATTTTATGTGTCATCATCAGGCGCAAGTCCATGCTACTAAATAACATCCTAGCTCTGCTGGGTGGAGGTCTGATGGGACTGTCGACCCTGAGTGGATCATTTGAGATGGTCATCATCGGCCGCTTGGTCATCGGTGTGTTCTGCGGTCTCTGCACAGGACTGACACCCATGTACGTGGGCGAGATCTCTCCAACCGCTCTTCGAGGAGCTTTTGGAACCCTGCACCAGCTAGGTGTAGTCATTGGCATCCTGGTGGCCCAGGTATTTGAGATTATAGTGCTGTTGCTGTCTTGTGTTTATGCAGATATTGAGGAATGTCATGGATTAAGACTGAGGCTACTTAAACTGACAGAGCAATTCATCCCCCGTCTTCTTGATATTTTAGATCTTTGGTCTGGAGTTTCTGCTGGGCTCGGAAGAACTGTGGCCACTGCTGTTGGCATTGACAGCCATACCCGCTGTACTGCAGAGCATCATGTTGCCCTTTTGCCCAGAAAGCCCTCGCTACCTGCTCATCGTCCTCAACCAGGAGGAAGAAGCTAGAAAAGGTCAGTCCTGACACCGTTTACCCTTCCAACAAGATGGCGACATCAGATTTTAATGAGGTTGGATGTGCAATGTCTCATTTATTCATAATGATCGTGGATTGAAGCAGGTCCTGTGAATGAAGTGGCTCTTTATTTATTAATCATGTCACATGATGTTCCAAGACCTTTTAACTTTACATTTTCACAGGAATGCATGTTCTACCTCTCCATTCATTCCTTCCTTCCTCCTACTTGCAGCACTTGTGCGCCTGCGTGGCTGTGAAGACGTAAATGATGATATTCAGGAGATGAAGGAAGAAGGGATGAGGATGGCCATGGAAAAGAAAGTGACCATCCTCGAATTGTTCCGCTCCCCAAACTACCGTCAACCAATCATCATCGCTATAATCCTTCAGCTCTCTCAGCAACTGTCTGGCATCAACGCTGTGAGTAGACTCCACATCCTAGTGATGGGCACAGAATTATCAAACGTCTGAACGGTTAAAGGAGCATTCACTGAAATGATTCAAATATTTCTGACAAGCACACAACAGGAGATGCTTCTGGGCTCCAGGCAATGTTAGATTGAGTGGAATGATCTAAACCTTTGAGGGTCAGTGATGAGCACAGTGGCATCTAATAGATATGTTAATAAGGTCATGTAACCAGGCTGATTAAATGTTTTAGTGACTGACGAGTCTGGCCTGACAATCCCAGCACGGCCGGCGGCAAAAGGCTGCGACACCCACTGAACTCAGACAGACATCCTGGTGACCTATGTCACAACTACAAGAGCAGAACAGAGACATTCCACTATGCTGGGTAACTATTGAAAAATGAAAGATAAAAAAGATTAAATAAAAGGTAAAATTACACGGGGGGGGGGGGGGGACTTAAAGAGACCTGATTTTGCCAGGAACACAGCTTTAAATATTGCTGTGTGTGCAAGATGTGCTCATGTGCCACTGTTACATCTCAACATGATGGGTATAAACTTTAGCTGGTGATGTTTCATCCCTGTTGAGTTATTTATGCTAATTGAACCCACAAATAAGTTTAAAGGTACTATGTGTAAGTTTATCTGACCTGACTGACGCTGGTCCATTCCAACACATTTCACCACTTCTTTGCTTAAATGGTGCATCAGTGCAGCATGAGGGAGTTGCAGTTCTGCGCTGACCTCCCTCCGGATGTCTGAGCTCCACTGAAAAGTCCAGTTACCTGATGGTGGCAGCACATTTTTGCTGCTTTTTATAAAAGTAATCCTGATAATAGGTTGAAAAATTTAACAAAAAATTATGTAGATGTTGAAAAGTAAATCCACAAGCAAATTGAGGGCTTTGTCATCTGACTCAGCTCCTTCTTTACCCCTAAAATCCTGTTGATGTCACACCAATCATGCTACATCTTACTCTCACTCATGAACAAGATCCTGAGATACCCCATCCCTCGATAGCTTATAAAGGTAGTCAGTAGTTTCATAATTAAAAGTTACAGTGGCAGTATGTTTGCTAAATTCCTTGTTTCTTATGACCGGGTTGGCTGTAACTTCCACAGACATGCACTTTTAGGACTGCATTGTTGTTGTTTTTCACTGAAATTATTGAATTCTTGAACTCTTCCACCATCTGTTGTCACAGGTCTTTTATTACTCCACTGGCATTTTTGACACAGCTGGTATAACTCAGCCTATCTATGCTACCATCGGTGCAGGAGTCGTCAACACTGTCTTCACTGTTGTTTCTGTAAGTGTCTACAGCTATATTTTTCAGGGCAATGCAGAATCTATTCCCCTAATAACCCTTTCCTTTAATTTTCCAGTTATTTCTGGTTGAAAGGGTGGGGCGAAGGACCTTACACCTGATTGGATTGGCTGGGATGGCTATCTGTGCTCTGCTCATGACAATCTCCCTCTCTTTGGTGGTAAGCTACTATTGGACATGTTTTCGATGTCAGTGTCAATGTCTGTTTGTTTATCTCTGACTGTTTCACCGTTCATCTGAGCAGGAGACCAACCAGTCTCTAAGCTACTTGGCCATAGTGGCTGTATTCGGCTTCGTGGCCAGTTTCGAGATGGGTCCAGGTCCAATCCCCTGGTTCATCGTAGCTGAGCTCTTCTCCCAGGGGCCTCGACCTGCTGCCATGGCCATCTCTGGTTTCTCTAACTGGACCGCAAACTTCATGGTGGGGCTAAGTTTTCCTAAACTGAGGGTATGTATTTACTACACCTTGATCTTCAGACGCGCAACCTCTTGGAAGGTATCTTTGCAAATACAACTCTCTCTGTCTCAAAGGAACTTTGTGGTCCTTATGTCTTCATCATCTTCATGATCCTCCTCATCCTGTTCTTCATCTTTACTTTCCTGCGGGTGCCTGAGACCAAAGGAAGAACCTTTGATGACATCGCTCGAGGATTTGCCTCTAGTGCAGAGAAACACTCCCACTCCCCGGTACCTGAGACAGTGAGCCTGCCAGAGAGTAAAGAACCTACACCAATGTCACCCACAGAGAAAGTTCCCATGGTTGATCTTCCCCCAGAGAAACCATGAAGGCCTAAGAAATTAGGAGGAAGACTTAGGGTACAAGACAGACATCGAGTTTCTCTCACAGAGATGAAGAGTTATATTTCATAACTCGCAAATGATGAAAGAGCAGCTTAGTGCATTCGGCTGTGTTTCGAAAAGGTCAGTGTATTAACTCAGATATGAGATTTAAGTTTTTAAGCTTATAGTGTGCCTTATTTGAATTGAATTGTTTTAAATAGTGAATCTTTTGAAAAGATTCCCTGGTTAAAAATTTTTTTTAAAATAACTGATTGAAGTCCTTGTAAGCCTGCATCAAACACAGGCCACACTTAAATGAATTACCAGTACTTAAAGTTTGTTGACATTCTCAGAGCCAGTTCCGTGAACACTGCCATATACAGTAAGAGGATCAATATGTGTCTGGTGTTAAGACCTAAGGCCATCAGCTACCCCCAGCCTTAATAGGCTGTAGGATTTGAGGTTTTATGAGGTCAAGCTTGGAAAGCCGGTTTGAATCTCAGTAGTTTGACCCAGAAAGACTTCTATAGCTTCACCCTAAGGTGCACCAAAAAAGCATTGATTTTAAAATGAAAACATTTAAGAATGTAGAAGATAATTCTTCAAATCTTAAAGCACAGCCACCATCTGAGAGTACAAACAGCTGGTAACTGTGTAATGTTTGAGATGAGCGGTGCTTGTGCTACCACAGAAGTGATGCAGCAACGGTTTTGTTAACTGGTATTGTCTGTAAAAAAAGAAAAAAAAAAAAAAAAAAAGGTTGTACAACAATGACATCCACTCTGCCAATTTCACCGCAGCTTAACCTCCTACATTTTATAATATGGCTGCAGCTTAAAGGTGCGATGCCCGAAAAATCGTATTTTATGGTGTTTATGGCAACTGTTCCCTATGAAATGCAATTCTGATGCTCCAATACTCAGGTGTCTTGTGGTACAAGGTTTACCAACACTTACGGTATAGAAATGCACTTATCCATCACTGTACTTGAAAGTCTTTTCATATCAGCACCTAACTACTGGAAGAAACTACTGCACCATGAAATAAACCATCTTTTAACCTCTAAAATAGCCTTACATCAAATCAAAACTAATTGTCAGCGTTGAATCTATATCAGCACATTCAAACAAGATATTTGACCACTGGTTGGAACATTTTGAGTTGAAAACACTAATGAATTTATTTATTTCAGTGTTGAATGGACAAAAAAACAACCTTATTTGGTCTATAACTGCTTCTAATTGCCTTGAACAGCACTTATAAGTAGATAAGAATATAAACATGTTTATAAATGTGTCAGCGTTCATGCAGTATATTCTGGGAGAGTGCGCACTGATGAGGAAGCACTCGTCTGAGCTTAGAAGCAGTGTTGCATTTGCACTTATGCAGACAATGTTCTAATGTTTGTTCAGATTGCGTGTTGCTCTGTTACATATGAATCTACTGTATTTAAAAAAAAACATGTGCTCACTTGCTATACTGAGCGTAGGAATATCACAAACACCTCTCCTCAGAACTCAGTAAAGCTCAACGGCACCAACAACAACAACAAAAAATTACAGCTTCCAAAATGAGTTTTAAAATAAATCAACACATCTAAAACAGCTTCAGTACAACAGAACCTTTTATCCCCATAAAGGCAAGATTAACAAGCAGGGCTGTTGTATAAGGAGCATTAGTTCTAAGTGTTCTTATTACATTTGCAAGTGAATGTACATGGTTGTTTGTTGCTCATAATCCTGATAAATCTGTGTTACATTCACCCTGATTTGTCTTGCACTGTATTTCCACTGTTACTGTGGTGGATGTCACAACGTGTGCAGCTCTCTGCTGTGCCCATGTCTTTAATATGTATATGTTGTTGTCTTTTTACTTTGGGAAAGCAGAGGTGTGATGTGTGAAAGGCTGAGAGTTGACCTATACTGTTTTTCTATGATGTTGTCCTGCTGTATAATATGCGACATTTGCTTCAAAAAACTAAAACGGAAATAAAGTTGTACATCTTTTAAGGGAATATGCGATTTGAATTATGAGCAAAAACTGAGCTCTCTGTTTTTTCTTTCTGTAATGAATCAAAGCAAGCTTGTTGTCATGAATATTTAATTTTCTCTATGCTAAAGTGAACATGTGAGAGGTTTGTTGTTGTTTGTCAAAACTAAATCTGGACCATGGGACCATCATTTCCTTCTCTGCTCAGTGGCACAACTTTAATTAAAACCGTTACACACTGTCGGGCTAATCACAAAACCATACATTGGAGTAAATATTTGGTTGGTTCTTGCTTTCGCTGCAAATTTGAGAATGTATTTGAGATAACATTCTCATGATTGCATGGGTGAGGGGTGGTTATGAGTTCAGGTTTCCTCTTGGGTTACAAACTATTTAGAGATACAAGTGAAAATTTACTTCAACTGGGCCGTGCCTCTGAAATGTTAAATATTTAAAGGCAAAATTCCCATAAAATCAACTGCTGCTGCTGTTGATTTATGTGGAGGTTTTAGGTTTTAAAGGACATGAAATTCTAAGTGAAATATATTTCCATCCACAGGTTGATTTTATTGTATCTGTTAGGAGGGAGACAGGCTAGAGTGTAAGGGTTAAGAAACCCCAATTTAAGGACTGAAGTGACCATGATTTGTGTTACCTTCTGCACCTTGGAATACAGTACTGTGGGTCAAGGCCCCTGGGTGGCTGGGAACGGGGGTGTCTAACTGTGTCGCGCCAACAGGCAACATCTCCCTGCAAGAGTCCACTCAAGTCTTACTCACTGCAGTGAACTGGGGCATGAAAGCCCATCAACAAGCTGCAGTACCACAGTCTGACCAGCGAGTGGTGTGCACGGACCGGGGGGATTGTTCAACCCTGTCTGATTGTATGTGTGTGTGTGTGTGTGTGTGTGTGTGTGTGTGTGTGTGCGCGCTTGTTAAGATACTGTCTGGATGAGCAATCCTGTGAGGGCGGACTGAGTGTGAGAGACGGGTGGGGTGGGGGGTGTTAAGAAGACGAAGCATGAAGCCACATGAAGGATGGAGAGATTCCAAAAATGTGTCTAAATTATATTCATTTTCCATAAGAGGTAAGAGTGGAAAAGAGAAGTTGGGCACCCCCTCATGCCACAGCTTGAAAAATGCAAGTTAGCACGGCGTCCAGACACGGGAGATATGCCACAGTTTGAGGCCCAGTCTGCCAGGCGGCCTTGCAGAAATCTGTGCTCTAGAGGGGAGCTGGATCACCAGACAAGCCCAGACAGTTGTTTTAAAGACCAGACAAACTTGTTCAATTAATTTATTTGTTGTTTACTCTCCCTTTGATTCCTTCAAAAATAAAAAAAACTCCCCCCTCTTTCCCTCCCTTACCCCTCTTGACCCCATCCTCTCCCTCATCTCTCTGACAACACTGTGGTGTTTACTTCCTCTGTTGGCAGTCTTATACTCATATATGTGCTCATGTCTGTTTTTCACTCTGTAAATATTTTCCTCCTTCCCTCATTCATCCATCCACACGTCCACTCTCTCTCTCTTTCTCTCTCTCTCCCAGATAAAGGGAACAGACTCCACCCCCTCTCTCACCCCCCTTCTCTCTCTCTGTCACACACACTCACTCTATCTCCCTCTTTCTCTCTTTCATGCTCTCTCCCTCCCTCTCTCTGTCAGTGTCATTCTGTAGTGGAGATGTGGAGTGTCTTTCTGTCTCTCTGTCTGTTTTTCCAGCCTAATTCAGCTGAGGAAGGTAAGAATGAACTTTTATATTCATTTTTTTTCTTTTTTCATGTTTAGTCAGTGTTTGCATGTTGTAAAACGCACAATTTTAACAGAGAGTAGATCCAGCACTCTCATCATGTGCTTGTTATGACCCTCAAGGGAAGGCTGGACCCTTCTGTGGCTCTGTCTTGGAATTTTGGGTGAAGCTGTTAAGGCAATACCACTACAGGAGAGTCAGTCTTACTTTTTGGGGGGGGGGGGGGGGGGGGGGTTCCAGCTTGGGACACCCTGAATAATTAACACAGTTCCTCATACATTGCGTACATTGATAATTGTGTGTGCTCTGTATTGAATTATTCTACATAAGTTTAACTATAAATACACAAGTGTGTGTGTGTGTGTGTACACACACACACACACACACCACACACACACACACATATATATATATATATATATATATATGCATGAAAAGTGTATGCTATTGTGGAAGCCTATTCGATTGGACTTTGCTGACATGTTTATAGTGCCAGGTGCTTATCGGGGCCTATCAAGGTCCTGCAACAAAAGAATATGGAAATAAGGCAGAAGACAAATGCATAATAAGTTGCATAACCCATTTCTCTTCCCCTGTGTACTTAGCAATACCCCCCCCCCCCCCATCTCCCATCTCCTCGGGCTAGCCTCACTCCCCACCCTATGTCAGTGTCAGTCATGATCTCACAAATGTGGCAGCCAGAGACCCCTGTCCCCCGCCTTGCTTCTGTGTCCTCAGTGGATGTGTCCTCTGATCTCTTGACTTTGTGTAATGAATGAAAATATTACGTATCTTAAAAAGTCTAAGAGTGGAGAAGGAGACTGTCTGGAGAGGTGGGCAATTAAGTGAGACTCCATCCTGAGAGTGGACTACATCAAGAGATCTCACTACGAATTTCTGTGTATACGTGTGTGTGTGTGTGTGTGTGTGTGTGTGTGTGTGTGTGTGTGTGTGTGTGTGTGTGTGATCATATGCATGTCAGTGTTCTTATATTTGCACTCTTCCTATACATAGCTCCTGCCCCTACATCCTGTCCCCAACACTTGACAGGGTTTCAGCAGTCAGCATGCAATTACTTTCAAAAGACTCTGACGGCGTATTGGAAAGAGCGGCACCTGTTCACACTCGTCTCCCATTGACTTCAGTGTGCCGCGAGGTGTGTGTCACCCAGTGTCAGCAAGTCCATAACAGAGGTAACGTGTGTCAGGCTCACGCCACAGATCCGAGCTGTGTGGTAACAGATGGTCTGGACTTAGATGAGACAGAGTGATGGAGAGACAGAGACAGGCTACACAGTGTTACTGGCCTACTGACTCCGTTTGTGTAGTGAAACAACATAATACAGTATTAACCCAATAGCATGGTTGTGCATATAAATCCACATGAGCTGAAATATGTGGTTATGTCATGAAGGGAGGATTTAATGTCTGCCTCAGCTTTGATTGTAGAAAACGGGGAGTCTGTCTAACCTGACTTCCGTGGTTTACTTTCTGTCTTTCTATTGTTATTTTTTTTGTCCTTGTTCTGATTTTGAAGTATATGCTTAACATCCCCCACCCCCCAAAATTTCTGCTTGTTTTCACACGCGCACGTGTAAATTTTAATATTTGGACATTTGAGCAGAAGAGCTGTTGGCTGCCTCTTTTGAACAAACTACAGGGTGAGCGTGTGAGTGACGGGGGGAATTTCATTTATCACTTCACAATGCCACTTGTGTAAAGTGCCGCTGCCTACACCCACATGCATTGTTGATGTGAGGTGTTGATGTGAAGCCACATGGCCAGCTTTGAAATTGTTGGATCCGTGTAGAGGATTGCGTGATCACTTTGTTGCAACACACTGGAAAGCAGGCCGGCACCTGGTGCCTTTCCAGAACTCGTCATGATGGATGAGTGGAGCTGCAGTGATGCTCAACAAACTAGCCACATATTTTCAGTTTTCATTAGCAACACTTAAATCATACTCTGAAAAGGCATTTAACCACAAAATCTGCCTAAAAGGAATCTATTGTTCTGCATACAAAATTTTAACATTTGAAGCCACGTTGACAGTCTCACTTTGAGGTCATCGGGGCCAACTCCCCTCTGTTGTTT
This sequence comes from Aulostomus chinensis, assembly GCF_037954235.1. Taxonomy (NCBI): domain Eukaryota; kingdom Metazoa; phylum Chordata; class Actinopteri; order Syngnathiformes; family Aulostomidae; genus Aulostomus; species Aulostomus chinensis. The sequence goes on along the minus strand of NC_141330.1, from coordinate 9,836,767 downwards.
CTAGCGGTAATTAGGCAGATTACCACCCTCATCCTGAGGGCAATAAGCCAGCATTTCAGGACATGATGAATAGGAGAAAGTGTAATAAGAAAACAAATGGCATGCTTATCACAGTGGGGGCGCAGCAGGATGGATGCCACTAAGAGCCCTGAAAAGCTTCCTGCTCCTGTCCTTCTGGCAGAGAGAAGATGCTTGTAGGAAGCAGAGGCCACAGCATCCTCATCATCAACAACATGAAAGCTTGTCCAGGCTTTATTTTTAGTCGTCTGCATCTCATTTTGAAAAAATGAAATAAATTCCATTGGCTGTTTGCTACTTTGAGATGAGAGCGCTTAAATGACACAAGGCCGCTTTCCCTCAAATGAATCACACATCTGCCATTTGCTAGATGGAGAGGTTGAAGCCCTGAGGGGGCTGTGAGCCAAGACTCTCAGACTGAGTCAGTCGCTGGTGCAGTGTCACTGATAATATGGCTGAGTGGTCAGCGAAGGAGTTGGAGGTAAAATGGAATTAAAAGATGTGCTGATGTACTATGAGCTGCTGTGACACTAGTATGAACACTAGTTTGCAGGTTGCAATTTTAAAGCTGTACTTGGCACAGGGCAAACAAGCCGTGACTACAGAAACGTTCCTGTAAACCCAACTCTTCTCAAATGCGCATTCCTTCTTCTAGGTGGTTGTTAAAGGGGAGTTAGTGGTCCTGGAAGAAGACTGATTGTATTTGAACTCTCAAACAGTCGACAAAGTCCTTCTGTGCTCTTTTCCATTATTGACACACACATCAATGTTTGTTATTGTGAATTCTGAAAGAACAAGGATGAACATATCAGTGCAGGGTTATTTTTCACAGAGGGCCTTGTCTCTATCCCAGCAGTGGCTCTGAGGCACAGTCTGGCCTCAGGCAATTGCCACGTCTCTGTGAGGCAGGTCACGTTGCAGTTGCTGATGTTCTGCTGGAAAGAAATCAATGCCCGTAGCTCACAAAAGGTGTTGTTCAAAAACTTCATGTTGGTCAGTAGCACCCTGAAGAGTTAGAGTCTGCAAGAACACCGCCTCAGCATCATTAGCCTCGCTTCCTGTAGAGGGTCATCCTTAGCCTAGTGGGACCATCTGCGTCTTGCAAGCTCAAAAGCTGAGCTTTGCAGTTACATCTGGAAATCCTGCAATCTAACATGACCACGCAAGGGTGGAGTTTTGTGATGCCATCGCCTATCAAATCCAGTCTGCTCGTTAATACTCCAGTTTTTGTTTATTTTCTGTTATTGAGTCTATTTCTGCATGACTGCACTTACTACCGAAGTGAAAGTAACTCTTGTTGCTGTGAGAAATGGCATCAACTACAACAACAAATCAGGAGTAACATTCCTATTGGGTCACGGCAGAACTGTTCAAACGCAATTCTTATTGTTTCAGTTGCTGTCTGATTTTTTTTTTTGTTTTTTTTGTAGGGGTTTAAGATGGGAGGAGATAAAGATGTAGCCGCAGGCCTAAACTCTTGAGCTGGCCAAATACAAATGGTCTAACCAGGCTGAGTTATCATCGGTCTGGCGAAAAATAAGACAGAAACAGGAATGATGAGAGTAAGACATGCTCTCCTCTCTGATGTGTAATTGCACTACTCCGTTAGGTGATCCTGCTGTTGCTGCTGCTGGAAAAAAATGTACAACTAGAATCTGCGGGGCAGATACATGAATCTTCCAAGCAAAATCCAATGAGTTCCTACTCTGTCCACAAAGTTTGGTGAGAATCAAACTCAGGCGCTTGGGTTTTTTTTAACAATCCTGCTAAAAGTCCAACAAAGCAGTCTGATGAAATTACTTCCTTGGATGAGGCAACTAGTTAACCAACGAATGTGGCTAAGCATCGTCATCATCGTTTTATACATGTGAATCTCTCTGCTCTCCCTGCACCTTCAACTTTTCCTCCTCAGAATCTGACCTCATTCCCATTACATTACTTTAATAGTCGTTAGCTCTGGTGACAAAGTGGGAAAGTTGCCAGCAGAAGCAGTGAGTTTTTGCAAACTGGTTGGAACAGAGTGTGTGTGGCTAGGCCTGAGCCAATTTGTGTCCCACATAGAGCACCAGGAAAGGGATGAACCTCACACTTTGTTCAGTGCACATGTGGAAGGGACAGCTGGTAGACCGTGATGAGACGTTTGCTGGATTTGACGAATTGGATTGTAATCGCCAACTTCAACTTTAAGGCTGCAAATGATGATGAAATGGTTTGTGGTGGATTCTGGCTTTGATGGTGAGTCGAGACTTCTCTTGATGCTGTAGAACTCAGCCTGTAGATAAGTTGAGGGTTTTCTTCCCCTCAAACAAATCCTTCCATAACATTTCTTGTAATTCTTAAACACTTTTGATTCATGACAAGCCTTTTTAGGCCTACAACACAAACCAAAATGCGTAATCTGGTTTGAAAATCAAGTGCTTTCTCATCACAGGAGAGAGACACCTGAACAGATTAAAAGAATTCGGTGAGATATTGCTCATGTCTGTAAGATCTCCAAATATGAAGCTACAACCTGTTAGCATAGCTTAGCACAAAGACTGCAAACCGAGCCGTGACCCCCTACCTGTTGGTGGTGCTGCCTGTTGAGTGAATCATGGAGATTGTCACTCTGTCATCTGTCCTGGCTCAAAGGCGGTTGCAGCACTACTTTCATCCAGCTTAACCACAAGAGAATTTTTGATAACTCCCCTTGACATGTGCATGCTTATTTCTGGAGTCGCGTTAATCCTCCCTCCGTCCTCACTCCTCCTGCTGCCTCTCTGTCTTAGCGTATCATTCTCTCCCTGTGGTTGTTTGTAATGATGGTTTGCTATAGGCCCTGTCCTTGACTGACTGTCTGTGGGTGGGAGCATCTGGAGCATATAAAGGATGGGTGGATGAGTGGACAAAACACATAATGCTTGAAGGCGCTGAGGGATTTTTTTTTGAGTGAAAATAAGTGCATGTGTGTAATAGCTTGTTATCTATGAGCTCAGTGACCTATGTGCACTCTTTGCAGGTACATACATTTTGTTTGGTGTTAAAAATGGTGTAGTACACACTTCTGTGCTCACACCTCTCCAGCCTTTGTTAATATTAACAGCAGATTCTCTGCAGAGTGTGAGGAAAGTGTGAGGTAAAGTAGGGTACATCTGCCTTCCAAAGAGGTGTGACATGAACAACGGCACTACACTTAACGCTGGAGAGTGTCGGAGCATGCATGGCCACACCGAGAGGAGAAGTGTTGCTCAAAGAGACATGGATGAGAGAGCAGAGAGGGTCGCTCAGTTGAAGTGAATACTCCAGTGGCAGAGGGGACATTTGTGAACTAATGCAGGTCACCTCTGCAAAGCGGGAAAGAGCCTTTACACCCACACAGCCAGAGAGAGAGAGAGAGAGAGATTAACAGAGTGAAAGATGTATATTCATATGCACACACAATTTGATCAGCCACTGTTTTACAAACCTGCCTTTTTATTCTTTTGTGTCCTGCTTTTCTATGTCTGAGAATCACAACTCCTCCCATACAAACAGCAGATCTGACATCAATAATGGAGCAATGCAGATTTCCTTATTTAACGTACGGAAATGGCAACCCTGCTGTCACTGTTTAGATGAATAATACACGGAGGAGGGGATGAGAGGGACAAGATAGAGGTAGAAAAGGAAGGAAAGGTATCGAGCAAAGTGAGTAAAAAGAACTGAGAGACCCACCAGTGGCGTGCATTAATGCAGCACTCAGGTCCAGATTGCAGACTCAGCACTTCTTAAAACTGTCAGGAACAAACTTTGAGTGTCTCTGCTGTTAGATGGACCAATAACAGAGATGCTGTAGTGGCTTGTGTGCACAGAAGGGTTGTCTAAGAGGTAAATAAAGGGGCTTTTACTGCCAAGTGAACCAAACCTTCTTCTCTTTTGTTCAACATCGTCTCTCGTGCACACACGCACACACACACACACACACGTACACACACACACATCCATTTCATCATGTCTCAAATGGAGCTAATCTTTGAAAGGTGTGTGTAACGCGGCACTTATCTCTGGATGTCGTGGTGAATTATTCAACATGCTAATGTCATGCAATGAGACATGCATGAAGCCCTTTGAAGACCCCTCCATGTAATCCTCATGTACAGGTTTGTGTCGGAAAGAGCAGAGGCAACGTGACGGCCTGCGGTCCCCGAAGCCCACGACAAGAACTAAACAGTAGAGACATAAATATTAATGTCAAAATAGTTTGCTGTATATCATTTATGCATGACTGAAGGTGCACCCTGCAGCAGAGGGTTAATTGAATTTGGAATGACACAAGCAGCATTTCTGTGTGTGTGTGTGTGTGTGTGTGTGGGGGGGTCTTATCTGATATAAATAGGTTGGTGGTTAATGAAAATGATAAGTGCGTGCATCTCATGCATGACGTGTTTATACATCTAATGACTATGAATTACTTTGACAAATGAAGGAATCTTGGAATCAATAATCTATGTCATCACACACATCTAACAGCACAGTGTGTATCCTGCTGCAGTAAACAAGGCTGCAAAGGTATCACTTCACTTCATCTTCTGAAAGGCTTTAGATATCCCGGCCTGGTGGATTTAGTCTCTCCCCTGCAGCTGATTTTATCCTGATCTGCTCTGTGGGTCCAGCCGCCAAGCTGTCCAGACACACTAAAAAAAACAGATTTCCTCAAGTCTAAGGCTACACACAATCCTGAGCTGTCACGGTCCGTTTATATTACTTTTTTTTATACTATTCGTATCGTTGCAAATCATCCGCAATGCATGGAAAATGTGTGAATGTAGTAAGTCTGACATAAAGACGTGCTAGTGGGTGGAAACAGACAGGAGGGAGGGGGCATGTAAAAGAAAAAAGGGAGGGAAATGAAGGCTTGAAGGACAGATTTGCAGAGTCTCCATCTGTGAACATAATCCTTTAAAAAAAAATCTCTTTACGGCTCAGAGAACAGAGCGGCGGGGGGAGATGTATGTCATAAGCCGCAAATTATATCAGATTCTTATTATTTCTTGATTTATTAAGAAGAGGAAGGTCAGGGGACTTGATGTTTTTCTTTACTCAGGTCTGCACACCTGTGTGATTCAAGAAGGCAAAAGAAGAGAGAAGTAGAAAGGAGGGTGGGTCAGCGGTGTTTCGGTGGGATAGGACGGTTTCCAAAGACGGTCCTGTGTCTGTGATGATTACTTAGATAACATTTGTCAGTTGATCCTTTTCTGGTTGTCAGAGAGGGAAAAAAGAAAATGTTTCTTTTCACCGGGGAACGATTGTGTGACACAAAATGGAAATGAAAGCATAAAAATTGCATGACAACAATGAGAAGAATCCTTTATTTGTAAACAGAAAGCGGTGGCTGCTGCCTTCTCAACGCTGTGCGTGTTTGTGCGTGCATGTGTGTTTGTGTGTGTGTGTGTGTTCGCGTAGAGCCCTTTAGGTGATTAGTGCTGTGCTTGATGAAATTAGGCAGTGTGTGTTTTTGGCTATTAACCTCATCTATGTGAGCATCCAAACCTGAAGTTTGATGTTGCTTCCTCTGGCCGGCGTTCAATCCACGGCGCCTCGACAGAACTGAGGGCAGACGGTGCCAGACGGAGGGAACGGCAGCCGCCACGATTTTGGAATACTAATGGAAAATACAAGGGCTTCATTTTTGTGTGGGAGGCTGCCATGTGTCTGCGCACAGCACTCAGCATTGAAGTCACTTGTGTGTGTGTGTGTGTGTGTGTGTGTGTGTGTGTGTGTGTAAGACTTGTTTTGTAAAGCATTCAAAGGTATAATATCTTACACTTCCTCTCTGGAGGGTGCTTCTTCAACTGTGGGCTGTTTTGGTCAGGTATAGAATAACCTGGCATTGATATGTTTTTGATCATCCGTACAAACACTTAAAATTATGATTTTAAGATATCTTTTTCTTTGTTTTGTTATTTGTTTCATACATTCTAGGAAATAATTTGCATCACATGACCAAAAGGTGTTTTTTAAAAATATAAAATTGAATTAAACACACTTTGTATTTCAGTGCTTTTTAAACATTTAAGCTAAAACAAATGACCAAGGACAACATGTGACCAAAATTGTTACATATAAGTAAAACAATGACAGATCTACTGTTCAATTTTGATGTCAGCTAAGTGTAAGAAGAAAACAAATCAAGGTTTTTTTTGTTTGTCTCCGAGGAAAGTTGAAGAATCGCCCATAGTAATCTCACAAGGCCTGGAGTGTGACTTGTTTAGATTGGGATGAAAAGAATGTTAAACTGGACATAGAGACAGTTGGAACAACCCCCTCTAGATGCTGATGCCGTTGTGTTTACACTTCCTGCCTCTGTTAATTTATGCTACATAAATTCACACCGAAGCGTCAAAACACCAGAGATGTTTGTGGACAAGCAAAAGGTCAAAACTGTGGTGTTGTTGACTGTGATGTTGCAGAATCTCTGTGTAAAAAGTGGCTTTTGCCAGTAACTGCATGCACCATCCAGTGGAGATGTCATTTACAGATGGAGGTATCAGGTATCTTGTTCTATGACATTGCAAGGATGTTCAACAAAAGTTGAAGTTATTTTTAATTAACGTCATTAATGCCCATGTGTCTGAATGTAGCAAAACAGTTGGTGGATTTTGATGAAACTAAGGGGAAAGACAATTAACTTGTGGAGGCCATCTGGCTTGATCCGGACACCTCATAGTGAAATTTAATCAAATTAATTGAGTCCATAGCCGGGCTACTTCTCGTCTGAATAAGCCTCATAACGTTAGCGACATTAGCTCGACTGGTATCCAACTTAATATTCTTACTTAACAAATTGACAGGCATTAAGACAGCATGACCTGCAGATCTCTCCAATGAGAATGACTTTCGAGAGCTGAATTAATAGACACCAACATTGATCATCCTCCACAAACTCCAAAAAGCATCAGCTCCATTAGTCTCAACAACATAGAACAGAGACTGCTACAACCTTTTAAAGTCGGAAAACGTGACCTTTAATGATGCGCCATCAGATCAGTCTGTTTAATTTTTTAAACACCAGAACGTTGAGCCAAAATGCATCATCAGTCAGAATCAGTCATTGGCTTTGACAGATGCCCACAGCCGGAGACCTCCCCGATTGTATCACACAGGGGAGAAAAAACTGAGAGAAACAGACCTGTTTTTTATCCGCAGACAGTAGGGCGAGCTTCCAACTATTTGTGGTATTTAACAAAAGGGAGGGGGAAAAAAGCCAATTTGATTGTAAAAACACCACACTTGACGTATTTCACAAAGTCTATCTCTGGCTTCTTCACCATCCCTGGAGCAGACCCATGTTTTATCTCATCACAGGATCACACAGTCTGGTGCTATCAAGCCTTGAGAGAAAATCTTTACAAATTCTCTTTCACAGACACTTTTGTTTTGTAGCACCCTCTTTGTTTCAAGATGAAACTGTTGAGTGAATTGTGTTTAGCTGAGAGCTATTTAAACTGTCCATCTTTCTTCTATAAGCTTGTCTCTATTTCTTTACCTGACAGTGATGCTGCTGGACACAACAGAGTCTACCTCAGAGCTGGGCTGGACCACCTATCCAGACACCGGGGTAAGTGGGGAGTATTCAGGCAAAATGTGCCTTCCAGCTGCTGGAGCATGAAAGGAGTGTCATTTAAATATGTTGCACACATGTGACACATGTTTTTGTTGTAAGAGCATGGTAAGAATCACTGTGGTTGCTCGGGTTTGTGGTCTATTTTAATGCCGACATAACGGAGTGGTAATATTTAGTAAAATACGAAATACCTAAACACATTTATAGTAAAATGGAGCTGTTATGTACTGGTAAAGTGTGCATTTTTGGGGGTTTTCTTCACTGTACCATTGTGACTGTTACTCTTATTCTTTACCTAATTTAGGATTTAAATCCCTTTAGTCCTCAGTATGGGTTTATATTCAGAAGTTTACCCTTCATGAAGCTTTAAATGTCAGTGTTCAACAAATCTTGTGGGTATTTTCCAGAATCAGACTATAAAAAAAAAAACGAATGTAAAGGGCAGGCTTCCACAAATCACAAAAACTGTAGACCTTCCAGTGCTGCAGATGTTGACCTAAATGTACAGTTCAGCTGAATGCCTGAATGTTAGTCATGAGGTTATACATGTTTCTATTCAGATGAGGGGAAGAGCAGTATTCCAAAAACTAGATGGTGACTTGCACTGATCAGTGGATCTTTTGGTTTGCGCTAACGAGCAATGTTACACCTTGCCTTTAAGACAACTTGAGGGCTTAAATCCCCCCCCCCCTTACCGTGTGACTTCATCCATGACAAGATTGTGGTGATTGAACCGTAGATTTACCATTCTTTAGCTGCTTTTTATTTAAGGCGGTCGCACAGCCTTGAGCTGTGTTAATATGTGTGTGTGTTGAGTGTTTGCGTGACTGTGCCAGGGTCAAGTCTCGGGTCAGTCAGATTCATTCATCTGTGAGTGATTGTGGCTTAGTTCAAACATGGCTCATAATTACACACGTACATTGTCTTCATTGTCATCATCTTTGAGAAAAATCAGTCAAACGACAACTGAGAAAGTGTTGGACAATACCTCTACGATGGACAATTGACCGCAGTGTTGAGTAATTATTTCCAATTTACGGTTATGAAATGTGTCAAAACGGGAACTTATGTTTTAGGTATCTCTTGACATTGAGCGATCAAGGTGTTTGGGAGAATTTAGCCCCTTTTGTAATATTTAAGGGTATGATATGACTTGTGGAAAACAAGGTTTTGGGTAAGTTGAGGTCATTTCTGCAGTATGTCATCTATGTGCTGTGATTTATTTAAATATTACCATTTAAACAATGAACAAGCAGCAATGAAAATAACCAGTTAAAACCAGCACACTTAATAACTTCAGGATCCATTTATAATTTCACTTTGGAACAAGCAGAGTGACGGAAAAAGAGACAGAACTAGACAAACAGTGTGTGTTTGCTGTAAAGTATATCAGGTTTAACGTGAAGGCCACTTGCAGGGGACTTGGTGAGCCTGAAGTGGAACAGATATGACTTACACAGGGTCCCTTCCACTTAAGCCAGTAATTAGAGAAGCTATTTGATGTTGAGGTGTCTAAAGTTAATGAAGCTGAGCTGGATGTAGCAGAGTCCCTCTATTACCTTCGGGACATAAGATTCATTCCAACAAAGAAGTGGTCATGCTGTAGCAAATATACTAAGTTCAATAGCACGATCAATTTCTAAATTTATAATTATAATTTGGTGCCTATTTAGTACAAAAATTGCAATGAAACACATATTCTCTTGTAATATTACAATTTTAAAAGGGTCGCTAACACAGTTAAAGCAATAATGTTTTTTCAAATGGTCTGAACAAAGTTGCATTCAGACTAAAGCCGGCACTGCAGCAAAAACCCTGGGTTCACTCATCGATTTTAATAGGAGAGAAGTGTTTTAGCTGCAGGGTTGGGGCTCCACAGCCCAGACAATTTAGACCACAGTCAACTGTCGGATGTCACGCTACAGCATGACAGACATTCTGCTGTTGGCAAGAAAAGTACTGGAGGAAAGAGTCTGACGTGGCGGGATTCTTCCTTCTTGTGTTCATTGTTAAATTGCAGTTTGCGATCAGTTCGAGGATAAATCAGACAAAAAAGTCATCAGTCCTAGTTTGCTATATCAGCACATTGTATGACGACTAACTTGATCTCCATCCTTCCATCCATTTTCTACTGCTTATCATGTTAAGGGTCAGGGGGTGGAGCCTATCCCAGCAGCCTTCGGACGAGGGGCGGGTTCACCCTGGACAGGTCGCCAGTCCATCACAGGGCCAACACATATAGACAGACAACCATTCACTCTCACAGTCACACCTACAGTCAATTTAGAGTATCAATCAGCCTCGTCCCCTCTTGATGTCTTTGGACTGTGGGAGGAAGCTGGAGTACCAGAGAGAACCCACATAGGGAGAACATGGAGACTCCACACAGAGAGATCCTGTGCTGGAACCTGGAACCTTCTTGCTGTGAGGCGACAGTGCTGACCACTGCACCACCATGCCACCTAAATTGATCCCGTGTCATGAAAAGATCACGACTGCAACCCAAAGCAAACAATCCCATGCACTAAAATGCTTTGCTAGCTAAATCATGTAGCCTCAGACTTCACATGCATTCTTAAGATAGCAGCCCTGATGTCATGTCGCGTACACACAGTCTTAATTTAAAGGCAATGTTACAACTTCCAGGTAACAACAGAAAGGTTTCAACAGTTTCAAAGTTCATGCGCTCTTTAAAAGTCAGTTTTGTTTTCCCCACAAATCCATTCAGTTTAATCCAGAAAGAGAGGCAACAAAGAAGTCTGATCCCCATGAAAAACAAGCCAAATATACCCACAAAGCCGCACACAGACACACACTACAAAAATAGGAGAAACATCTTCATGGTGAGTTGCAGTCGCTGGAAGAGTAATATTTATAGTCATGAGAGCAGCTGGATGTGCAGTACATTGCGGGCTGTAATCTAAACCGTTATTAAAAATTCCTGACAAATCACTGCACAGCTATTCTGTTCTTAGACTCCATTCATTCATCGCCAATATGTGCAAAAATCAGAGACAATATTCAGAATATCAAATTTTCTCGTGAAACGAAAAATCATAACTGGCTGTTCTCGGCGTTAGTTTTAGAAAACTGTTGCACTTGCAAGCGGCCACAAGACTTTAAACTCGACCAGCATCTGGCAAGCATACATCCTCACACCGAGCCTTTTATCTCACCTTGCTTTAAACTTTAGCTTTATATGCTGTCATTATCGCACCAGTCTGGCCTCCCGAGTCGAATTATAATTGTACATGTTGTTTGATTAATTAGAGCCTCGTTCGTCTGAGGAATTTGTGAACCTTGAAGGCGCTTACTAATAGGGGGCCACCTATTTGTGTGTGTGTGTGTGTGTGTGTGTGTGAGCAAGTATGGCTTTTCTTTTTTTTTTCCCCCCTTGACGGTCCCTAGATGAGAAGTGCTTCTGAGATGGAGATATGGTTATTTGACCTGGGGCATCAAGCTGAGAGAAGTAGAAAGACAGACCAAGAGAGGCGGAGAGAAAGTAGGAGATTTTGTGTGTGCGTGTTTCTTTCTTTAACCCTTTCCTCTTCAGATCCCATCTTTCTTTTGCTTCAGGGTTCATGGATACTTGTTCCTGTATCTTAACTGAGCTTCTCTCCTTGCTCTCTTACTGTCTTCCCATTCTTTTAATGTACTGACGTGCACCCCCCACCCCCACCACCATCACCACCAATCCTTGTCTCTTTGTCTCTGCCTCTCTTCTTCTTTAATCTTTTCTCCCTTTGCCCTTCACAGTCCCAGAGCCACTGGGTCTCTGCATCATATTCTTTCTTTTATCTCCCAACTAAATCTCCTCTCAAGCCCTCATTTCCTTCCCTATAAACCAGCAGAGACTCTCCATATACTTTCTTTACTTTGTTTCCTGCTTGTTTTTTATGCTTCAATTCATTGTGTGTTTGTTTTGTGTGTCTGTGCGTGCATATGTCTTGCGTGCCTTTCTCTGCTCTTGTGTGTGTGTGTGTGTGCATTTGTGTTTGAGGCCCTGCCCCTCCCAATCTTTTGTCACTAGAGAGATTACGTGGCTCTCTGGCATTTCGGTTCAAATTAAATCACAAATATGAGTCGTCCTTTTTTTTTCTTTTCCAACGCTTCATCCACCCCTCCTCCCCCAATCTGCCCCATTTTTTTCTTTTCTTCTTCATGAAAGAGACGGGTGAGAGAAGGAAGACGGGAGGGAGATGGGGCACTAGGGTCATAAAACAAGTGAAAGCTGTGGAAAGGTACAGAGGGTAACTGCACGCGATGCCACACCAGCTGCTCTTCACTTTACCTGAAAGTCCTTGCCAGGCTCCATGATCAGGCTTTTACTGAAACCACCTCACTTCCTTACCCTTCTTAACTATCTGTGTTTATTTCTTCCCTACCCTTCTTCCTGCAGCTGCATCCCTCCACCTCACCACACCCTCTCTGTTCCTCCTCCATCCAATTCCACTCATCCCCATGTCTGACAGAGAGTGAATCACGACCCGGGAGAGACAAACTGTCCTTTCAATCCATTACAGCGCCTCAGACGCTTCCTATCTCCTCACTGATCTTATCATTATTCCGATTGGACCAAATGTAAATGCACTCTCAAGTTTTTGCTCATACTGGTTGTCACACACACACAGAGAAAGAGACATGTGGAGGTACAGACATAACACGCTCCCTCATAGGGTGTCAGGACCTTTTGTCCTCTTGCCATTGTTGCTTGGAGAATAGTGATGATGAGCCCTAATACATAATTCCTCTGTATTACAACAGAAAAGGCCCTGCTTGTCACTTAGGGCTACACGGGCTTAAAGCCAAGCCTTTTCATCCTCAGAGGCATCGTACTGTGTAATTGGTGAAACTAAACCTAGCCCACATTTACATTTGACTCATCTGACAGACTCTCATTCAGAAGCTCCGTGCTGCTCGCTTTTCTCCATGAACTCACGTCTGCATCTGCAGTCTCTACTGTAAAATATGAGACACACACACACACACACACATATATATATATCTTTTGTGCCTTTGGTTAACAGTGCAAGAGAGGACATATTCAGTATTCAGAGTCTAAAGAGGAAGAAAATAAAACAAATCTCAGAAATTTTTCTTTAACACATCCTCATGGCCACAGTTTTCTCTCCTCATTCATAGCTTTTCATATTGGGCAAATTTTTCTTCCTTCATACAAGGTATGATTTTCAGTTCGGGAGGCAATCAAAAGATATTTAACTTGCTGTATTTCCCACAGCACCACAAACAAGTTCTATCACTTTTTTCCAGCAGAGTCTCTCGCAATGTAACGTTGATCGTAGTTATCCTGTCTGACTAACAAGCCTGGGTTTGAGAGGCGTCTCTCAGCTGAATCCTTGTTTCACTCAGTAGAAACTAAGAAGTTAGCATCAGCATGGCAACCCCTATCTGCAGTTGGAGCCTCCCATCTGTTTCAGACGAGCTGACTGGACCGCCTCCCTGATGGCTGTGGTGTTTAGATGTAACCCTTTCTGTAGACTTTATCTGGAAATTTCCATCAGTTTTTCAGGAATTATTGAACTAAAGTAGAAATCTTTTCTCTCTGACTTCAAGTAATGTTGAATTATTTTCAGTATTTTTTTTTAACCTGAACACAAAAAACCAAAAGGGTTCAATAACAGAAATGATAACTTCTTTTACAGATAGAAATTAATTATCTCCTGATCATAATAGTGTTGCAATATGGAAATGTGTCACGCTCTAATTGAACGGCTCGAGTGGTTTAATTAACTGCTGGTTTTATAACAATTGATCAGACAATGGAAACTTGTGGAGCAGTAGGACATGGAGATGACCTACATCCATGGGGACGGCAACTCATCACATGTAGATTCATTACTAGTCTGTGTTAGAATAGTAGTGTGAGACCCACATGCTAGCAACAGCTGCACTATCCTTCATATTTACTTTTTACCATATAAACAATATTAATGGAAGATACACAACTGTAAACATACTAAGCTAATTCTGCTCTTTGTGTATCTCTGTATCTCTCAGTGGGATGAGGTCAGCGTCCTGGACGATCGAGGGAAGCTCATACGGACCTTTGAGGTGTGTAATGTCAACCAAAATCCCCGTCTGAAAGACAACTGGTTGGCTACGCCCTTTCTGTACCGCCACTCTGCTCCGCGGGTGTTTGTCACCTTGCGTTTCTCAGTGCGTGACTGCGCCAGCCTACGGTCGCCATCACCCACCTGCAGAGAAACACTCACGCTGTACTACAAGCAGGCTGACACCCAGAGGGAGCTGGAGAGGACCTGGGTAGCTGAGGTAAAGCAGACCAACAACATGGAAATCACAAATTACATCAACACACGGTATTGTGTTGATTCCTTGAACAAGACAGGATTTGCAGATATCACAAAGTCTGTCACGATTTTTGTCAAGATGAGGTGATATATCCCCATTAGCTCTTATCAACTCACAAAAAGCAACAAACATTTAGTTTCCTCATTTCTTCCTCAACTGAAAAACATCACTAAGTAATAATCAACATAATATGACTTATATGAAAAAATGTGCCATTTTTTTTTTTAAGAGAAATGAGAGTTTAAAGTCAGATGAGATCAGAGGCATTTCAAAATAAAATTGTACCCAGGATGGCAGATAGCAATACGGATCAATAATTCCTGTTCTGCAGTGATACCTTTGTGTTATTGGTCACTGGATCGTTTCATAGCTAGATGTAGCATTCCAACACCGTTACTGTAACTACAATGTAATTACAGTGTAACTAATTTTCTGTAAGGCACCGTAAGAGAGCATTTTAATAGCTTATTTTTATAGATTACAACTTTCTCTAATATTATGTAACCTTATAAATTTTCAGCCTTGCATTTAGTCACGGCAGACAGTTGTTTGAATCCAGATGTTGCAGTGCTGGAGCCTCCATCTAAGGCAGCTATTGTATTTGCTTCATGTTTGAAATGTCTCAGACAGGACCACTGACATTGTGCTACACAGTGAAAGTGGGTCTGTGTGTCGATATAAGCCAACTTGACTTATATCAAAGTGTCTTTTAATTAAATTATGTCCTGAGTTTGCCCTTGGATCTTCTTTAAATATCAATTCAGTTAACATCTACCACTGAGAATATATTTCCATCCACATCTGTTTGTCACTAGGTGATATATCAGTTACAGATCCAGTAGCTGGGAAATGGCCAGAGAGTTGGGTTTTTTTTGTGTGTTTTTTTTTTAATGTTTGATTAAATTGAAGGACTGTGTAACTTTGGCAGATATATGCTCTACTGAGTGCCCTTTGTCTTGTTTGTTTGTTTGTTTGTTTATTTGTTTGTTAGTGGGAGCTGCTGTGAATATATTCACAAAATATGTGAAATGTAGAATGTTTGGTGATTCAGACTGATTAAAGTGCATCTCATCAACACTGAATTAAAATAAGATTTTCAGCTTTTATCCATGTCTGTGCCAAATCATCTCCAGACAGAATAATTTAAAACAATAAAATGCAACGTCATTTTTTTTTTGTCACGCTAATGTAGCAGGAAAACGTCTCGTCATAACATGACAGGGAGTAATTGTATAATCTTCCTAATTACTGTTGTGCTTTGCGACAAAGAGCTCTTGAGATTGATGGCGTCTCCAGACCACACAGATGTGAAGCACATAAACTAGGCTTTAGAGCGTTCAGAAACTCATCGCTTTGGCCTCCAAACGTGTCACTTCAGTCCTGCTAATTATATTGAAGGCAAAAAAATAAATCCTGATTTTATACTCATTGCAGGAAATTCTCCAAACCTCATTTCAAGCTGTTGTTTTTCCTTTAAGTGCCAGACTGTCCAAAGATGTTTTATGTATTTATTCATGAAGTTTTCTTTTCTTTTCTTCTGGGACATTTTGAGTCTGAATTGGCTGAGCTGCATGCGTAGTCACAGTCACAGTGGGAGGGGTGCTGTATTTGTATAGATGAATGCATGTCTCCTTAGGGAAGTGAGATGCTTTTTAAAAATGCAAATCAAAGCCTGATGAGGAATCAGAAGAGAATCACAGACGAGCAGGAAGCAAAGCAGCGCTGAACATTTTAACAGGGACTTAAGCACAAACTCCCGCTGGGACCTGCATAGATTTAAACCACGAAACTGCTTCATTTTACACAACTATGAACTTTCATCATGTCATGTTTCCTCTCATCTCTGCCTTTGATTCATTCATTTGTATATTTCTGTTATTCAGCTTGTTTCAATTTCCATGATTTAAATGACAAATGCCATCTAGTTTTCTCCAGTCCACTCATGATCTCTCTCTCTCTCTCTCTGTCTGGTTTCAGTCTGCTAGCGGGGAGACCAGGGAGGGCTGGGTCAAGATCGACACCATAGCTGCAGATAAGAGTTTTTCTAAAGTGGAACCCAGTTCACCGCACCAGTACCAACCCAACAGATACAGTCGTATCAACATCAAGACCCGCAGTTTTGCCCCCCTCACACGAAATGGGTAGCCACGACACACTGATGTTTTACTAACAGCTTCCTTCCAAAACTGCTCTTTATCTTGATATCTCACCTCCACCTCCTCTTCCTCCTCCTCCAGATTTGTCCTGGCCATCGTTGACAGTGGAGCTTGTGTTTCCCTCATGGGTGTGTCTATCTTCTACCGCCGCTGTCCAGCCACAAGTCTCTACTTGGCATCCTACCCGCCAACTCCCTCAGGGGCAGAGCCGACTGCTTTAGTGCCTGTGAGTGGGACATGTGTCCCCCACAGTAAAGCCCAGGGAGGTACAGGCCCTCGCATGCACTGCAATGCTGAAGGGGAATGGATGGTGCCAGTAGGAGGCTGTGTGTGTGATGAAGGCTATGAACCGAACCTCAATGGATCTGCCTGCTTGGGTAAGTCTGAAGAACACTGACTGAGGGCTGATTGATTTTTATGGAGATGGTTCACATAATCATTTCATCACATCGAAAATAATTCACCTCGCACAGCAGCACCGAACAGTATATCAGATTTAATGATGACACTCGGGTGATTTAAGGATGAGATGAAAAACAGAACGGTCAAAATTGGCACTGCCGAGACCGAGGAACCTTCACACACAAGTCAGCCTGTTGAGGAAAAAAGATGATTTTGACTTGACTGCCCGTTCCCTTCTTGGTATCTCCTTAGACGCTGATCAATAAGACACAAAACATCAGGATCAATACTGCACAGAGCCGCTGTCACTCTGGTACACAACTGTGTTTGATGTCCACACACAGTGAAGCAGTATGTAGGCAGGTCCGGCTGGGATGCAGCCACATGAGAATTATTGCCTCTCATCATGTGGCATGTTAGCAGTGCAGTGAAGTAACTTTTCACATCTAGACAGTTAGACAGCCGCATCTACAGAAGTACGGGTTGGAGAAGAAAAAGTGGCATCATTGAGGAGGAGGAGATACATCAGAGGAGAGGTCAGCAAAAGCCTTTTCACTTCTCAAAGCGGGTGTAAAAGTGCAAAGGACAAGACAAAAATTGAGAGATGTCCAGGCGGACAGAAAGAGATATAGGGAGAGAGCAGGGGGGAGGGAAAAAGGAAGAGATGGAGAGAGCCATAGTAAGAGGGATGTGACACATTTAGGTCATGGCGATGTAATGGCCACTCGTCTGTGAGCAAGTGACAGAAACCGCAGGGGGAGAGGAGGGGAGTGGAGGGAGAAATGGAAGGAGAGGAGCGAAAGATAGGAGGATGCAAGTTAATGACTTAAAGGACTGAGCTGGCAAAACAAAATATGAAGCCGTGAAAGGAAAACCGTGTGAATCCATTTGTATGTGTGTGAGTGTGATCGTGTGTGTTTGTCTGGGTCCTTGTATGTCAGAGGATTAGAGTAAAAACTAGAAGATTAGGAAGAATTTCACAGGCCATAATTGCAGAGCTTTTTGCTACGGGGGCCCTCAAAGTCTAACTACTTTCAGAACAATTAATCCTCCCATCTTGCCCAGTCAGCTGTGAAATACGTTTATGCTCTTTACATCTGCACTCACTTGTGTTTGTCTGCATTTGATTGATATTTACTGACAAACCACCCCCCGAAACAGCGCGGCCACAGAGGAAAGCCCTCTGGTGACTATCTATGAATGATCTGACACATCGCTGCCCACACTGCTCCGGCTTTTGGTTCCAACCGTCTTTTTTTTTTCTTCTAATTTTTAATTTTTTTAAATTTATTTATTTTTTTGCTGATCGGTTTGCCAACTGATGATGTGGGTTGGCAGCGTTACGTTGTTGCCCTGTCTGGGAATGTTAGGAAGAAAAACTGAGGAGTAACTGGAGACGCAGTAGTCAGGGATAATCAAGAGGAGCTGAGGCTTGAACATTCAGAAGAACATGAGCATTTCATTGCCATTCGCAATGAGCACCGAGGACATTTAATAATAGCTCAAAAAGATGTACTGTACTCAACTTGTGTGTATAGGATGAAAGGTATAATTAAAGACCCACTAGTCTGCATTGTTCTCCAACACTTTGAGCACCACAGGAAAAACACAGTTTGTCAAGAAGCTAACTGACCTATATTTCCACTTACTCTAACTGTTTCATCTTAACCCACTTACATTTCTTTTAACATAGCATTTTGTACAACAGGCTCGAGCTGGGAAGGATTCACAGTGTCCATTTCTCACCATTCACTTGCTTTTCAGGAAGTAATTTGGGGTACAATAACAGCTTCAGAAGTATTTTGATGGTACACTGACTAGTAAAATGGAGACTGGCAGTTCTTTAATACCCACCATGGGCTGTTTTTGGTAAAATCACCCATGTGAAGTGTACAAGTGACCCATGTCATGACGTTCCCTTAAACCTAATCAGAATGTCGCCATAGCATCGGTACATTATAAAACAGTATTGTGTGCCAAGCAGGATTTTGTACCATTTTGGAAGTGAGATCTGATGACGCTCCCACTCACCAGGTGGTGCAAACAAGAATCGGCTGCTGAAATCCTTCCATTACTGTGCAGCCTCATACGGTGATGTCAGAGAACAACGCAACAGCCACTCTGCACAATCCACAATACAACACACCTACAACGTGAGATATACACATTGAGCAGATTAGCGCTAAGCATTGGATGGTGTGTCTTTTCTAAGACTGGACCTTTCTCATTCAATAGAATAGAATGAGAAAGGTAGCATGGATGTACACAGAGATCTAAGAGTCTAGACTCAGGGTTCCATTTATTCCTGAGAGATTATTGAGTTGTCTTTTTTTTTTTTAAGTCTTCTGGTTGCAGTCTTCTACTTTGTGCAGCCCATAGACGATGTGCACTGGAAACCTCCACCAGCTGATTCAGTTCACTTTGGGATCAAATTGTTCAATGTTGAAGCTCCTCTTCACGGTCAGTTTTGGAAAGAAAACTGATCAAATACGATGGATAGAATGAGGACAAAGAACATTTTGTGCATGTTGTAACCTTAAAGGTATCCAATCTTTCACAGTCATTTACTTCTGTAAAAGTCTTTTTGGGCAAGTGTGTGTGTGTCATCTGACAGATGCTTCTAATTTCATAGTTGGGCCACTGTGTAAATTTGGCCTCAAGGTTGTTTGGGTGCATTCAGTCAAATCCATCCTGAAATTATTGCATCAACATGTGAGTCTAATGTGAACCAATCATTGTGGAGTCCCACCAGGCAGTTTGTCTGGGCCACGCAGAAGTCTCTACACCTGAGTTTGTCAGAATGGACCCTAACAAGGTCCTGCAGAAGAGCTTACAAATCCAAACCATTATGCAGAGAAAACATTTGGTGCTGACTGATAATCTACCACACACTACATGTTTGAAGCATGCTTATTGAGACTCTCCAAAACAAACCATTTAGCATTTGGAGAAATGAAGCAGCAAACTGCAACATCAAACAAACAAAAACACAGCTGCGCCTGTCTGTTCCTGTCAGACAGAAATAAAATCTTATTCTTTAATTGTTTCTACAGCTGAAGTCTAAAGGAACATCTGCCTCCTATATGACTATTGTGACATTCAAAGCTTTCTTTTAGATTAAAAAAAACCCATCTCCAGTCTTTTGAAAAATGATAAGGGCAGGCACAGATGACGTGCAGCAGCTGTCTGCTGTTATTTTATTTTTCTGCCAAATGATAGAAGGATGTTTTTCCTCCTTTGACATTTGCATCACACAAGGGAGCTGGAGAGGCATAGAGCGCAGACGGAAAGACGACCGAGCATGAGACACAATTACACCTGTTCAGCCAGACATGAAACAGTCCTTCAGTTGTGGGCTCTCTGAACAGGTCTGAGCCGGCCACTCATGACTTGCAGACATGCTCTTTCCCCTTGTTTGATTCCTCGGGAATATTAAACCACTGTCGAGGATCTGGGACATGGATTAGTGCTGAATGCTCCAATGAGCTTTTAGTTAATTTAGACCCACGTTAGTATTTTTTCGGCGCGCGACTGTGCCCTCACTGTGAAATACGCAACATGTCAGATTGTCCAGATTCGTCACCCACAACACTTACTCTTAGCACAGACACATTCACCAGGCTGTGGTGGGAAACAAGAACATTTGGCCAGCGGAGTAAAAGTACAAGTGTGATATTATTGTGAGTGTGACTGGTAACTCTGCAATAGTCCGTACAGTACTTTACCAACTAAATAGCTATTTCACTCTCTCAAGACAGTTGGATGGGATTTATTGACAGCTTTTTGTTTTTCAATTTAAGGTTTTCAGTTGTGCGCTTTTTCAACAGAATTGTTACTCACCATAATAGTAAGTGGACACTTATTAATACTCTCCAGAGTCAATTAATCATTAAGGTCACAGTGGCAGCAACAAAAAGTACAGTGAAACGATCAATGAGATATTGAGTGTTAGCAGGATCTGACTTTAGGGGGACAACCAGGCCACGGTGACAAATGAATCTGAAAATATCAACTCTGTCACATGAAGTGGCTGATGTGAAAATATTGAGCGTGCAGATTCAGTTGTGAGTAGTTCAAGTTAACAGCAGGGAATCTTTGTTTCTGCCATTGACACTGTCATGACCTGGCTCTATGGCCATGACAAAAGGACGGGAGGAGCGCATTTTGAACAGAAGTAAATTTATTTATTTACAAATTAAGGTAACGCAAACGAACAGTAACTACAGGTATGGGGTGTGTTAGTCTGCAATATCAGTAGTGTGTGTGAGTGTGTGTGTGTGTGTTTGTGTCTGTGTGTGTGAGAGAATGATGTGGTGCGAGGTGTTGAAGAGTGCACTAACAAAAGTAACTAAATGAGGTGTGCATGGGGATCTGCTAGGGGAGGAGGGAGCCGAGCAGAGCAGTGCGGCAGAGCAGACAGAGCCGAGCAGGAAGAGACCGGACAGGCCACAGGAAGCCAGTATATGTAGGAGGTGGAGCAGCAGGCCCAGGTGCTCCACATCAGACCAGATCTCACTCAGCCAATCCAGGCACCTTAGAAGAGAACATATGTGTCAGATCTCGAGTTTAAACATCTACGCAGGGGCTGTCACAATACTTTCAGGTAAAGACTGTTGTAAAGATCTCATGTTTATTGTCATTAAATTGCATTTGGGCCTTTGAAATAATGATCCAGATAATGAAAGTAAGGCATCTTTTAGCCTTTTGCTTGCAAACACCTTTTTTAAAGGATGCTAATGTGTCCCTGCACCCCTCTTGCACAATTCGATCTTCTATTTACAGGTGTAACATCATTTTTATCTGAGTTTCACAGTGACATTTAGTGGAAGGTGAAAGCTTTTGAGAGCTAGAGAATTTAATTCACTAAATCAGGCTGTCTACATTGTTTACTACATTTAAAAAAAATATTTATATATAATGAAATATATAACATATGTTTATTTTCTTTCTGTTCCAGCTTACATCCAACAATGTACTTTGCGGCCTGCAAAAAGCTGGTAGTTTAAATGGGAAAATGAGGGGAAAAAAAGGACTTTTACATATGTAAAAGCTGTGCGCTTACAAATGGGAGATATCAGAGTACATATGATTCAGTGTTTGTCCTCAGGCTATATACTGGACGGCTGAGCAAAAGCATGGAGAGATGAAGCGAAAGGCATTTACAGTCAGAACCATGTGTACCCATCGCTCCCTTTGTGTGGCTGCATCTGTGACTGAGTTTGTGTGTGTGTTTGTGTGTCCTTATTTACATGTGTGTGTCTTTGAGAGAAAAGCACACACGAGAGAGAAAGAGAGAGAGAGAGAGAGAGAGAGATTATGCTGCGAGCCAAAAGAGGGAATGAGCGCACGAAAGAGGAAGACAGAAAAAGAAAAACTGGGTCACTGATCTACAGAGCGAAGTATTATGTTAACATCAAATTACTCTCCTAATTGCTGCCTTTTTTCTATTTCTGTCTCTTTCTTCAGAAATCAATTTTTGTACTCCTTTCTCTTTCTCATGCTCTCTCTCGCTCTCTCTTTGTATCTGTCCGATTACCATTTATCTCGTTTTTATTTTTTTAATCTCAAAGTGACTGCTACCCTTAAAGTTTTCAGACATAGTGAATTATTTTCATTATGGACTTGTATATACCCATTGAGTCAAAGCCCAAACAATTATTGAATAATAATAATACTGTACCGGATTCCAATGTCATGACTGATACTTTAATATATTCTGTTTAGTCCAGCCTAATCCTTTCAGAAATTCAATTTACAATGATATACAACAGAAGAAAGCCCAAAATCCTGGTATTCAAAAGGTTGTATTGAAAAAAAAATCCCCAAAAAGAGTAATTATTCTCAATATACTCTCTAATTAATTTTCTGACTTGATTGACTGCTGACGCTCTAAATGTTAGAAAGTATACCTTAATTTTCCAGCTGGCTAGCAGGGAGATTTTGATCAAACTTGGAGGAGTGGAGCGTTTGTCAGGGAAGGAGCCATCACATTTTGGGACAGATCCAGGATCCTTCCACTTTCTTTAATATAACGTGATATTGCATTTTTCATTAATTTATCAAGAAATATTGCATCGACCCTTGGGAAATAAATCAGGCATATTTACTGTCATAATATTTATTAATGTGCTGGATCCTGATTAAAGTTCAGATGCAGCGGGGATGGGGGGGGGGGGGGCTGTTGGCCATGATGGAGGTCTCCAGTCTAGTCGAGTCCAGTCGTATGTACAACAACTGTATCTCCTCCTCTTCCTCCCCTCCCCTGCTCCTCTCCTCACTGATTACTGGTGAGAAGGCTGTCTGCTCATAATGGCCATGAACTGGTTACTTTATAGCTCAGCGATGGAGTAAATGAGAGATGGATGATGGAGCCGCGGGGAGGAGGAGGTGGAGGAGGAGGGGTCTGCAGATCAAGTGAAAGGGCAGAGGGCTTGTGCTCTCATTGGCTGCTGTAATCAGGTGGATGAGGATCAGAGCGGTGGGGGCTTGTTGGTGGAGCCGGTAGCTGCGATGGGAGGCTTTTTAGCAAAGTCATGTTTCTTGTCACAGCTGTAAAAGAACACTTCTGGTAATGTGCTCCCAGAATATTAAAGATGGAAGATGCTTCGTTTCCCTCATTGCTTCTGTCTTTGACTCATAATCATGATACATAATCCTGCAGGCCATCTTCCATGTTCACTTCTTCACTTTTCAGTTTATTCTCCCTTAGTGATCTCTCAACGTCCCCTTTCCTCTCTCAGTCTCCCTTTTTCCCCTCTTCACACCTGTGTAAAAGCAATGTCATCTCTCTGAGACAAGTGAGAACACTGAAAGCCTTTTATCGGTTTATTCTCTCCCTCTTTCACTTCCTACATTCTGAGTTTCTCCTCCCACGCTTTGCCAAACACATGCATCTGCACACACACACACACACACACACACGAACCATCTCAACATTAAGACATGCTATTGATGAGATTAAATAATTGAGGTCATGCAGGTTTTTTTGTTGTTGGTTTTTTTTCTCCCAGTGACCATAAATAACACACACATGGACATCCTCCTCCTCCAACCCTGGACCCATATGTGAGGCTGCTGTTCAGGTGCTGCTGGTCAGGTGTTGTCAGGTGCCACTTACACACTCAGAGACACAAAGCTTCACAGTTTGAGAATCTACACATGCTACGTTTAGCCTGCAGTAAAAAAGGGACCTTTGTTTGAAAGTTGTAACGCTGAGCTGACACAAACATGCTGTGTAAGAACGGCAGGAGACCAACACTGAGGCAGAACATTTAACATTCTCATATTCCTGCTCGAGATGGGTGCTCCGGGCTCCTGCACGCAGCTGCATTAAGTAAAGTGTGTGTTACTTTGACCGTCCTGCTGTTGACATTAAAAATTGGCACGTTTTACAGATTTTCCACAGTAAAATATACTGGTTCAGAAGAACAGCCTGCAGACTGCTTTGTGTGTGTGTGTGCGCGCGCGCGCGCGTGTGTGTGTGTATGTGTGTGTGTGTGTGTGTGTGTGTGTTATTTTCTCCTGTGGATTGGTGTCATTATATATTCTCTTATGAATGTACTCGTTCCATTGAGTTGTTTCTCCAGTCACTGTGTTATTAGGTCATAATTACACAAATTAGCGTGTTAAGCTGAGACATATCATAGGGTGTGATCGAAGAAGCCTACAGATATTAAAAGCAGTGTGGAAGCGACTTACACCAAAAAAATCACTGAGTTGCACAAGTTTGAGGGTAAAAGAACGTCTTATTCATTGGTGGTTTTGTTTTTTCATTTGTTTGTTTTTTAAGATGGCCATTTTTCTTAGTAAGCACATTCAGGTTGGAGCCTGTGGCATACTAGCCAAAAATTAGCATCTACATCGCAGTTAATGTGAAACACAGATGCAGATCCTCCCTCCACCTTCTAAATAAAGTCAGTTCTGGCTTCAAAACACAAGATAGCAGCAGCCAAAATGCCAAACTCTGAACTTCCTTACTGGTCCACAAACCAGTGAGTGACGTCAGAGTGGCTACGTCCACGGTGCTGGTGGTTTCTCTGCTATCTTGGGCTGTTTCCTCTGTCAACAGAAGTCAGTGAAGGAGCTGGACGAAGCCAACAACAACAGCAGACCACTGTGTTCGAGCTGCACTCTTGACTCTAAAAGAACCACAAGCCAAGTTGAAATTGATGTGAAAATCAAAATAGTTGTTGTTGTTGTTGTTGTTTGACTTGGACCGGAACGAAACCTAACAATGGAAAACTACTAATTTTACAACTTTGAACTTCAGCAGACGTTTCACTGTGCTAAAATTTAAGAAGCACTTATTTCAAGAACATTGATTATTAGATTTTTAAAATGTATGTATTTTACTCATTAAACTTTATTTATTGTTATCCCACTGTATTCCTCTCTCTCTGACACGCCTTTTTTACACAGGAATAATTTGCACAATATCCATTTTCTGTTTAATGTATGTAGAACAATACAGAGTTGCTTTTGAGAAGGTCAGTGAGTGAGTACATTCATTAAGAAAACATTATTCTGATAAGAGAACTGTTATGTAGATCTCAAGGTCTGCTTACTCACTTGCTCTTAATGTTATCTGCTGATAAAGAATGTGTGGGTTCCCTTATGTCCGAGGTAAAACGGAACATGCATTTCAGGTACAAATAAAAATGAGTGGCTCCTGTGCACCCGACTGATACAACCCTGATAAAGCACTGCTTGTGTCTTCTCGTTTCTCCGCAGCTTGTCCGGTGGGTTACTTCAAGTCAGTGTCGGGTTCTGTTCCCTGTTCCGTGTGTCCTTCTAATAGCAGAACCAGCCAGGAGGGGTCGAGTGTGTGTGAATGCCGCAGCGGCTTTTACCGAGCAGCCAAAGATGACAACTCTTCTGCCTGCACAAGTTAGTTTTGTTTGTTTATGCCTGGTTGTTGGGGGGTGGGGGGAGGGGGGTCAAGGGGCCTTGGGGGAGTGTTTGCTATTTTCTCAGGCTCAGAGACCCAGTCAGGGACCATATCCATCATTTAATAGACCTTTAATTCCACCAGTAGAAATCAGTGTTTGATTTCTATGCTACAAAGCTATCAGAGTTAATTCAGTTACTTCAATTGAGTCACATATGCATTTAATTGCTCATTGTGTATTTTACGTCCCCATTTTTTATCTACAGCTCCTCCATCTGCTCCAGTCTCGCTGTCCTGGGAGTACGAGAGTGGAGATGGTGGCGTGTCACTAAGGTGGCGCCCTCCAGTGGACATGGGAGGACGCAGTGAAGTGTGGTACGGGGTGGTGTGTCGTATCTGCCCCTCACCCACCTTCACCAACCCGGCATCTTGTTCCTGGTGCGGCGAAGGTGTAACCTTCAGCCCCTCCCAAACTAATCTAAAACAAACCAGGGTCACCCTCAACAACTTGCTTACCAGAGTCACATATCTCATACAGGTAGAGCTGCAAACACAAACACCTCTGTGATAAAGGGATGATATGCAGGCAGTCTAGAATCTAACGAAAGTATTGTGGCTTGAAAATGTTGCGCTACATGGAGCTATTCAAAGATTTTCCTTTTTTAATATGCATTTCATGGAGCAGAAATTGCTCATTGGTCTGTGTTATTCCAATATATACACACTAAACATTTATTATTTAGCTCAGTATAGCTCGCATAAAAAAATGGCTTATTCCTAATTCATAACTGGACGTTATGTCACATTTACTGGTGTTGAACAGTGGAGGTACCGCAGCTGCACACATCAGACTTCAAACACTGAAGCGTTTCATTAAAATAAATATCAAAAGGTTTGTATGTCTCATGTTTGTGTTCTTCCCCTTGACAGGTGCAAGCCATGAATGAGGTGTCAGCTTTGAGTCCTTTTCCAGCTCGATACACAAGCATCAATTTCACTACAAGCCAGTCAGGTGAGCGCCGGACAGACGACGAGAAAGATGAGATGAAAGTGAAGCGTTGGTTTGATGATAATGTTTGTGCGCATATTGTGTGAGTCCGTCAAGGGTTTCTGTCTCCCTCTCTCTCTTTCTCAGTTCTGTTTTTTTCTTTCCCTGCTTCTGCCATCTGGGCAGAGGGTTGCTCGAGGTTACAATATCCTGTCAGATCTCATTATAGTCACTGTGGAGGAAAAAGGGGATAAATGAGAGATGGGAGTACAAAAAGACAGACGGAAACAGAGATGAATGTAGACCAGATGGGATATGAGAGGAGAATGCTGTATTGTGCAGATTAAGTAAACTGTTCTTGAAATGGCCAACTGAGTCAAGTATGATTAAAACACACTGCAAACTTCAACAATCGAAAAATGAACTTGTGTGCTCTGAATTTATTGATTAGATGGATGGAAAGCTAGACAGCTCCCTTTAAATAGTTGATCCAGCCAGTACAGTGACTGTAACCAGATCTGGCTTGCTGCTCTATAAAAACTCCTGTTCCACTTTCTTGATGTTCTGCTGAATAACTTCTACAAGTTCTGCTACACTGCCCCCTTGTGGCCACTGTCACTTCATCACACTGATTGACAGTTGAGGGAAAACTTCAAGGAAATGTCATCCAAGCTTATAGGTCTATTATCTCGCACAGTTCCCAGTACAGTTCCCATGATGCATCAGCTTAGCCGCGCCCCAGACTCCATCACTCTCTCGTGGCCTCAGCCAGACAGGCCCAACGGAGACATCCTGGAATACCAGCTCAGATACTATGACAAGGTAAACTCATACTTTTTATAATATATACATGTACATAAAAACCAAATAACTGGGGTCATTCTCTTGTGTCTGTCAGGGTTCAGATGTGGACGGTGCAGCGAGTGTGTACAGTGAGACCAACACATTAACCGTCAACTCTCTGATACCCGGATCCATCTACGCCTTCCAGATCAGGGCTCGAAATGAAAGGGGCTACGGACCCTACAGCAACACCATCTACTTCACCACTCTGCCTCTAGGTACAACACTCTTTTAGCAGTCTAATGAACATAAAGGTACCAAAAAAAAAAAAGGATCCTCCCATTATACTAAGACAAATTTAGGATTGCCGCTACTTTTCTAAATCAAACCCAGCTCAGAGCTTCTTCTCCTCGCCCTCTCACAGAGGAACATTCCCAGCAGATCCAGAATCGACTTCCTCTACTGGTCGGCTCTGTGATGGGAGGTGCTGCATTTCTCCTTGTTGTGGCAGCAATTGTGGTTGTGGTGGTGTTTCGCAGGTAGGTGGTTGATCCATGTAAAGCAGCTGTCGTGCAGTAATATATTGAATTTCACACTGTTTACTTTTGTCTCACAGTAAGAGGAGGGAGAGTCCGTACAGTGACAGACTCCAGAGGTACATCAGTAACAGAGGTGAGAGTGAGTATATTTCTCTTATTAAGTTTAGTCAAAATGCCTTGGAAAGAAGGCCATCTTTGTTTCACAAACTGCCTCCATGTATCAGCTTAATTCCAGTAAAGCTGCAGGCTTGGACGATATTCAAACCAGGTTTCTTAGAGATGCTGCTGTTATTATTGCGCCATCTGTTAGCCATATAATAAATATGTCAATAGAACAGGCTGAGGTTCTCACAGAATACAAGGGTGCTCAAGTTCTCTTCCTCTGTAAGTTTTTCTTTTTTTTTGGGGGGGGGGGGTCTATTGTGCTGTGTTGTTTAAAAAAAATGAAACAGAATAAGTACAAAAATAATACAATTTCTCGATAGAAATATCTCTATAGTTTCATTCAGGATTTAGAATATCTCACTCTGTGATGGTCGTTTCTGACAGATTAAACAAGTAGGCTCTCCTGAATGTTCATGTTTGTTCAGTCTGGACTGATCTTTTCCCACTGGTAGAATCTTAAGAAGCTAATTTAAAAGAGAATTGAAGGATAAGTTATGTATGTGACAACAGCCGAAGGCATACAGAACCATAAGATATACCTCCCAGTCAGAGTGACAGAGGCGACTGATACTAGCCTTATAGATATAGATAATAGCATAGCTGTGAAGGGCAAGCAGAGAAACTGTCTTTGGGACAACATTTGACAAAAAGTCACGCTGCTTCAAAATTAGACAACAGCCAGATGATCCACAGAAGCATGAGCACTTAGCTCAAAACCCTGCGATGCAACTGATATCCAGTGAGAACTCTTCCTTTGATAACGCCACTGAACAGTTGTGTGATTTCATGACCACCAGGCAGCAATTATTGACAATTTACTGCTTCATAAACTGATTAAAAAGTCAAAGCAGGACTGCTCAACTTCTTCAGTGAGCAGCAGAAGGATGGAACAGGTGGCCTGATTAAAAACCTGCACTTGTAATAATACACAGCTGTGTTTGATTGAGAAAGTCTTGATTGTTCATGCTAGTGGACTTCAAATGTGAAGTATGTAATTCTTTACTTGAGAAAATATAGAAATACCATGATAAAATAGTACTCTGGCACAAGTGCCCCGCTGAAATTAAGACGATTACAGAAGTTTTTGATTTAGAGTTTGAGTAAGAAAAGTAAAATTACACTTTCTGTACAATATTTGTGTATTCCAGAGATTGGATGTATTTCATCCTCAAACCACTGACCTTTGTAGGTCATCTTGGAAGTCTTGTTTGTTCCAGTTGTACTGCTTTGATTGTGCAGTCTTAACGTTGCATGCATATTTGGAAGTGTCCCATCTTCATCAGGTTCTTCCCAAGTGTTTTACATAACCTTCTTTTCTTCAATGTACCTAGTAATTAATGGGTTCAGATAAACAAAGGGGAGTAAAAGGCACAATAATTTCTTTGAGGAGGTACTGAGGTGTTCCACATGGAGGTGTTTTAGGACCATTTTCATTTTGGTTATTTTTTTTAGTGAGACTACTTTCTGGGATTTATTTGTATATGCTGATGATGCTGCATGATTTATATTCCACAAAGAAAAGGGAGTTGTAAAGTATACGTTGATGACAGTCGGCCATTGTCTTTGGGACAAAAATAAACTGACAAAATAAATTCATAGTGATGTTTAGAGAATCTCCACAAAATCCTTAATAAGCTATCATGGATGTGTTTGAGATAATCATGTATCAAAATCTCTCAACAAAATTACTAATAAAACCAAAATGATGGTTAGAAATGCTGAATTGTTGGACACACTAAAAAACCCACTTAAACTATAGTGTTGGTGTCTTTCACCACACTATCCCCTACTGATACGTGTCTCCTCAGTCACTCGAAAACAAATTAAAAACTGCACATAATAAGCAAATTTGTGATTTTTAAAGGTGATCATATCATCAAATTTCATTTCCTCCCTGTGGACAAAAGTGTGGTGCAAATTAAAATTCATATTTCCCTCAAGATTATCTATAAATCGACACCTCCCTACGCATCCATTTATTTAAATCTTTTAAATAAAACAAACCGCAACAAAAACAACCACTCCCACAACACTAGAGGCAGTCTTGCACATGTTCTGCATTTCAAATCATGTTTTGGAGAAACAGACTTTTATTATTCACAGCAACATGTCAATGGAGCAAACTATTTATGGGCCATTTTGATATCAACTCATTATTTTTGACATTGAATATATAATTGTATATTTATCAGTGTAACAGATTCCAGTCTAAACATTGATTGAAGCTGTGTCTGGTCTGTCGAGGTGGAGTGAAATATTACGTGGACCCGTCTACATATGAGGACCCCAGTGAGGCAGTTAAGGAGTTTGCCAGAGAGATAGATTCTACTCACCTAAAGATTGAAGAGGTGATTGGTGCAGGTAAGCACTTCTCTTCTCTTCTATCTCTGCTTTTTAATCTTCTTGTACATTTTATCAACCAACACATATCCACCCCCCCACTCCAGCCCAGTTTGGGGAGGTCTCTCGGGGCCGCTACCGTCCACTGGGTCGAAGGGAGGTGTTGGTAGCAGTGAAGACATTGCGCTGGGGGGCATCTGACAGAGAGAGGGGGATGTTCCTCAGCGAGGCAGGGGTCCTGGGACAGTTTGACCACCCCAACGTGCTGAAGTTAGAGGGTGTGATTACTCGAAGCCCCCCAGAAAGAATCATCACAGAGTTCATGGAGAATGGGCCGCTGGACTCCTTCCTCCGGGTGAGCTGACAAAACAAACCTCTTGCTATCTTTGATGCACATCTTGACTACATTTGACACACAAATCTCTTCTGGTTCATTCAGGAGAACGAGGGACAGTTCAGTGTCCTCCAGCTTGTCGGGATGCTCAGAGGAGTCGGAGCAGGGATGCGTTACCTCGCTGAGAGAAACTTTGTCCACCGAGACCTGGCGGCTAGAAATGTGCTGGTCAACTCCAACTTGGTCTGTAAGGTGTCTGACTTTGGGCTCTCCCGACTCATGAGGGGTCTGGACCACAACATACCAACATACACAGCCTCACTGGTGCGTTCTGGGAAATTCATCTTTTAGTAATGGATTTTCTCCATCGTATACTTCACTTCTTCACTGTTCTGGTCCTGTGTTGTCCCTCCATCAGGGCAGTAAGATTCCTGTGAGGTGGACAGCACCAGAAGCCTTTCAGCATCGCAAGTTCAGCTCAGCTAGCGATGTCTGGAGCTTTGGTGTCCTTATGTGGGAAGTGATGTCATATGGAGAACGTCCATACTGGGACATGAGTAATCAAGAAGTGAGTGATACAAACATTACTACGACTCCTTCAGAATCAAAGAATGGAATCACATGAAGTAAAAGTACTTCAAAAGTAGAGATCCTGGGGTACCGATTTGCTCTAATGATATTGCAACACCCATGTTTATCCTACGCCGGATTATTTTGATGCATATCTTTCCTTATATCCTTTTCTAATATCTGTTCTAGTACATAGCTCTAGAGTGGCCTAATATACTGCTTTTATGGGTACAAATGCATATACATGAATTAACAGGGACATGCACTCCACTCCTAACGCTTAAATTTCAAGTCTAGCAATGAATAATGTCGGTTTGATATTTTTTCTTCAACACACTTTACCCTAGGAATATTATTGTATTCTCCAGTGTTGTCAATGCATCATAATGAACTTCCATAAAAGTCTCAACTTTTACCTGTGAGGCTCAACTTTTGATGTGGTTCTTCATCATTTGATGTGGAAGGAACTCAGAAGTGTGGTCCTGGTTGTATTTGAGCTGTAACATCCTAGCACTTCAGAGCGCCGCTCTTCTTTCATCCCCCTCATTATTTAACAGATTCATTAAAATAGAAGCAAAATACCAGACCTGCTGAAAATTGCATAAGTTCCTTAGTCACTCTCACAAGCCCCCGGTGCTTTGTGACATTTTATGTGATGCAGTTACACAAGGCTTCATCACGACAGGTGACCTATTTAACATCCCCCTCTGTGCGCAGGTGATGAAGGCAGTAGCAGACCAGTATCGTCTGCCGGCCCCCAGTAACTGCCCCTCAGCCCTCCATTCACTGATGCTTCAGTGCTGGCAGGCGGATCGAGGGGACCGGCCAGGGTTCGACTCACTCCTGTCCTCCTTGGATCGCCTCATCAGGCACCCCGCCTCACTCAAAGCCGAGCCAACTCGGTGAGGCTGCACTTTCTGCCAAAAAATCATGTCTGGAGCGGCAAATATTCATGGATGTTGCATTATTTGTTTGATATTTCCTGCCTTAACAGAAGCTGTTCTCAGCCGCTGCTCAGCCCCACCCCCACAGACCTGTCATCAGTGGCAACAGTCAGTGATTGGCTGAGGGCGCTGAGGATGGAGAGATATCAGGATGAGTTTGATCGAGCGCACCTGGACTCGCTGGACAGAGTCAGCAGGCTCACTATGGAGTGAGTATTGAAAACTGGTGGTTTTCACCTGTGAACCTGTACATTTCGCATTACTGTCGACCATTTTTCAAAGCAAATCAACCATATTTACCCTGATTTATTTGATCTCAGCTATTGGTGGCCATTATTTTATGAACTTAAATCGATATTTGCCTTCTTAAAGCACATTGTAATGGTTCTACATTCACAAATTTTTCATTTTACAGTGATCATGTCTTGTGTTTACCTAAAAAAATAAATAATGATAAAGATTTAAGGATCTGACATAAATAAAGAGCCTCTCTCAATGTACCATTCAAGCTCATCTAATGTAGTTCAGGAATTTAAACTTCTTATTGGCTGCTGAATTTGAAATGTTAGATTTTGATTATTTTCCTAAAAAAATAACCCACCTTCTTAATGTGTCAAGAAATAATTGGCTTGAAAAAAATGCAAAAGTGCAGATTACATGTTGACTGATAACATATAACAACACATCTATATATATATATTTGTGAAAAAATGTCTCTACTGTTCCGGACACGGTGTAGAATTATCTTCAGATTCATGTAATGGGGAAGAATGGGGAGAAGGTAAACCTTGTCTCAGCCCATCGATGGTCTCTGGTTATTTGCCAGCCACGATGACTTTTCTGTAGATTAAATCAAATTCATTTAATTATGTTTTACTTAGCAAAGTACCTTGATAAGCAAGTAATAAATTCTTTTAATATATGGCACCTTTCAAATCTCATGTTGCTCTACATTTAGTTGAAATGAAATTGGCAGGAGGGCAAACGACAGACTGAGTGCTGCACTAACCTCCCTGGTTCATCTGCTCCCTCCTCCAGAGATGTCCAGAATCTGGGCGTGAACCTGCTGGGACACCAGCGGAAGATTGTCAACGCAGCCCAGCAACTCAGAGCCCATCTGACACAGGGGCAGGTGGAGGTGTGACGTCCACCCAGCAAACAACCCATTCCAACCATATCCTTGGTTTTATCCCTCTGCTTGCTGCGTCTGGTTCTGCAGCATTCATTTTGATTGAATTGAAGTCCAAAAACAAGAGGAAATCAGCCTCTGACTCAGTGTGGAGCGCCGCTGTGTATTTCAAAAACCTGACACTACCAACAGAAGGGGTTAAGAAGAGGATCAGACATTTCCTACTTCACTCAATATGAATATCAGAGGAGAGATGCACTATGGGAGCTGCAGTCCGGGTCAATGTTGGATTGCTGAGGAGGAGGAGGAGGAGGACAAGGAGGACTTTAAAATTCCTCAATGTTTTTTCACTAGATTTCACTTGATTGTTGTCGGCTTTCATCTCTCCTCACCTCATCCTACCTCTCTCCTTCTTCTCTCTTGAATATTCTCTCCAATTTTTCTCATCACATTCCCTTCCATTTCAATGAAACTACAAAGATGTTTTTGTTACGAGGAGATGTCTCCTAACAAAGACTTGCGTGAAGACAATGAAAACCTTATTATTTAATTTACTTCCTCACGACTGACAAAGCCAAATGCGAAAACTCTTTTAAGTGTATTAACTTGCAGCCTGTGGTTTTGCCTTACAAGGTCTTACCATTAGCTTTCAGAATAATGTAGAGTTTGTTGAGTGTCCCAGCAAAATCAGCCAGCAGTCCACGATCAGCTTTTAGGACGGACATCACTGCCATGAACCTGGGAAAACAAAACAAAGATTTGATTTTGAAAGCCATGTTTTTCTCTCTCCGGAAGCTGACTGCCTCCATGTTTGCTCCACTCACTCTCGCTTTCGGGTCTCTGGGCGACAGCAGAGCTCATATACTGCAAAGTTCACGTCAGCGGCCAACACAAGTGTGTGTGATGAAGACAGAAGAAAACAGCACCCACTGTTATGTATAAATGACACACTTCACCTTGTTTAGTTTGATCGCTAGAGTAAAGACACTGAGGCATTGAAGCCTTGTGAATGTGTAAAATGGTTAAAATGGACAAAATCTGATGGAACACTGGAAAGAAGAAGGCGTAACGCTGTATGAACCTGCGTGTCTTTGTCGTTTGTCTGTCTGTGTGAGTGCATGCGCTGTATATGAGGCTCTGTTCATGTGTACATCTGGTACACGCTGTACATGACGCTGTGTGTGACTGTGTGTGTGTGCGTGTGTGCGCAAGTGGGATTGTTTGGTGTCGAGACAAGTGTGTCAGGCTACACACATTAATAGCTGTGTTTAATTGTATGAGTGTTCACCACTCTTCCATAATTGTGCAAATTTGTAAAATAAATATGATTTTATTTAAAAATGATGTTTGCTTCTTATTCTACAGGGTTTTGGAAGATTTACCTGCCATCAATTCAATTTTGAATTAAAAATAGAACAACCTGCGGTTCAAGAAATTAAAATTGACATGAAAATGTGAGACAAGTTTGAAATGAAACTGAAATGTAGTCAAGGTCAGAAAATCCATCCATCCATTTTCCTCCACTTATCCTGTTAAGGGTCATGGCTGGAGCCTATCCCAGTGGCTTTCAGGTGAGAGGCAGGGTTCACCCTGGACAGGTCACCAGTCCATCACAGGGCCAACACATAGAGACAGACAACCATTCACACTCACAGCCACACCTACGGTCAATTTAGAGTATCAATCAGCCTCGTCCCCTCTTGATGTCTTTGGACTGTGGGAGGAAGCTGGAGTACCAGAGAACCCACACAGGAACAGGGAGAACATGGAGACTTCACACAGAAAGACCCTGGAACCTGGAACCTTCTTGCTGTGAGGTGACAGTGCTGACCACTGCACCACCGTGCTGCCTGATCAGTAACAGTTTTCTTTAAAAAAAATTAAATTAGAAATGAACTCATTTGTTTATTCAGTCTGAAGCATTCCATCGATGGATCCGAGATTCAAATTCATATTTATTCACAGTTTCTAGAAGTATATGATTCCACTTTTTCTCTGTTTGGGTATTTTAAAAAGAAAAAATACGATAAATAATTGTAAATACTTGAATGACAACAAAGATTGAATTGACATCCAAGTATTTTGATTGTTTTATAATCAAGAGATAATGGTACCATCCCAGTCGGAGACATTCAACAGAATCTCGAGTGCAACTTTAAAAACTTCCACCTATTCATCCTTGTGAATTCTCTAAATGAAATACAACACATACACACACGCGCGCACACACACACACACACACACACACACACACACACACACACACACACACACACACACACACACACACACCAGTTTAACACTCTTACGAAACAGATATATTCACCTTGATGTACTTGTATCACCTTCACAATGTTACTGTTCCACACATCAGCAGCTTTTGGAGGAATCAGAGATCAGGATCTGCTGCCTTCAGCAGCCGGCGGTGGTTCCCACATGTTCTGCTGCTGCGCTGGGCGATATCAGAGATGATCGGGACTGATAACCAGACTGCTTACACAAACTGTACATTACTCTGACAGTAGGAAGGTACTTGACATTTTTCACATAGTCCCAATATCTCACTGTTGGGATGATTTCCCAAAGAGAAGGAGGGAGGCCAAAGATTCTTCATCCCCACAGGGTTATATTTTACTTTTTAGCTCAGATCATGACTTAAACAAACATAAAGATACCTGGTGATTGGACAGTGATCAAGAACATTTACTAAAATATTGATTATAATTAATGTTCAACACTTCAAATTAACTTTTAATTGTGATTTCTTGTGTGCTTTTCCAGAATTATGTAATTTTTTA
Source organism: Aulostomus chinensis (assembly GCF_037954235.1). Lineage (NCBI taxonomy): Eukaryota > Metazoa > Chordata > Actinopteri > Syngnathiformes > Aulostomidae > Aulostomus > Aulostomus chinensis. The sequence goes on along the minus strand of NC_141330.1, from coordinate 9,800,802 downwards.
TTGTGATAATGCTAAAAGTTAATAATCGTTTACCTTTGCTTTCATCTGCTCTTAACTCAAATTCTGATCTGCCCTTTTGTGTTAAGTCACTATGAATAAGAAGTTGTTAGTGGAGGACTCTGCAAATGATTGTTTGCTGTGGTGAACCAACTCAAATTAATGCTTTTGTGAAGGAAACACCGGTACGTATGTGCAGAAACAGTGGACACACAAGCCACAAAATCATGTGTTTATGCTGTTATTGTTTCTTTATAAAGACGTTAACAGAATGGAAACCACTGTTCTTTATGACACTGGGTGTCCAGCCGCTGGTAAACAACTATTATCTCCACAATACTACATAACCGCCACAGCTGCAGGCATGACAAGGGCTTCCTATGGATTTTTATACCCTGTTTATCATGTGGTTAACCAGCCTGTTAGTCATGGTCTATAAATGGTGTTGAGATACTACTTGTACACCCTAACTGACATGAAGAGAGTCGAGTCAAAATTCCCCTGTTTGAAAAGGAAATCAAAGATTTGGATGCATTCAGATCTTTATTTTTGGCCGAACTCTACTATTCGTACAAGGAGAAATGTCAAACTCAAAAAATAAAATGCTCCCCCCCCCCCCAGGCCAGCTTTGTTTTCAGCCTTCGGGGGAAAGTGAAACGCATGTCCTCATCACACCTGAAGCTGGCAGCCACCAAACGATCATTATGATATTTGTAATGTGGTAATTACCGTGTTTGGGATCCTGACACATCATTGCTGCTCAACATGTTGTGAATGAAAGTAATGTACAAGAAGCGACATGTAGGAACAGGTTTTTTTTTACATCATTTGGTATATTTACAAGCAAATTACATCATATAATCCAAGCTTTTTTTTTTAAAGAATTTATACTGCAGCGTAGACATGTATGTCTTCATGTCTGGTTTAAATTACAAAACCTGTGCTTAGACAATACATGCTTGCAATTTCCAAACAGGTTTCCTCAGACGGTTCTACTGTCATGGTGTTGCAGGATTTTTATAGTTGCCATGCAGGTTTTGGTGGTGGTTGGTGGACAGACAGGTCTGGTGATGACAGACTGGAATTGGGGACTGAACCACTTCACATTTAAGGTGACAGAACTCAGCTGGTCATTTCATATCAGCGTGACGAAGAAGTCATCCTCCGATAGCGAGATTGAGAGATTAAAGCATGACTTTTCCTCAGTGGGACTCCTGACCAGTGGAGGGTACCTGCTCCTTACCTTCTCACTCTCTCCGACTTACCTGTCCACTGTTTTCCTCCTCCCATTCACCGTCGATCTCTTCCAATTGTCTCCTCCCTCACGGCTGGCTCATATATATTGGTGTTTCCCCAGGGATTTGACTTCTCTGGAAGAGCGTTTCATTGGTGCCGTTGCTAATTTTGAGTGTTGTGACTGAGTATGAGTCGAAGCTGAGGAGCGTCTCTTTCCTTGTTTAACAGTAAGGCGGACAAACCTTTGCTTTGGTGTTTATTTGAATTCTATTTAGATTAAAATGCATTCATAGGTATCAGCTTTCAGAACCCATGGGAAGAAATAATTCTTCTTGACTCTTCTACTTTTTAGGGTATTTAAGCTACTTTTTTTTCTCTTAAACTTTACATTCACCTCGGTTTATGTCTTCCAGTCAGACATTAGGAGTCAATGTCTCCATCTCTGGCCAGATCTGCTCCAAGCGAGCTCAACCATTGGTGGAATCAGCTGAGGTTTCGTCTTCAACACAAGAAAGGATGGAACGAGATGTTGGATGAGACGTTTATGCTCCACACAAAACAGTAAGAAATGAATGAGTTATTGATGGCAGAGCACGGAGCATGCTGTTGAAGAGACTGTAAATCGATGCTTTTATTCTGTCCTTCCTCAGATTAAATGACATCCCTCTTTTTTATGCGGCTAAGAACAACAGCATGGGTTGCATCAAGAAGCTGCTGAGCTGCTCGTCCACTAATATCTTTGAGAGAGGTAAACAAGTTACAACAGAGAATTGAAACGCTGCTGCCACTTGGTGCAGCTTATGGAGTCTTTCTCGATCAGGTGCTCTGGGAGAGACGGCCCTTCATGTTGCTGTGATGAATGATAACCTGGATGCTGCAGTGGCTCTGATGGACGGTGCTCCTGAACTCATCAACGAGCCCATGACCTCCGACCTCTTCCAAGGTTAATGCACACATAAGCTCACGGACACACATAAGCACAAGGATGCACTGTACTGCACTGTATAGTATTGCACGAGCAGGAAACGTGATCCGAATGCCGCTCATCAGTCATGGATAGATAATAAAGTCATATCATAGCTAGAAATTGAGTCGTGACTAACAATGAACTCAATTTCTAGATACTTAGAGTTCAGTGATGCTTTGTTTTAGGGAAAATATATAGATTTAGACTGAAATAAATAGATATTCAGACTGGAAATCCCAGCAGACCGTAAGTGAAGTTACCATAAACTGCTTTTGTTATTCAACCAGCTGATTTAATTCACTAACTATGTATCTTCACATAACTGGTCTGTTTTCTATCCAGGGGGAAGCAGCAGCAGCAGGGTCTGTTTCAGGCCTAATAAATGATGTGGATCGATGCATCGACTTACATACGTACCAATCCAGACTTATATATATATATATATATATATATATATATATATATATATATATATATATATATATATATATATATATATATATATACACAGTAATCAGAGCAGCTTTACCAAGAATGTAGTTCATAGCAATGACATCAGCACTGAGAAACCAGAAATCACATTATAGTAAATATTTTACCTGCCTGACAACACGATATAAAATCTGAAACCTTTGGGGTCAAAGGTCAAATCAATAATCAATCATGTTTTTTTTGGCAAAAAAACAACCCTCAACTCATAAATAGATGTAAAATTTGAACAAAGTCATTCATTTGGTTTGCTGGGAAAAGCAATTTTTCTCAGTTCTCTCCTGATGCACAGTGCATACTTCTGCTTTATCTCAGGTACGACTCCACTCCACATTGCTGTAGTGAATCAGAATATCAATCTGGTCCAACATCTGGTTAGTCGCAGGGCTGATGCAGCCTCACCGAGGGTCACCGGCCTGTACTTCAGGAAGAGGATAGGAGGGCTCATCTACTATGGTAAGTCCGCATGAGTGAGATCACGGGGTCTCCGGCAGGATAATGAGGTGAATTTAAGTTGTAATGTCATGTGTTATTTTTATGACATGGGAGCTTTAAAAAGCAGTTTTGGTCAACAGGTGAGGACATCCTTTCTTTTGCTGCATGTGCTGGGAACGAAGACATTATCTCCATGGTGATTGACGCAGGAGCCAGCACCAGGATCCAGGATTACCGGGGTATGAGATGCTCCTCTCACTCAAGAGTTCCGTATGACTAAATTGTATAGTGTCTATTTACTTGTTTTTTTGTGTGTTAAGTTTTGACGCAAAAACTCATTTATAAATATCTTATAGCTTTGAAGTGTCTCATTTTTCAAGAGAGTTATTTGTTTTTTCTGACTACTTTCAATAAAAGGTGTCCTTGTTCGAGAAACTGTGCTTTAATAAGTGTAAAAAAAAATTCACTTGATGATTTTTCTTCTTGTACTAACTTTTCTCATTGTGTTCTCTCAAGGCAACACAGTCCTCCATATTCTGGTTCTGCAGCCCAACAAGACGATTGCATGCCAGGCCATGGACCTGATCATGGCACGTGATGCAGAGCTGGACCAGTCATTGCCTCTAGACATGATGCCCAACTACAGAGGCCTTACACCTTTAAAACTGGCAGCCAAAGAGGGAAATGTTGTGGTGAGTGTGTGTGTGTGTGTGTGTGTGTGTGTGTGTGTGTGTGTGTGTGTGTGTGTGTGTGTGTGTGTGTGTGTGTGTGTGTATGTGTGTGTGGTGGGGACTTCACAGTTGTACACAGGATGAAAAGCCAACATGAAAGGTGGAGCAAACTGTTTAATCCCATCTTCACTGCTGAGATTCCTTCTGTCTATCTCAGGCTTTTCAGCACCTGGTGAACAAAAGACGTTTAGTTCAGTGGAGTCTGGGCCCGTTGACCTCTAACCTCTACGACTTGACTGAGATCGATTCATGGGCAGACAACACGTCGGTGCTAGAGCTCATCGTGGGCAGCCACCAGAGAGAGGTATGATTGGACTTCCTTGTTCATTTTCACAATATTTAGTCATAAATATCCTGTTTATTTGGTTTGTAAAGTCTGAGAATTTTGGTTTTAGTTAGGCTCAAGAAAACCACAACTACTTTAATTGAGTTTTAGTGAATGAAACTGACTTTACTTCGTCTCCTCAAGTGTTTTTTGGCAGGCTTGACTAAAATACATTTGTTTAATCACAATTTAGTTGTTTGATTATTCCTATTTCTAATGTTTGTGGATGAAATTAACCATATACTATAATCTAGGGAAATGCCATTAAGTTAAACTTGACGCTTAGGAGTATTTAATAGATGTGTTCTCTCCACCAGGCCAGGAGGATCCTAGAGGTGACCCCTGTCAGGCAGTTGGTCAGCTTAAAGTGGAACCTGTATGGAAAACACTATTTCAGGTGGAGTTTGATGTTTGAAATAAAACAAGTGAACTCTTCTCAGTCTTGTTTCACAGTCTTCCCTCTTTTCTTTTCTGTCCACCAGACTGCTGATGATACTCTACTTGCTGTACATCGGGACTTTTACATTGTGTTGTGCATATCGCCCTCTAAAGGACGTTCCTGAGAACTACACCACTTCGGACATGGATAAAACTATCAGAGTGCAGAAAACACTTGATGTGTGTTGGAAGCAGTGAACACGTTTCGTAAATCTGACACAGATACAAATATTCTGTCCTGATGAGACAACATGAAAATGTCACAAAGCCTTAGATTTGTTATTTTATACTTCAAAATATCAGGCCAAACTATTTCCTCTTTTTGTGCATCAGGAGAGTTATGTGACATATGAGGACAACTTGAGGCTGGCTGGAGAGATCATCAGCATCCTGGGAGCTTTTGCCATCCTGTTGTTGGAGGTCAGATTATCCAATAGTGCTTTAACTTCATGCATACTGTATGGCACACACGCACACACACACACACACACACACAAGTGTATACACACACACACGCACACTGCTGTATTCCTCTTTAAACCAGATCCCTGATATCCTGAGAGTAGGAGCAAGGCGCTACTTCGGCCAGACAGCTCTGGGAGGTCCCTTTCATGTCATTCTGTAAGTACAGGATTCAAACAGCATGAATAGAGAGAGCAGTCTGAAACACCTTTAAATATTGTGCTGTTTTGAACAGAATCAGCTACGCGTGCTTGGTGGTGCTGCTGTGTGTGTTCAGAGCCTGCGGGCTGCAGGGAGAAGCCGAGGTGATGGCTCTGTGTTTAGTTCTTGGGTGGAGCAACGTCATGTTCTTCGCCCGTGGTTTTGAAATGCTCGGCCCTTATGTCATCATGATACAGAAGGTAAGTGACATGTTCCAGGACCTGATGAGTAATATAGATATCACAGTTAGTTATACACACGCACACACACACACACACACACACACACACACACACACACACACACACACACACACACACACACACACACGCACGCACGCACGCACACTTCACTTGTTTTGATTTTTGAGGTTGACATTTTTGTGTTTTCAGATTCTAATCTTGTCTCTCATTTCCCTCTAGATTATATTTGGAGACCTGACAAAGTTTATGTGGCTAAGTTTCATTGTCCTCCTTGGTTTTTCCACCTGTGAGTAGTCACGTCAAGTCAGTTTTATTTGTGTAATCACAACAAAAGTTATCTCATGACACTTTACAAGCTGAGGACCACACTCTTTCAATGAATTCACACCCAACAATTCTCCACGAGCAAGCACATCCTGCAACAGCGGCGAGGAAAACCTTCCTTTTAACAGGCAGGAGTATCGAGCAGATCCAGGCTCAATGGGGACGGCCCTCTGCTTTGAATGATTGAGGGGACAGAGAGCAGGAGAACGGGGCAGAGACAAAGACAGATAATGGAAGAAGACATATACAGAAGGAAAGAGAGGGACAGATATAAAGAGGGAGAGAAAGGGGAAGAGATGGACAGACGGGGTTGTGAGCAGGTGGTGTTACGGGTGGCAGCTTGAGCCTCTTCAGGTCTGCAGCCTCCTCTAACAGCATCAGTAGTGAGGGATCAGTCAGGGAGTAGATTCGCTGCAATATCCAGCCATCTATTTTTTATACCGCTTATCTGTTAGGGGTCGCGGGGGGTGGAGCCTATCCCAGCTGACATTTGGCGAGAGGCAGGATTCACCCTGGTCGGGTCGCCAGTCTGTCACACGGGCATCGGGGAGCAATTAGGGGTTCAGTATCTTGCTCAAGGATACTTGGACATGGTCACCGATAGTGAAGGAAATGAGGATCAAACCAGCGACCCTGCAGTTGCTAGATGGTCACTCTACCTCTGAGTCGCTGCAACATTTAGAAACAAATATACAGAATTATCCACTTCCTGAATAACCTTTTCTTTGTTTCCTTCCTAAGCCCTGTGGATGGTGTATATGACCCAGGAACCTGAGTCCATCCCTGCCTATCGCTCCTTCCCCATCACCCTCTTTTCCCAGTTCGAGCTCAGCGTGGGCCTCATCGACCTGCCTGTGGACCACACATTCACCACCCCTCCCATCGTCCATGTGCTGCACTGCGCCTTCTCTGTTGTTTCCTACATCCTTCTGCTGAATCTCCTGATCGCCATGATGAGTGACACACACTGGCGAGTGGCCCAGGAGAGAGATGAGCTCTGGAGAACTCAGGTAAACTTATTGGAGCTTCTAAAGATTCATCACTGTGGATGTGTGTGTCGTGGTCACAGCTATAATGATGTCATACAGGTGGTGGCTACAACGCTAATGCTGGAGAGGAGGTTGCCTCGCTACCTGTGGCCCCGACTCGGGGTGTGTGGGCTCAGCTATGGCTTGAGGGAGCGCTGGTATCTCAGGTGAGGCAGGGACATGAACAGCAATAAAGGCCTTAATGTGACACTTCACCCAAAAAGTGGATTTTTAAATACTTGTGAGTAAGTTAATAACTCTTAGTTTGCTCCGCTTTTTAAATCAATACAACTCAAAATTATAGTTTAGTCTTCGCACACACTCATGTGCTGTGGTGATGTGCTGAGTGAGCGCAAAAAAACACACAACAGAGTTCACACCCTAGGGTAGCAGGCTGAGGCATGGCTGCGAGAAACTAGCAGAGACTAGTTTTATCAAACAGATCAACACAGAAAGAACGTGCAAAACAGCAGAAACAGATGAGTGAGAGTCAGAGAGTCACTGAACAATGATCAGTTCACTAAAACAAGCTGGAAGAGTGTTTTTAAACTGCCGTTATTCTACTTCTGTTTTTCTTCCCTCATAGGGTTGAGGACCGAAACGACCCCATGATGCAAAAGATGAGGCGATACATCAAAGCTTTCTCCAAAGAGGATGAAAAAGAGGGGATGGAGAAAACAGACACAATGAAGGGATCTATCTCAGGGAACCCAAAGCTCAGACCCAAAAACAGGAGATCTCTGTCAGGCTGGCAGGTGATTCGCCACAGTGCTTTAGGTCTGGACATGGAGCAGGAAGAGCCAGAGGACGAGCAGGACGTTAAATATGTCTAGAGCGAGATTCTCAAATGTGTCTCTCTGTTTCACAGTTGACGGACAGCCATGAAGGAGACTGGCTCAGCCTGTCTATGTAGTGGATGGTGCAATTATTCTTGCAGTATTAAGCTATAGATAAGTGCTTTATTTTTATAGCAATATAAATAAATGTAGCCAAAGTTTTTTGCTGAGTTTGAATAAAAAGGCTTAAGCTTATTAATCATTTAATACGATAATGAACCAAGTTAGAAAAAAAAGATATGGGAAAAGTCACACAACAGAGTATGGACTCATACAGCATTTTAGAGTGAAGTACTTGTATTTGTTATGGAGTTACAATTATACACAAAGATAAGATGCAGGGCAGCACGGTGGTGCAGTGGTCAGCACTGTCACCTCACAGCAAGAAGGTTCCGGGTTCAATCCCTCGCTCAGGTTCAGGATCTTTCTGTGTGGAGTCTCCATGTTCTCCCTATGTGGGTTCTCTCTGGTACTCCAGCTTCCTCCCACAGTCCAAAGACATCAAGAGGGGACGAGGCTGATTGATACTCTAAATTGACCGTAGGTGTGACTGTGAGTGTGAATGGTTGTCTGTCTCTATGTGTTGGCCCTGTGATGGACTGGTGACCTGTCCAGGGTGAAGAGTGATGGATGGATGGATGGAAATAGGTTGCAGAAAGCTGACTTAAAATCTGACAAAACTACAGTACATCTATGATCTAAACAACCTCTCTTTGACGTATGCTACTGATTGAATATGTTGCGTGTTATTATTGTAGAGGTGAGTTTATGCTCACTGTTTGCTCGATATTCTGTTCAAAATAAAAGGAGAGTTGCTCTTAGAGCTGCAGCTGACAGATGAAGTAGCTGTAACTGAGGCAGGGTGATTTCATCCAGTTCTTGTCTTGTGGGCTTCTACTGTCCAGGATCCCGCAGTCCCCTTTGAATGGAACATCCCCCCAATAACTGCAAACACAACGAGAACATTGACCATCGTAATGAATTCATACAAGATTGTGATCATTTGTTTTTCTTTTTGGCACAGTGGAGGGACAACATAGTTTCTTTTTCTTTTATTTAAATTTTTGTAGTCGCGTCTCATTGAAGTGTTACTACATAAATGCAGTATATCACCCAGAAATGACCCATTAATGTAGTATATCACCCAGAATGTGAAATTTTCATTTCAACTATCAGTGTCTTGAATTTATAAAGCCGTTTTCTCCCCCTCTTGTCCAACTTCTTGGCTCCATATTTTTAGCTGATTATGGCTCACCACAAAACCAGCCCAAACAGCCTGTCACAAACTCTTGAACTTTTTTTTTTTTTTTTTCCAGCCATATCCTCAGTAATCTGCTTTGATTCGAGCTTAAACAGACAAACTGGAACATTTTAGGTTGGACACAAGCACGAGTGAACTCAACTGACTACGCCGGGAGATAAAAAAAATATGTAGCTGATATATATATTTTTTTAATTCTGGAGTCACCAAGATGTCCCGCAAAATATTTTTGTGAGTTGAAGGTCAAGCCCTTCCTTTGGTGACTTGAGAGAATCACCTCTGTGTCAGTTCAGTGTTGTTGACCCAGGTCCATGAGGCTCCTTTGAATCTCAGTCCAATCCAGTATTTCAGTTTCCCCTCTTGAGTCAGAAAGTTCTAGAAGAGAGAGCAGCATTCACCTTCACACGATGCGCAAATAATTCAGTTTTTAGTGAGGGCATGATTAGACTGCAAGGACAAGGAGAAGCACCTGAACTTTCTTGCTGGTGACAACGGCCAGAGATCCTCCTGCAGCTGAACAGTTCCGCTGGCTCTCATCCCAGCTCAGCCTGAACGTGGACAGGTAAAAACAAAACTTGTCGAAAGACAGCCATCCGTTCGGGCACTGCTGACACCTAAGCACTGGAGAGGGAGAGCGAGATCTGGTACAGAAAATGCTGCAATAGTTTAAAAAAAAACAAAAAACACCATGAACTCAAAGATGCACGAGATATTTTTGTTTGTTCTGTGTGCTCTTTTAACTTATTTAAAGGCATGAATATTGTACTTGTGTAAATGTTGGCACGTGGCTTTGTTTTTGTACGAGAGGAGTGAAGGCTGATTACTAATAATTGTTTCTCAGTTCTCTTAAAACTATCACGGGCAACTTCCTCTAAGATCAGCTCCGAAACAAAACTGAGAAAGCAGAACATTCAAAACACGGCGTCTGAGAGAGTTTCACCATTATTTAAACGTTCCTTTGGTTTGCTTTTAACCAAATGCATCACACTCACCCTGGATTTGATTCTGGACAGAGTAAGACAGACACTGCTCACAGCTGCAGCGTTCTGAAGCTGGAAAGTCTCCAGACACTGTGCAGACAGCAGATCCAGTCTGGACTAGAAATTAGAGCAACGTGAGAGAAGATAAGGCTCCACACTTTGAATTCGGACATTGGAGTTGGCTATATATATATATATATATATATATATATGTATATTTGTATAATTACTGGGTATGTTTAATTCTGCAGCACTACTAGTGAGACCGATATGTCATGATCTTTCATCTGTTTTGATGCTAGAAAGAATCCAGGCTTTACTGCAGAGGCTTGTGCTGGGTGCACACACTCACGTTTCGCACAGAGGACGATGACGGCCACCAGCAGCACCAGGCAGACTAGGCTCAGGATGAAGCAGGCTAGACGGTACATGCGGATGTTCCCTTGAGCCTGTTTGTCTGATGAGGAAAACACCAGCTGGCTGTCAGTGAGAGGTTTCTATAACAGATAAATATCCAGGCTGCAAAAAGACCTTTCGCGCCTACCTTTCTCCCCTTCCAGATGAACGGATAAATTTGCCCCAGCTTCATCTTTTTTATCTGCACCGTAGGTGCGGCAAAATTTGATGTACATAAAGAAAAATGTCCTGGATTGTCGAGGAGACTGCTATTGCCTGTCCTGCTTCTTTTCCTGCTGACAGAGCGAGCCATCTGACTCCGCGCAGTTTTAAGACGCCTCTTGTCTAGTCACCATAGCAACACATCCTGCAATGATTCCTAAAATATTCATGGAGCACAAGGCTTAGCTTGTCCTTGCATTCTCGAAACTTTTGTTTGTCTCTTTAAAAGAGCGAGTGTGTGCGTATGTGGGAGTCGGTGGAAATGATAAATACTGGGAACTTGGCAGCCATTTTCCTCCAAAACAAGAGATCTGAGTCCTTGTAGGAGGTCATCTGAGGTCAGAGCTTTCAGAGACACAACAAACGGTCGGCACTTACTTGAAACATATCGTGTAACTATAGCGAAGGGGAGTCAAACCTGCTCAAATCATGTGTTAGTACCATTTAAATCACACGGTGCCGCGCTGTGTCGCTTTGTTCTAAAACAGTCTGAGTTGTGTCTCTCAAAGAGTTGCTGTGGTATTGTTAGTGCTGAAATACTCCAACTACAACTGCGTTATTATACTCTGGCATTTTCTACCGTGCCAAAAGCAGACTTTATCACTAATAATACTAAAAGTGTCTCAATTCTCTTCTAATATTAAAAAAAAAAAAAAACAGATTCATAAGATGGAAGCAGCTTCAAGAATTCAGACATTTTTTTCATTTGAACAAGAGATTGTCCATATAAAATACAAACGGTCAAATGTATCTGGAAAAGTCTTCAAAGATAACTTATTTTTCGAGCTGACATAATTCAATATGCAAAATACGCAAATTTTTAAGTAAAATAAGGAGGTAAGGGAAATGAATGGTCTGCGGTTGTTGTCTTGTGTCAGTGGGTCCCTCCACAGACCTGTCAATCATTTATAGGCGGTTGGCATGTTTTAGCCTCATGTGACAACTTTGGTTGAGCCGTTTAATTCCATCTTGATCACAGATGATATGTTTGCTTTTACAGAAACACGTGCTGCTGATCGACACGTGATTAATGTTTGACTTACACCATGATTTTTAAAGTTGTAGAACTAAATAATATTGCGCTGCCCACTTGGGTGAGAGTTGAGCACGGCTCCGTGTGCAATGAATGTCATGTTATGGTGAGTACAAATATAAATAGGATTAGAGAATGTTATTCAGGAAGGAGGCAAGTAAACATCATACTGTATGAGACAAATAAAACAGAAGCACCAAAATATATATCTCTTTTCCCTGTTGTCAGAATTTTCACTCTTGTCGAATTCTTTCTAAGCTTAGCTGGCAATAAATGCAAATTCTTCACTTCTATATATTCTGTGTTTCACATTGCAGATAATATTTATACGATTAAAATTTGAGAATTCCCAGACATTTTTTTAATATATATTCCTTCTCTAATTTTTTTTACCTTTGCAACTTTCAAATTTAGAATACGTTTTATAATTTCTAGTTTTAATTTATATTTCCAAATAATTGGCGTTCACTTGAATTTCTTAAGCTCCTACGATTTAATGGTTTTGTGCTTATTCCATTTGTCTTATTAGTCTTTCACGAATGTGTAGCATGAGTGAGCTCAACTGACTGCACGCACTGTAAATGCAAACATCAAACAAAATGTTTTTTTTAAAGTACAGAAAACTGCTATCCAAGCAGTTTTGAACACTGAAATATTTCAGTAATTTAATGATTTAAAAAAAAAATCCATTGTTTTCATTTCATGATGTTAAAAACTATCCTTGACGTGATTATTTCGGTGACAACATTACAGAAAAAGTAGCTGGAATCTACACTTCATCAAATACAATTACTGCTGCTTGTAAGTTTGGTGGGGCGTTAAAACTGTCACATGATTACTGACTGCAATTATTTATATTCCCCCCTTGACGAAACTGAATTTGAGGGAAGAATACTCAAGCTGTCAGGGCTGCAAAAGACTCTTTTCTTTGTCTTGAACAAAGAGGCACAAGCATGTTGACATGTGTTTTCTTTTCAGGTTGACATTAAAGATACAAGACTCACCATTTTCAAATGAAAATGTAGCTTTGCTTCTATCAGGCAAAGAAACTGCATAATGCGCCTCTGAATAGACATCCTCCGGTGGTTTTTGCAGTTGAGAGTAATGGTCTGGTTCCGCTTCCTCTATAAGATTCAAACATGTTTAGGAGGAATTTATTCAAAGACAAAAATGTATCTTAAATGTAACTTTTTTTGGTCAAGTAGTAAGCAAGGCAACAGTTGGCTGGTTTGCATTTCTGGTGACTTTTTACTCTACTTTATACTACTTCTACATACTTTACAATAAAACAACTGCTATGAGTAATGTCCAAATAACTGACTAGTAGTGTGCATACAAGTCAAAGTTTCTTAGACCTTCAGGTTTGGCCTCCTGCAGTGGTTTACTCGTTCCTTCATCCTCTTCTTTCTTCTCCGTCTCCGTAGGGATCTTCTGCATCTCCATGGCTTCTCTGTTCTGTTTCTTTCCTTTCGATTTGTCGGGCTTGTTGACTAGCAATGACGTGACGAAAGTAGTTCTCATGCAGACGCAACAAGACAAACTTAAGCTACAAAATATTCTGACCTCAAAGTCCATCAACTGTATGACTCACGACTATACACTTCCTCAAAAAGACTGTCGTCCATCTTTATCTTTCCCCAAACCGTAACTCCTGCATATACATGGTAAGAAAAGGACATATATATTAAGTGTATGACCAAGCTTTTCATCTGGAAATCAATATTCGGTAATTATGATACAAGAGAGAGAAAAAAATCTTAAAAGCGGTGATGTAAACATTCTCACGGATATCCTTTTTTTTTAAATGGTTGGTATTTTATTTTGAAAAGTAACAAATCACAAACATGCACTTTCATCTTTATTTGCCACAAAAGTTTATGATATTAATTTACAAAAAAACAGAACTATTTGCATTAAATACAGATGAGAAAGATGAGGAGAGCTCTTTCATGATCATTTAAGACAACTTCTGTTTCCATTGCATTTTTTTCTTTCATTCTTCCTCTTTTTTTGTCTTTCACCAAGTACAAGATCAAAATAAGTACAAGTGTGCATACATGAGGAGAGCTCTTTCATGATCATTTAAGACAACTTCTGTTTCCATTGCATTTTTCTTTTTCATTCTTCCTCTTTTTTTTGTCTTTCACCAAGTACAAGATCAAAATAAGTACAAGTGTGCATACACGCGTTCCTCTTATCCCAAACCACTGACAAAGATAATCACACCTTTTTGCCTTATCCGGAGCATTCCTTCCACCATGTGCTTACTTGAACAACTAATATAGAGAGTAATAATAATGGCATGAAGCATTACAGACAGCCTTAGCTCTTTATCCTTATGTCTCGTTTTCTCCTCTCTCTCTCTCTCTCCCTCTCTCAGTTTAGTGTCCCTCCTCAGGCACCGTACACACTCTCATTACTGTAGGTCATGTAGAGGAACAAATCTTCTTCGTGATGCTCCTGCAATGCAGAGAATAAAATGCAATTCAGCACGACATGAATAAGTCTTCGCAGGGGCTGCACAACTGATTGCAATATGGAATACTGCAAGTTGTCAGTTGTACGAAGGTGCGACATTTGTTTAAGGTTGATGCGTACGGGACAGTGAAATATTCTGGTTGTGTAATGATTTCCTGTCTACACATCATAATCTACATATTGTGGTCATTGTGTGATGCCGATCCCAACCAAAATTGTATTATAAACATTTTCCATTGATTTTTCAATAAAAATGAGAACAATGAGAAAAATATTAACATTCCCTCTAATATTGTAAATCGTATATCAATGTCAGTTCAAATAACATGACAGGATATCAAAATCAAGCAGCTCTGAATTAAAACCCAACAATCCAGAGAACAGAACTATTTTCTGAAGATGATTCATGTAAGACACTGCTCTTCTGAACTTCCTAAACTTGAACAAACCAACACCCAGAAGGACTTCTTTAAAAATTTCTGCAAATTAATGCTTCTTTTTTCCAAAGCCTTCATTAAGCTCTAAACACGCAAAGTGCTATTTTTTGGGTGTTTGACACCTTTATGTGATAAGTAATGAGAACTCTAGCGAGCTGTCGGTCAGGTCCAAAAATCAAACCAACTCCTTCATATGAACTGTTTGTCTCGTGGTTGAACTGTGAAGGCGTTTCTGACACGATGAGGAAGTCTGAAAAAACATGTTAGCACAAGAGCTGACACTTGTCTAAAGGAGAAAAAAAATTACTAATAAAATAACTACCAAGTCTGTATATTTCTTTGTGCTCTCGCTTGTCAAATGCCTGTACGAGAGAGAGCATGACACTGTGTTTGTTTGTGTTTTGGTGTGAAGTTGCAGTTACCTCATATACAGCGGAGAGGGGGGAGCTGGATGGGGGGAGGGAGTTGTTGACGAAGAAGAAGAGAGCCTCCTCTGGTCTCAAAGACACACGCTGGCGGATCAGGAAACACAACTGGCCCACTAAAAAAGGAAGGAGAGCAAGATGGTCAGCAGGGTCACATGCTGGCTTCATTTCATATGATGAGGAGAAAGAGCCAGACAGAGGAAGAGAAACAGAAAAAAAAGAGATATTCTGCTACCATCAGATTCAAGCAAATAGAAACTTTTATTGAGTACATATCATAGCAATGGTCACCAAACACAGTGTAACATTTACCTTGTTCTTTTTTGTTTTATGAGAGCGCACAAGCATGTCGACAGGCTAACCACCCCACTGGTTTGATGACTTTTCTTAGTTAGGTTGTTACCTCTTGGTGTAATACATCTAATTTCAAAAGAGGCCTTCTCACTTTATTGTGTTTATTATCCTCTGTGATTTTGAACAGAAGTATAACCACCATCTGCATCACTGACAGCAGTTTATCCTTCCATGTTTAGTTGGTGCTACAGCAGCAGCAGGCCCCAACAAGTCAGCGGAAACAAAACTGAGAAACCTGCCAGCTTACAGGGTAACGTTCGCAGCAGTGTTGAATGGGAGAATCTGATTTACACTTCTACTGTTTTGAGGGGGTTTAACTGTGTGTGTGTTTGGTTTACCTGTTAGATCGGAGGGCACCAAGTATTTCTTCTTGTCCAGTTCAGGAGCTCGAGACCTCTGGGCCCTCTCCACGATGATCTTGTTAAATAAGCAAAGAGTAATCAGCCTTATGGTGTGAGTTGTCAGTCTAATGAATCTAATCAATCAGTAGGGGGGGGGGGAGACAAGTGTGTCATACTGACTGGTATCTTATCAGGATGCTTGGCTCGGACCCTCTCTCCCTCTGCTCTCCTCACCTCCAGAGGTACTGAACGCTGATACTGACTCCCCATCTAAAAGCATCACAGGGAAAAAAACTGAAACGAAAACATCAAGTTCCCAGCAGCAGTGTCACTTGCTGAAGAATGATGTCACCAACCGGTGAATCGTTTGAAAGACAGTTTTAAAGATTTTAGAGGAGCAGGACTTCTCCATAACTGTGACAAAAATAAATAGTTGCAAAGATTTATATTCTATTTCAACAGTCAATTTATGCTGATGAATAGAGAAATGCCAAAAGGAAGTTGAGAGTTCAAGTTTCACAGCTATGTAAATATAGAAGGCACACACTTTGTTTCTGCCTGGTTTTAGAAAAACAAGAAACGCAACATCATTTCTCATCCATCAGTATCCAACTGAAAATGGAGTGTCAGATTACAATTTCCATCTGTTTGCTCCAGAATTTTTTGGATTATACTGTATTGTATTCCCATTTCCCACAATCTTGAGCTCATCCTGTCAAAAATCCGCAAGAGGAGTAGGAACTATTTCCTAATAATGCTGGACCAGGAACACCAAAAAAAAAAAATATATATATATACACGTTTGAATTCCCAATACAATGATGTGTGTGCTATTACAGCAAAGGTAACAGTTAGCTGCTGTGCAAAAAAGGCTGGAGCTAAAATCGTTCTTCCACAACCATGTTGACCAACCACTTCTGACGGCCACACTCACGACTGTTCTGTTTTATTCGCCTCTGTGCTTTTTTTTTTTCTGTGGTCAAGCTGACACCGACATCCTGGTCAGCGGTGGTAAAGGGGGTCACCAGCGAAACCAGGCCACGTCATATTTCACAATAGCTAACTCGCCTTCCATCGAGAAAGACACGCATTCCTAGCAACAGCCACATCTGGTTGTGTCAGCAGTATCGAAATTAATTGTTTAACGGTAATAATACAACGAGAGGAGACACTGTTTTTCCCAGCACTAAACAAAATCAGCTCCTCACGCCACTTCAAAACGGAAATGCTAACAACTGACGCTTACAGCTCAACAAGACGTAAACGTACCTTAAAAAGGCGGCAGAAACGAGTCCCTCTGAATACAGAACACGTAATATGCTCCTCGGATCCCTCCGGATTTACAAAAACGACTTTACTGAAAAATTAGCCTTCAAAATACAGTCATGCCGTACAAGAACGTGATCAATTTTAAAGATGTCGACCGGCCTAGTACTGCTCCACGAAAACAACAACAAATACTGCATGGACCGCCCACATCAGCCTTGACCAATCAGAGACGTGTATATTGATTGACAGCCTAATTGGGCCTTTCAGGGACGAGAATATGGAAGGCTTTTCTGTGCATTTGATTGGATTAATTTTGACTGTATCGCTGCTCCCGATCTGTTCCACGCCAACTCCAGCAGGCTCCAGGCCAGTGTGAGGTCACGCCTACGCCTCAGCTGGGCTACGTGCTCGAGTGCAGGCCTTTTTTTTGTCTATTAGTTCACTTTGTTCTGGAACATTTAAAGACCGTTTGGAACATAATCATGAACAAACCACAAACAAACAAACAAAACAAAACAATTTAAAAATACCCCACCACTCCAGTTTCTCCTAAAGTGTAAGCAGTTAACATGGAGATCTGCATGTAAATGTGTAAATGTGTAATCCATGAATATAAACCACCTCCCACAAATATAAAAAAGTAAACCCACAGTAATTATACAACTATTATTGTGTCTAGAGCCAAAGTGTCTGATTTGATTCACTGGTGTTTTGATTTCCAGGCTTTGCTTTGTTTTAGTGCACCAACGAGATAGAAGTGTCTAAAAATATTAAACAGATGGTACTTTTCAAAACTGTGTTCCCTTAGTATCACTCTGAGAGCACACAACTCACTGGACAAGAAATTGCTTTGTTAAATTTGGTCAAAAGCCCACAGATGAAATCATGGGGTCCTGCAGTCTGCACACTGCTCACTGCTGGAGAAAAAACAGAGCAACTGGCTGATGGCAGTTTATCCCAAAATAATTGGAATTGGATGCAGCATGTGTGTGTGTGTGTGTGTGTGTGTGTGTGTGTGTATGTGTGTGTGTGATAAGCTGACAATCATCTCAATCAATCTCAGGAAGACCCGAGACGCCATACAATCCCAAAAAACACGTTGCTTAGCATCCCCTCAGTTAGAGACTGAGTGGCCTTGATTAAATTGTGGCCTTCTGGTTCTGGCCTCAGGCACCCTGACAAAAAAAAAGTATGTGCTGTAAAAATGACAATTCTTGCTGTAAAAGTGCAATATACATAACAAAGAAAATGACCAAAAGCCACAATGAAAGAAGGACATCTCAGCAAAGACAGGGTTCAGTGTGATTTGAATCTGGATTTATTGAAATGTTCCCACTGTTCAAACTTTCTCTGTACACGTTACGACCCTTTTGAGATGTTGTACATTTGGCGTATAGTCTGTCAGGTCTCCTGCATGCAGGGGCCCACTTTTCAGTAGACATGCATCATAAAACTCAACTTTTAGATTCTGTTCAATATACACATAACACGATCGCCACAAAAAGTGATTTCTCTTTTTCTAAAAAAAAAAAAACACCAGTCCATGGATGTATTATAGGAACACAAACTTGTTTGTAGATAACATTTCATAGAGGTCCTGAATGTTTTTCATGCAGGCTTTGACTACTAATGTATCACACTCAGGCAGCAGAGTGTTCCACCGAGACAACAAGTGAGACAAGCAACCCTGAGATGGATAGCGTCTTACTTGCTGCAATCGTGAACCGAAAAATTCCCGTTTGGAGCACTGAACGTGCACCCTTATCTCTATCCAGCTCACAGCTAGAAGAAAAAGAGTTCCGATAAACAATGGTGCAACCTGGACATCTTTCTGTTGAGTTACATTCATACAGCTGCTGTCGCTGTTGTAAGTTTGAGGGCATCTGACAGATTTCGTTGCCGGACTCTTGAGTTGCTGATCAATTCCAGATGTGACTCAGGCACCCATCCGCGATGCCGATCAGACAATCTGGTCCCCTCTACCCAACCTGGAAAAATACAGAAGCCTTGTGTTATTGACCTGAATGCTTGATTCTCTACTAGGACAAGGTTCAGAGCAGATCTACAATCAGCCGAGATGGGTTACATCCCCGGAGGGAACTATGACAAAGGCTTACGGTCACTGCTTTGTTGGTGCACCAGTATGATGTCCGCTTTTTCTAATGACAGCTCATCAGGCTGCTGGGCCACAAATGCTCGGATACACTGCATCTGTGGGAAATCTGAGAGCGAGAGAGAGAGAGCGAGAGGTCAAACCTACAGTCATAAAGATCAACGTAAAACCAGAAAAGTGGAAGAAAACTTTTTTTAAGCCTTTAGCCAAACATAGTCCATTCAAGTCTTTTCATTTGCTGCCACTGAGAGAGTTGTGTTCAGAGCCATTTGACTTTCCATCAGAATATTTATGCAAAAACTACAGGGCTAATTTTCAGGGGTGTGAGGGCGTGGTATGCTTCAGGGAAAAAAGTTTTGGGCAATTCCCTTAAACATAATTGTATTT
Source organism: Aulostomus chinensis (assembly GCF_037954235.1). NCBI lineage: Eukaryota > Metazoa > Chordata > Actinopteri > Syngnathiformes > Aulostomidae > Aulostomus > Aulostomus chinensis. Next base: position 9,781,434 of record NC_141330.1, on the reverse strand, counting down.
TTTCACAGGGGAAAGAGGGAGGAATTTCATATGCACTTGGACATTTGTCTCAGAGGACATATTTGGACTTGTCAAAGCAGGAGAAGCATGGCTTCAGCCAGCCAGAGGGCCCTCGGAGCACGCATAACTTCACCAAGGCAATGTGACATCATCCAGGCACAAACTACAGTACTCAGCCAACCCAGTATAAAAAAAAAAGTGCAATGTTAAACAAATTGCACCAACATCGTATGGGTTTGTCCTCGGCCCGGACTTTGGTGAAAATTAGCCTCGTAGTTTTGACCTAACAGACAGAAAATAAACAGCACTGGTCGCATAACCTCCACGGTGGGGGTTATCATTTAAATGATCCCTCCATTTAATTAAGTCTCAGAGTGGATGCCAAGACTTGTATTGGCTCACTAGAATGAAATGAAATTCAGCCACAAATATACTTCACTAATTTCATCTATGCTTTTTCTGCTGTGACACATCCCTGCAGGGTGTTCCTCATCCCCCTCACTATAGAGAGAGGTGCATCGAGGTGTCAGACGTCTTCGTTCTGTAATTGACACGTTAATCAAAAGAAAAAGCACGCGACATGTTATAGCCTAAATGAGTGATGACACTCTCAAAAGGCAGGAAAAAAACGCACGTGTAATTAAAATGACAATAGTCATGTTTATGTAAAATTGTCAACTGTGAAAAATGTTAAATTTGCCTTTTCACTGTCAGCCTCATGTCTACCATTTAATCAAATTAATTTTTTATTTTAAATATCTAATCAGATTACACACCAGTAACCCTTTGTTATCAAGTTCAGACTTATTGAGAAATGAGTTGGTCAGGTATGCGCTTGGAAGGCGGTTGGCTGACGCTGCTGCATCCACCACTGAGCAGAAAGAAGCGTCAGCCAACCGCCTTCCAAGCGCATACCTGACCAACTCATTTCTCAATAAGTCTGAACTTGATAACAAAGGGTTACTGGCATTCGCCACGTCACTGAGACACAAGTGAGCTACAAGCTATTTTCGATATTCGGCTGTTTGTAACCACGTGCTACCAGACCCACCATATAAACAGTACACACTGATTTTGTGTTTCCATGTTTGACATACAAGAGTGAAAGCCACGCTGCAATTTTACACGTGTTCCAGATGTACCAATTAATTTCATGTAACAATCAATGATGATCAAGAATCATTCACCTGAGTCCAAAAAGCTCTAGAATGGCTTTGCAGTTTGTAACTGAAAGCATCCAAAAAAAAGGAAGCATAATTCACCTTGTGCAGAGGAAAAATCTATTTCAGGATGAGGCCGGGAGAGAGCAGATATCCAACGTAGCTTATCACTCCTGGAAGGAAAAATTCACAAAACCCCCTCAAAAAAACCAAACTGATATCACAAGCATGGAGACACCCTGGAGTTCAACCATCCATTGTTATTTTCTCAGTCTCTTACTGTGTGTCAGTCCTTAGTAGCAGGGATTTGTGTGCCATGTGCAGCCTGAACAGGTTCTTCTGCAGTGAGTGAAGTTTGACTCTGCAGTTCTCTGCCCGCAGCTCAGATACAGGAGCGTGGTCTATTACCGTGAATCTTCCTCCTCTGGAAGAAGCAGACAGCATAAAAGCTAACGAGGGTGTGGGAGGAAACACCCAGGATGATAAAAGACTGCAGATATTAAGTAAACAGGACGCAGGAAGTCATCATGAAAGAGTGGATTTCTCCGAAGTTAAAACATGAGGAGTGCGTTGACTCACTCTTTTTGTTGTGAAAGCAGCAGGTAGTCGTTGAATAGGTGCATGTAGATGTTCCTCTCTGTATCTTTTAGAGAGAAATCCATCAGTTCAGTGACGGGACCCTCTCGCACCAGCCTCCGAGACTGACTGATCAGAGGAAGAGTCTGCGGCACACAAACACACAGCACACACACACGTAAGGTTTCATTTCAAGTACAAAGTTTCACACTACGTATTTAAAATAAATAGACTTATGAAGCAATCTTCACTCACGGTTCTTGTCGCTTTTTCCAGAGCTCATAAATACAAGAAAGTCATGTGATCACTGAACACATCACTTACCCTGCACTCAAAGTCCACCTTAGCACTGAGGGACACCAGTGACTCGATGCTTTTCATTTGAGAAATGCTGTCGTTACTCTCTTGGATCAGCTAGAAGAGAGAAAAGTGACAAACATGACAACAGTCCAGAGAGATGTAGACTCAGTGACAGCGACATTCATGGCGAGAAAGAAATCTTACTTTCTCCAAAAGTTTCAAAGCTTTGATGGCCTGCAACTCCTCTGTGGTACCAGGGGTCGTTCTCTTCACGATGTTCTACACAGAAAAAGTGAGTTTTTGTTTTAATGAGAGAAAAGAGAGACAAAAAACGAACTATAAACTTTCGATAAATAGATCAATCAATTACTACACACACCTGCACCAGAAGCTTAATTCGTGTAATTCTTTGAAAGGGAAGGACGAGGAAGGAGCGAAGAGGAAGTCTCTGACAAACGGGACTCCTCTCTAGTTTCTCTACAATCCGCTTGAACCCTTGATTCTCATTCCTGAGGGTCAGAGAGAATTTGAGTGAACAGATACAATAAAAAACACAATTAATTAAATAAAACAGCATGAGTGACTGTTATCTCTGGTATCGAAATGCTATCAGTAGCTTACATGAGTCTCTGGTAGGTGGCGTCCTGATATGACTGGTTGGTGAGGTAAGGCACATAAACCATTTTGAAGCGCTGACAGTGTCGAGCGATGATGTCACACACTGTAAAGTGCATGATGTTTGATTCCAGACGCTCCTCCAGCTTGGATAAGAAACTAAAAACCATTACAACAGTTTAAGTTAATTTCCCTACAGCATGAACGTTTTATCGTCACGTAATGTTTGTTTCACTGCAGATCCGTGTGTTTTATTCTAAATCAACGTGTGTACATATAAATGTAGATCAGCTGGATATTGGATTCGATGAAGAATCATTAACATGGATGACCTGTGACTGATGGCACGAACATCTGCCAGCCTGGAAAAGAGCCAGTTCCGATCCTGGGTGGCCAACAGCGCCCCCAGCTGTTTGGACTTGACAAAATGCTCAACAACAATATCCAAGCTGCGGCAGTAGGATGCCTCTGAGGTCAGAACTTCAAATCTCACCTGAGGCAAAAAAAAAGAGAACGCAGGGGAGAAGATTAGGACAATGAACAACAGATGGTTATGTGGTAAAATAAAGCTGAAATCATGGTTGAGAGCCGCTGTGGCATTTTCAAAAGAATCTGACTGGGGGGAAGATTTCACAATAAGTGGAAGACGTCCATCTGTGTAACACTTAACAGGGAAATTCCTGACTTACTGGAGACGGGCAGCATTTACACAACGTCTTCTTGGAAAAGGCAACAGTTGGAAGCAGCATTTGAAGTTTGAATCATTCATGTGACGTGTGAACAGCTGATTCAGATATGTAACGTTTTCAGTTAATGTCAGAGAAGCTGCTGGTATGAAATGAAACCTAAATCAACCTTATACAAAAAAAAGAAGCATGAATTTTTATATATGTAATTTAATGCAATTTATTTTTCCCCTCTAAAATATCATGAAATTAAAACAGAAAATGAAACATAACTGTTCTGCACCAACTGCCTTGAGAATTTCCCTGACAAGCATGGTGTTCCAGGATATTCAAAGTTGTACACAGTGATGAAGAAAGTGAAAAATGCAAGAGGAGGAAAATGTTAACTACATTTATCTATGCAAAAATAATATAAATAAATGAAATTCTAGTATAACAGGCATTCATTCATTTCAGCTGTGCATTTGCCTGAATTTCACTGAGAGCAGGGGTGAAGTAATTATAATGTTGGTGACCGTAACTACAAGTGGTTTGTGCCAGTGAATAATGACAGATGTCACACAGGCGACAAAAGAAACAGAACTGCCATCAAATGAT
>NC_141330.1:9032500-9172500 GCF_037954235.1 Aulostomus chinensis | reverse complement strand
AACAAAGACTCAGATTATGTGTCCTTTAAACCTTAACTGGTTTGATGCTACATGTCGTGCTGAAGTGGCTCCGGTCACCAGGACAACAGAAGACAGCAGTAGTGTCGTGTGTCACTCACCGCTGGGCCTCGGCCAGCTTTTCCAGACGATATTTCTCTGCCTCTGCAGGCTTCTTGACTTTAGCCTCCAGCTCCTTCTCCCTACGGCTGATCTCCTGCTCCTGCAGCAAAATCTGCTGGGAACGCTCCACCACCTGGACCTGCATCTTCTCCTCCTCAATGCGCTGCTTGGTCTTAGCAACCTGCGGAGTAGAACACCAAGAGAAAGGTCATTCAAGCATTCAGCAAGTACCTGGGATCTCTGTGCTGATGCTGTGGTGGATCTGCAGGCACCAGCTGAGCAGGGACACCAGGCCCAGCCAAGTATTCATTAACACAGTACAAAGCGCCGTACCTGGAGCTGATAGGCCATCTCTGACTCCGCCTTCTTGGTGTTGACCTCAACATCATAGGCTGACTTCTTCAGCTCGTAGTCTCGCTGGGATTTTGCCATCTCGATCTCGTTCTTGTACTGAGCAGACACCTTCTCCTGCATGGCTTGGGCCTCCTGGATGTGGAAGGAGGTACAACAAGAAAAGAGGGATCTTTTTCCACTATGATCATCAAACTTTTATTTTGAGATTTTTTTTTAAATTGGGAGTTTGAAAAGAAGGTCATGTAACCCTTTCCATTAGGAAGAAGTTACAAAAATGTTGATTTTGCTGTGTCTAAATCTAACAGGCAGAATATCAGGAATAAAAGACAAACAAAAGGTCATATTTTACCCTGATGACAGCATCTCGTTTGTACTGAGCCTCTCCAATCCTGGCATCCTTCTGCACCTGAGCTGTTCTGGCTTTACCCAGGGAGTGGAGGTAGTCCTGGGGGGGGGGCAGAAAGAGAGAGAGAGAGAGGGAGAGAGACCAGTCAAGTGGTATGACAGGCAGGAGCCAATTCAGACAAGACAGAAGAACAGTGGTATGGTTCCCACAGAGGCACTTAGGCCTAATTCACCACTAATGTACCGAGGGGTTGCAGACACCGAGTCAATAGCAATCACTGCTGGACTCCACAGGAAAGCAAAGACTAAAATCGTTCTTATAAAAAGCATCTTGGTGCTCAGTGACACCACAGCGTCCTGACGCCGTCGTCATCATCACAAGTACCTGATCATCATGAACATCTTTAAGCGTGTAGCTGACGACACCGATGCCCATGTTGACCAGGTCAGACGACGCCACCTTGAAGACCTGCTCGGAAAACTTCTTACGGTCCTGGTAGATCTCCTGGGCACGCGCAAATACACACACACACACACACACAGTCAGTCAGTCGAGATGGTATTGATCATACAGCCGCTGAAGCTTTTCCCTGAGCAGGAATTCTCAAGCAAAGTCACTTCTGGAAGCGAGAGTGCAGCACCTCGACAGTCAGGTGAGCAATGATGGCTCTCTGGTGGCCCTCCAGGGTCTCCAGTGCGATCTGGGCGATCTCCCCCTCAGACTTGCCCATGAACATCTGACAGGCAGTAGCTAACATCTCCTTGTTCTGACCTTGAATCTTCACCTGGAAACGAGAGGGCGTCACTCACTACGACATCCAGAGACAGAACAGGAACAGACATCACAACATCTCTGAAGCGGCTTTACTCTTTAGCTTTTAGAATCTATGAAAAGACGATGGGTACTGGAGTCCTTCTGGTAGTGATGAGTCAGCAGACTCGGCAGCTCTACCGGCTTTATGGAGGTTTAGCTCAACGCTGCTATTTCAGATCAGTCTCATTGTGTAGCGTTCAGCTCTGGCAGGCAGCTGCCATCAGAGGAAAATCACCGACACCAGAAATTGTTCAACATCAGCTCAGCACCAAACACTTGACAGACGCAGCTCCAGAGCTAAAGCAGGGCAAACGATGGAATCAGACACACAACCCCCCACATAAGGATCTTATATAAACTGGTTGTAACACGTATGTCAGGTCAATTACATATGTCAGTTGTAGGGTGTAAAATATTCTATCTAAATCATAGCACATTTTTAAGTGAAGTTAAATATTCTGTCAGATCTGTATTGAATTGCAGAGAAAAACACTGATTTAGGAGCTGCAGTGTTTCAGTCCTCAGGCTCTCAAAACCAACCTGAGCAATGCCAGTGACAGAGATGGGGACGCCATGACGGGTGTAGACTTTGTCACTCTTCACATTCAGTGTCAGGGTGTTGAGAGTGATTCTAGAAAAAAAGGATGATAACATCAATGTCAGAAAATAAGAAACTGTCTTTCAGAAGGTGAAAAACGAGTAGCAGAAAAAAAAAATCATAGTATTATATCATAAAATATGAGCATCATGTTAGAAACAAGAGGAACAGATGAGGCATTGAAAGCGAGTACAGAGCCAGACACAGCCGGAGGAAATTAAGTCAATTATCAGCCACTTCCTTAGAATAACGGCGAGTGATCCAGGAACACACAGCGTGTACCTTCCTGTTACACGGCAGCATCTTCTACTGACATCATCGCAGTATTTCTCTACCATCACAGGACATCAACTACGTGGTGCTTTCAGAACGCAGGACACCTGAAAGGGTGTTACCTCTGAATCTGCTGAATACACGGGAAGACAAACACTCGTCCTCCAGCAATCATTAGAGGAGGCGAACGGCCGAAGCCTGGAGAGAGAGAAGAGAGAGAGAGAGAAAGAGAGAGGGAGAGAGAGAGAAACAGAAGTACACAACTAATGCTTGTCAATGTGACTGTTTAGTGCAGACATGTTTTTGTATCTGAAACCATTTTTGAGAGACCACAGAGCTCAACAGTGCCCAGCTTGGTTCTGGAAGGGAAGCTCCTGCTCCCATCCTCCATCAGGAAGCTCATTACTGACTGTTACTAATTCAATGATTTTTCTGTCGTTCCTGGTGTAAAACTCTTGATATAGAGAACTCTTCCTGTGACTGATTAATCAGCTATCAGAACTTATTTCTCCCTGCTACAGGTATCAGGCCCAACAGTCCCACTGTGGTCAGGTCCGACTCCAACTGGGGCAACCTCACACTTGACCTAAGTCTACTGATTACAGCAGGCTGGGAAAGGCTTTCTCCGAATTTATGGCCCCGGCACTCATATCTCTGCATAATTTATGAAAAATTAAAATAAACATTAATTTTCAATCCAATGTTCTAACAACCACCCAGTAACATTAGCCTGAAGTGAAACTACTGTTCAAGTCCAGTCGTTCCACCAATTAGTCGGAGGTTGGGACGCTTACATCACAAACCAAGCCCACTTTACTGCAAACTGTTGCCCAATACCATCTGGTCATAAGACCTTATCACAACAATCACATGACACGTGTTCACTGTACCACTATAAACAAAATCTTCCTCCTTTGGTAAAAGTATCAGTCACACATCGCCGTTAACTGGGAGTAAAGTGGGAACGGTACTACAGCACTGGAGGCTCCAGTGTGTCATGAGCCAACAGGAAATATTCTGGATTTCACAACTTTCACTGACAGGTAACACCTGGAGGATTCAGTCTTACCAGACACCACCATGGCTTCATTGGGTCCACATGTGTAGAACATCCTTGCTGCTGTGAGGCTGCAAACAAAAACGGAGCCTTTACAAAACAGGCCACACTTTTAGCCGCCTAAACCTGTATGATATATCACATAATGCCTTCTAGTGAGGGCAACAACAACTTGTTTATTTCTGCACTGATGAAAGGGAAAAATCCACATCTAATTCAAAACGGCTCCACTCTATAAACGAAACGTTATTTTAAGCGCACCACCAGAGCCACGCCCACACACAATAAAAACACACCAAGATTGATATAAACACATATAAACACATGTGCTCAGACGCACACGTCTAAATCAAGAGTGTGTTTTGAGGGTAATGGATTATTTGAGTATCCACATACATATTTAATACTACCACTGCTGACACATGTCGATGTCATTCATTTGTACTGAAAGCCTCCACGTTTACTCCCCCCTCCTCATTTCCAACGAGCCCATTCCGGGCAGGCTTATTGGTTCGGACCACGACGACCAACAAATACATATATCAGCATTATTGACACTGTCGTTTCCACTGCAAAACAAAAACAAAAACAAAACACAAACTCCAGCTAGTTTAACTGTTTACACAAGTGTATCGTTCACACCGAAATGTAGCTAACATAGCTGCTAGGTAGCTTTTTAAAAGGCAGTAGAATCAAACGGTGCTTCGCGTCGAGGAGGGGAGGGAGGAGAGAGAAAAGCACTGCAGTTAATTAGTACGACCGAACGGCGAGAAAACAGTCAAAAACAATTCAGTTAAACTTACCGATATTAGTCCACAGTGGGGATAAACACTGGACTCGGTTGTATCCAGAGGTCAATTCTGTGTTTTCACGGTCAAGCAGCGGAGCTTTCCCGTCAACTGGTATGACAAAAATGTCTGTAAGAGAGGAAGTGAGCGTTGACCACTCCCATCTTTGTGGCATGCGCCATCTAGTGGTTTCTAGAGCAACTACACCCCATGTTGAAACCATCACTTGATGCGATTTACATGTTGTTGTTTTTTTTTAAAAGGACACATTTTCCTCACATTTTTACTAAAGACAAAGCCGATAAAGTCCAGCTGATATCCTCTAGAAGAAGACAACAAGAGGTTAAACGAATATTTGCAATAACTAAAAACCTGTTGGTCAACAACACTATAAAAAATACTTTAAATTGCAGGGTCAATAAAAGAACTGTCGGTATAATATGGGTGTTGGACAAGACTCTGCTGCACACTCTGAAGTATTGTATCATCTTATTTCACCGCAGGCGGTGACATGTTTTGATTCGAGAAAAAAGGCATTTAAAACAGGAAGACACAGCTTTCCAACTGTTAAACATGTGGGTTTTTTTTTTTTTTACATAAATTATAAATAAAGTCCCAGCTCAAAATGTTCTGCAGCCACAACACAATCACAAGACAAGTTTCTGAGAGTCAACAGCTGACAGGCAGGTCACAGGACAAGAGCTTGCGGCACTTAGATAGCGGCCCAACTAAGTTAAGTACATTTATTTTCACAGTGGAGGAGAGTTTCAGCTGCAGGTTTGACCAACTGAGTGCCATGAATAAAGATATAACTGGAATGCCCAACTCAGGGTAAGGACATGAAAACACAGAGACGTTACACTTCATTAATAAAAACAAAACCTGGAATCTATTTTTCTTTTGACTGCTAGTTTATTATATTCTTGTTGTCTGTGTCGGCAAAGTCGAACACAGCCTGATTCTAAATTCTCCCGTACTCATTTCAGCGATTGTTTGTGCAGCGAGTGTCATTATGCTGCAGACAAGAGAAGCACAAATTAAAGACGTGGTTCTGAGGATGGAATGGTTTAAAAAAAAAGGTGTTTTTGTTATGGCGGCAGCAGGTGGCAGTGACTTATGATTAAGTGACAAAACCGAACACAGCTACTTCAAATAAATAGAAATGACGTCTTGCAGAGAGCGGCTGAGTAGCATTCGGTCCTGAGGTCATGCCACTGTCTTCCTGTATGTAACAGAAGCTGCACACATGTAAATAAAAAGTACACAAGTATTATTAGTAGAATATTAAACTACTGGAGCAAAAATGCTGGTTTGGTCTCTCTGAATTATGTGATTAATGACATCACGAGATTATTAATGGTGAAGCATTATCGTGACAACATCATGTGAGGGGAGCTTGTTCATACTTTTTATCATGAAGTTGTCGTTGTTGGTTCTTTTTAGCAGATGAATCCGACGGTGTCAGGTCAAGGAAAGAAGAACCCCCCCCCCCCCCCCCCCAAAAGCTGTACATTTTTTCGTGACATTCCAGATCATTTGAACGAGCTAAATCTAAGTGCGACATCATTGGCAGCTGGAGTTCTTTCCGTTTTTCAATCCATGAGGTGTCTTCAGCTCTAACAAGCTGATACAGGTCTAGTTGCTTTGTCACTGAGCTGCCATGACCTGGATGACTCAGAATATTCACCAACCTGATATCTGAACATGCTTTTGAAGTGGAAGCATGCAGGGGCTTTCAAGTGCAAAATCAGTATTGTTAACAACGCTAGATGTCTGAAATACGACCCCAGTGACTATGTGCTGCTTTTTGTAAAAAGGCAAAAACGTTCCAAACGACCGGTTTAACCTTTAAGAAAATGTTGTTTTGTGAAAACTTGCAATGTTTTCAAGAGTGTAAAATCTTTACTGTAGCCTTGCTAGTTGGCAAATAAACGTAGCAGAGCAGAAGAATATTTTCCTCTGAAATGTAGAGGGGTGGAGGAAGATGAAGCAGCATAAAATGAAATACACAAGTAAGAGCAGCTGCTTTGAAATGAAGGACAGTTACTGTCCGGCACTGGTGGAGGCTGAATGACATCTGGTTCCAGTTTAAAAGCACTTATCAGTCATAATCCTCTGATTACATATTCCCTGAACATAGAAACATACATGTAGTTGGATGTTTCTGGCCCCAGCTGGCTCAGACCTCTGTCCATCTCCCTGTCTCATCACCACTCCCTGCTGCAGCGGGGCCCCTCCCCTCGACCCTGGATCAGACATCAGTCAACCAATCCCGACACGCAGCAGCTGGGGTCTGGGTCTAACCACGCCCACTCTCTCCCCCCCGCTCTGGAAACTCTCCAAGATTATAAAGCCATTGTCCAGCGGATACGCACAGATCTGCGGTCGGCTCCTCGTGTTGTCAGCTCCTCTGCTTCCGTCGTTTTACAACTTTCGCATCCACAATGAGGGAAATCGTGCACATCCAGGCTGGCCAGTGCGGTAACCAGATTGGTGCCAAGGTAAGAAAATACAATAAGCGAGAATTTATTCATTTGAAATCTTTCTTCTTGGTAACGTTGACGCCCCTGGCTCATTGTGCAGGAGATGCTCATTAGACGGAGTTGTAGGCTACGCAGCTGTTGATATCTCTGAGGACAAAGAACTCACTTGTGTGCATGAATAAAACAAATGTTCACATTAATCAACCTGAATATTGAATAAAGGTGACCAACAACGAGAAAATACCCCAAGTCAAGTGTTATATCTTCTTCTTGACGTTTACGTTTGTGTGTCTTGTGCACTGCGGTAACCGGGAGGTGGGTGTGGAGCAGCGGATCCTTCTCCGGTTGAAATAACGGAGCTCTTGTGTCTGGATGGGTTTTGTCTCCTCAACACCGGGCGTGTCTCCCCACAACCGTCCTCAAGACAATGTCTGCGCAGAAGAAGACCAAAAAAAAAAAAAAAGGAGAAAAAAAATCAGCCTATTCTTTACTTGTCAAAGCCCTTTAGTCAAGTGCGCCCCTCACTCACTCTCCTGGTTCCTTTGTCTGGCAAAGGCAGATAAAACTGGTATTTCAGACAATAAGAGGGGGCTGAGATGGGAGGTCTGATATTTTTTCTCACTGTAATGGATCAATAACCTTTATCGACTGGATTAGATTCCCGCAGGTAGCCTGTAGATGCAGACGGTGCCGTTGCAGCTGGCGAGAAACGGGAGCTGTGTGGCAAGGGTGTGGCATGGATAATTGGCTAAGCAGGAATTTCTCCTGATTGTTGATGTTCTGCGGGACGAAGGTGCATTCAGCAATTAAAGACCCTCATTCATTTGCCCGTGTGGGGGTGGATTAATGAAAATAATTCAATGCGTTTAATAGTTAAAAGGCCCAGTCCATCAGCCCCCGCCCGCCCCAGTCTGACAGTAACAGTCTGCCACTGTCTCTCTCCTATTATCATCTAGTTTTACAGCAGATGACGTGCTACAGGCAGCAGTTCAAGAAGGACTCTATTTAAGTATCGTTCAGAGACCACATTAGCAACGGCCCATATAGCAGAAGACATCTTGTTATCATTGTGATTATCATGCTCTCCTGACAGATATCTTGATGTCCAGGAAAACAGGGCCCTTCTTTGTGATCAATTCCTCCGCTAACCAAATTAGTGTGAGGGTGGGGGAGGAGGAGGAATGGAGGAAACAGCTGATGCTCAGTGGATGAAGTCACCGGGGTCTCAATTGACTTGCAAAGTGCCTTCGTCATGGTAGAAAAAAAACCCCACAATTATTGCTATTTAAATTAGATTTTTTTTTTTTTTAGCACAGTTACATCAGAAAGTACCACGTTCACTAAATCTAATAACCATTCAGGATTGACTGTGTATCTTTTTAACCTCTTTTTTGATGCATTTTTCCCCCCCAGTTAGGTAGTGACCCTGCAGTGTGGCTTCCCTTTATTTCCATTCCCTCAGGACTCATGGACTCAGATGTCCAGTGGATATGATTGACAGGGTGTCTGAAGGGCTTCATTGTAGTGAATTGGGGTCAGGGTGTGGCATCGCTTTCCCGCTTATTGTCCTCATTCTTTCACAATGATTATTTTCAGTCTTTCCTGATGGCCATCTATTGTGTCACCATCAAATATGTTCAGTTGCTTCTCAGTTATTTGTCCTTTTGTACTACGATATCTCCCTTTTTTTTGAGGTCACTCTGTCATTTATTTTGTTTAGGATGGTTTTATTTAAATGTCACTATATTGAGTTCACGGATGACTTCCAATCTCTTAAGTACTGAGCTGCAATGCAGCCCGCTTATCCAGATTATTCTAAATCCTCCTAATGCTGCTGTTTCCAAAAAATCAGAGGCTGTATAACCAAAAAATATGTCTAAGTTGGAGGATCACTTATGTGCTGGCAAACAGCTGCCTGCATAGCAAAAAGTCACGCTCGCTTATGGGATTTAATGGAACTGTTAAAGAGCCGAGTGGGGTCTTTAAAGAGAGAACAAGGCGTGAATACAGATCTGAGGACAATCAACTTCTTCAGTGTCTATTTTCAGTTTTGCCCACGGAGCGATCTGTAGCCCCTTTGTGCTTTTTGCATTTTTTCGATGACTATGGAAATTTCAACAGCTGCCTTGTATTAAAAGGGTGAAGATATGGTTTGGTTGGATTTTCAGCGGAATCCAGAAATGCAAACCCACTTTTTTCCCCTCCTTGTTTAAAGTCCCTTAAGCAGCATTGCTGACGGTTGATGTGTGCTTGCATTGATGGAACGGTCATGTGATACCTTCCATTTTGTGTCTGCAGTTCTGGGAAGTGATCAGTGATGAGCACGGCATCGACCCTACAGGAACGTACCACGGAGACAGTGACCTGCAGCTGGACAGGATCAGTGTTTACTACAATGAGGCTACAGGTTAGTTGCCCTCACTGACACACACTCAAGACCATGTTTAATTGTACCGATATATTTCCAGTTTAACAGTATATTCTGTATTATAACTTTGAATACATGTTGGGTTGGAAATTTAAAAAAAATTTGAATCCAAGTAGGAATTGATAAGTAGAATGAATCAATTTCAAACACTCCCCAATCCTAGATGTGAGGCTAAGAGGGGAATGATGAAACCTTATGATCATCTAAAACTTGTTCTTCTATTTTGGAATGAAGATGACAACCAAACCTGCAAGCGTGTGGTTTCCTGTATAATTGAGCTGGCCTGCTTTCTCTACCTTCTCCTTCTCTCTCGCTCTCTCTTGCGGAGGAGGTAAATACGTGCCTCGGGCTATTCTTGTGGACTTGGAACCTGGCACCATGGACTCTGTGAGGTCTGGACCCTTCGGGCAGATCTTCAGACCAGACAACTTTGTGTTTGGTAGGTGAAGTAAAACCACATTACTCAATGACCCTTGTCCTTCATGAACTGTGAGAGACTCACCTGTGCCTGTCTCCTCCAGGTCAGAGCGGTGCTGGAAACAACTGGGCCAAGGGTCACTACACAGAGGGAGCCGAGCTGGTCGACTCAGTCCTCGATGTGGTCCGTAAAGAGTCCGAGAGCTGCGACTGTCTGCAGGGCTTCCAGCTCACACACTCTCTTGGTGGTGGAACTGGATCCGGTATGGGAACCCTGCTCATCAGCAAGATCCGTGAGGAGTACCCTGACCGAATCATGAATACCTTCAGTGTGGTGCCTTCCCCCAAGGTAAGACAGCCTTGTGAACAGCATGAGAAATTTATTTATATAACGTTGGATCATGAAGCTGAAGATGTTCTGTGTTTTTGTGTCCTCAGGTGTCGGACACAGTGGTGGAGCCTTACAATGCCACCCTGTCAGTCCACCAGCTCGTAGAGAACACAGATGAAACCTACTGCATCGACAACGAGGCTCTTTATGACATCTGCTTCCGCACTCTCAAACTAACCACACCCACCTACGGAGACCTTAACCACCTGGTGTCCGCCACCATGAGTGGGGTCACAACCTGCCTGCGTTTCCCAGGTCAACTGAATGCTGATCTCCGCAAACTGGCTGTCAACATGGTGCCTTTCCCCCGTTTGCACTTCTTCATGCCTGGCTTTGCCCCCCTGACCAGCAGGGGCAGCCAGCAGTACCGTGCCCTCACAGTCCCCGAGCTCACCCAGCAGGTGTTCGACGCCAAGAATATGATGGCTGCATGCGATCCACGTCACGGTCGTTACCTGACAGTTGCAGCTGTCTTCCGTGGCCGCATGTCCATGAAGGAGGTTGATGAGCAGATGTTGAATGTCCAGAACAAGAACAGCAGTTACTTTGTGGAATGGATCCCCAACAACGTCAAGACCGCTGTCTGTGACATTCCTCCCCGTGGCCTCAAGATGGCTGTCACCTTCATCGGCAACAGCACAGCCATCCAAGAGCTATTCAAGCGCATCTCTGAGCAGTTTACTGCCATGTTCCGTCGTAAGGCCTTCTTGCACTGGTACACTGGTGAAGGTATGGATGAGATGGAGTTCACTGAAGCTGAGAGCAACATGAATGACCTGGTGTCGGAGTACCAGCAGTACCAGGACGCCACTGCTGAAGAGGAGGGTGAATTTGAGGAGGAGGCTGAAGAAGATGCTTGAATAAACAGTGTGAAGGTCAAGAGGTCAACGACATGAGGAAAAATAATCCACAACACAAGTAACCAAGGAGCCAACATAGTGTCAGCTTTGCTAGAATCAAACTAGAACATTAGATAACCCTTGTCATTTACTTCAAATAAAGTTGTCAAAGAAAAATTTGCCGTCTTTTTATTAACGCTTTCTTAAGTGATTGCCTGTCCCATGCAACCAGAAGTATATCCAACATTGTATTTCATTCACATTTTAAACAGTAAATCAAGACACTCAGGACGTAGACTAAGTAAATGGGGGCACTGACACGTTGATGTGCCGTCTCCTGCCGCTATAAAAATAACTGCTATTGCACATTATTACCCAGGGATGCATAGTTTCCTAAAAAGGGGGAAAAATCTGGAATCCTTAGTTCAGACATCCAGTCAACCAGATATTGGTGGAATATTATGTATAATTTCTAGAAATGGTTCTCTGCTTTGCAAGCACTGATGGTTAAGGGCGCGCAACCAATTACAATACAGGAGAGAGCCGCATCACCACAACTATCTAAGAACGTATGATTATCTCAATTTATAACCCAAGAAAGTGCTGGAATGCATTTCTTCACTGATAATTCCATAGCCTATATTCAAACCAATAGAAACTGCATCTGGATAATTTGGTGCAAAACAAAATTCCGAGGACCACATTTATATATATTCAGTTGGTTATAACCTACTGGTTTGTCTCCTCAGCACTGGCTCCTGTCCGCTTTTACATCACCACTGATCACCACTCCTACTTGAACAGCATGAGATGAGACCTTTTGGATGGGAGTCCGATCCCGATGTGAGCGACCACAGGCTGAATAGCTTTAGCAGCTCACCAGCTGAGGATGCAGGCAAAACCAGACACTCAAGCAAATGAATGAACAACCCTCCAGCTTCCTTAAAGGCATTCAGTGGCAGTCTGATGAGAATCCAAGGCACTCGCACAGATACAATTATTTTATTCAGTCACAGATGCAGCAAAAAAAATGCCCCTTGAAGATTTTTTTATGGCAATATCACCAGCACTATTTCTTGTCTGAGTGCTGGAATCCCTACCTCTTCCCCACCAATAAACCAAGTGATTGTGTAACTCCAGTAGAAAAAAATCAAACCTCAGACTAGGGCTTTGGCCTTGAAGGTGTAACATCTTGGGGAGTTAACCTTTATCCTTACATAATCTTCCATAATACTTTGTCAAAAAAGTGTTGGGAATAAACTTTTTAGAGGGAGATGCTGAGCAGCCCTGCCTCAGACTGTTCCTGGGGCCAAGCATGCTTACGTTAACCTCTAAATTTATCATGAAAACCTCACTCCATTTCTCCCTGCTGTCTTGGCTTGTTTGATTAAAATAATATTTCACCTTATATGTATTTTTTTCTTTTCAAGTACTCATAAATAGGTGTTTTGAACTTACAAAGATGTGTTTGTTGTTTTTTTTTTTAACCGCAATATCACTTCTTTGTGACTCCAGAATTTAGAGGGAGCCAGCCATGTATATTCAGCTTGAAGCTAACAGGCACCTCATGTCCACCAACTACCAACTGACCAGTATGATTCATATTGTCTCTTTGATAATTAGTTGTAATTTGATAGTGCCAAGCCTGACCAACTGGTGTGCCCAGTTGATTTGTGGTGATGGGTCACCATTATGGAGTGGCCATCTAGCAACTGAGGAGTCATTGGTTCGGTCCTCACTTCCCTGGTGACCATGTCAAAGTATCCTTGAGCAAGATACTGAACCCCTAATTACTCCCTGATGCCCCTGCAACAGGTGATGGGACAAGCAGAAGAAAATGAATGTATGAATGGATGGGTCACCATAAGCTTCAACCTCAATACACTGGCTGATCCTTTCTACAGAAAAGACTTCTTATGAGCTGTTTTTGCATCTACATGAAAGGGGAAAATACACTTGGTGAAGAATTAGTGAGTGCAAATGTGTTTAAAGGCTTTATAAAAACACGACATTTGAATTAATGATGGTGTTAAAATTACATTTTAAAACTACTCAGGGTTAAGACAGTCTAACAATAAAACGTGATCCATTTTGGAGCTGCAGATTTGGACTGACGGGAGGAGGTGTGTCCACATACACAAGTGTACGGCGGGAAAGTCGTAGTTCGACCCTTGAGATTCGATCCAATCAGAAACTTCTGAAATGAGCACGGTGATAAAACTGCCCAATTACATTACAGAAAATCGTGAGTGATGTTTATATTGACCAATCGCTTGCGCACACTTGGGGGCGTGGTTTATTCTCACCAGGAAAAGATTTGCAATATTTACTTTAAAAGCGAGAATTTCGAGGGTGAGTAGGATAAAACAAGTTTGACCTCATAAATTTTGCGAATTACATTATTGACGCCCATTGTAGTTTTCTAGACGTGCCTCATGAGTATTGGAAATTATTTCGTTTTTAAACCGGAATTGTTGACCGGAAGAACGTAGAGGTGATGGTGTTGTACCAAGGCCATGCTGGCACACAATCTGTGTTGCTCCCTCTATGACGTTATTTAATGCGGTTGAACTCTGACTCATAGCATTGACACACAAGAGAACGACAATCCTCGTTTAGAGCATGGGTTTCTCTTTGCTAGCGATTAGCTGAAATGTAACACAATGGCTAACGTTAGCTGCACGGAGTTGCCTAGGAACGTGCACCAGTTTGAAGTAAGCGTTGGAGGAGAAGTGGCTGGACATTTATGAATTTATCCGTATTTGTGCATCGCAGTCGTCTTGTCACCGGGTGAGAGATGGATGCCACGCAGATGATCTGTGACTCAATCTTAGAGTCAGACGAGGAAGAAAACGAAGAGGAGAATCAAAACAACAGGGGGCAACCATTAGCTAAGCTGTGCGTTCTAAAGAATGTGCACATCCCTGCAGCAGGTGAGTAGCTAATTTCTGCTGTTACATCCGTCGGAGCTGTCATCAACTGACCTGCATTTCCTTCTCCTTCACCCAGAGTTGCCCCTCTTTTTGGGAGATAATGTGCTTGGTCGTGACCCTACCTGCTCCCTGCCCTTGCCAGCACCCTCAGTGTCCAAGCAGCACGCCACCGTCAGTATCTCTGTCCACAGGAGAAAAGGACATCATAGGAAAGTGGATATTGAGGCTTTGGTTTGGGACTTAGGGAGCATGAATGGGACTCGCAAGGGCCGCTTAAAATTGACTCCTAATGTGCGTTATGCCCTCAGTGAAGGTGACCGTTTGGTGGTGGCAGACATCCCATGTCAGTATGTCGGCTGTGATTTAGAATCTTTGCAAGAGGATACAAGGACTCCTTCGGGTAACAAGGTCAGCGGTCGTAACAAATGTGTAAATGGAGGCACAGAAGCATCAGCGAGATCATCTCTTGATCTGGAGGACACGAGGAAGACTCCAGGCCAAAAGAGTTGCCTGTCCTTTGAACGAACTCCAACCCAGCAGCAGGGAACCCTGGTCCCAGAATCGGACTCTGACTCAGATGGAGAAAAACAGGGATGCAGAGACAACAGGCGCAAAGCTCTAGGTATGTGAATTACGTGAACACGTGAATTACTGGGGTATTTAAAATGCTATTTTGTATCTATCTAATGTTTTACAACTTTATTGGACCAATACAGTGTCAGATTCTGACTCCCATAAATCCAGCCCCACCTCTTCCACATTCTTGAGTCCCACAAACAAAATTGTCCCAGAAAGGTATGTTAGCAACTTTCCCCTCTTTGTTTAATGTATAACCCTCACATGACGAATTGCTCTCCATTTATTTACCTTCAGTATTACTGTGGGATGTGCATCTGAACTGAAATGCTTTTCTTCCACTGTTTGATAGTGAGGATGAAAGTCCCACCACACCATCCTCCTCTGCTAAAGGTGGGCCTTACAAACGTGTCTCCTTCAGCAAGGAGGAGCTAGACATAGATGTCAGGCGACAGCCACTTGAGAAAAAAAAGACACTCGAATTTTTGGATGACAGTGAAGAGGAGGAAGGAAAGGAAGAAGAAAGAGCAACATCAGGAGAGATGGCACTCGAGGAGAGTCGACAAGATGTGCTCGTACAGCAGAGAAGTGATGTCAGTCGAACAGGACAAGAGGAGTCGCCTGTGTCCACAAGAGCCACTGACATGATCCCCAGCTTTAACATGGACAGTGACACCGATGTGGAGGCAGAAGAGGAGGGTGTGAGTCCTGTGACTCTGAATACAAATCAGAAAGTGGATCAGCCAGCAGACACACATTTTAACACAGACGATGACACAGATGTCGATGAGGATGCCCTTGACACAGGCGCCACATCTGCGCCTTCTTCTGATGGCAGTTCCAAACCTCCTTGCGCTGTTCCTCCGGTACAGCCGGAGGGTTTCGCTCTGGACAGTGACACTGATGTAGAGGATGCTGATGTGTCAGACACTGCTGCAAAACCCACATCCACAGCTGACTCATCTACTTCAACGCAGCCAAAACATTTCCACTTCGACAGTGATACAGATGTTGATGAGGAGGAAGATGGAACAACTAACACGAGCTCTAAACCAGATGAACCACCCTCAAGATTGGGTTTTAAACCAATTGAATCTGAATCTGCCCCCGGTCCTCTGAGCCTGCACCCAGACAGTGACACAGATGATGAGGTCATCCCTGCCGCTGCCGCTAGTGAACCTCCGGTAGTGTCTGCCGTTACAGATTTACGCAACGCTACAGATGCAGGAGCAGACAACAGTGATACAGATGTGGAGGAGGATTGTCCCGCGGTTATGCCCGCTGCGGTTTCAACTTTGTCAGTCCCCCCAGACACAGATGAGGCTGAGTCCAGCGTGCTCCCTGCTGGGGTTGGAAACAATCTAGCTGAGCCTGGGCTGGACAGTGACACAGACGTGGAGGATGAGGGTGTAGACCTCGGTGAGGTGGGGAAGAATCAGATTCCTGACTTACCCAGAGAAAATACATCTGGGTTTAAGGCTCCTCTGCTGCAAAACTGCTCTACTCCTGTACAGTTGTCAGGTAATCAGTCAATTAGTACCATCTTATATGCCCAGTGGTCCATTCTTGGGCTGCACCGATGCAACAGCTGCATATATATATAGATAGATAGATAGATAGATAGATAGATAGAGATATTGGCTTTGGAGAGGAAGATGCTGTTCATAGATGTAGCAAATGTTTATGTGTTGATGTCAAAGATTGAATTAGCTGTTGTTTAGGAATGTGTGGAAATGTGTCCTCAAAGATGGTGTTGGGCTACAAGCCTTAAAACATATTTAAATACATCTTTATGATGAATTTAAAAAGGGGAATAAAGATTAACATAAACAAAGTCAAGTGTTATTGGCATCAGCACAGAATTTCAAAATCGGTGCATCCAGAGTGCACGTGTTATTATTTTAAGAACTTTTTTTGTAAATTAGAGGAGGTAATATTCGTCATCATAACATGAAGCATTAGCTTGTTTAAGTGAAATAAATTTTAATTTTGTTCTTTGTAATTTTCAATCCTTTTAGAAGGACACGTGGAAGAGATGGAGACTCAGGCCTTCTTTAGTCCATCTCAAGGTCCATGTAGACGTGAGTGCATTACTGTCAATACAGTGGAATTGATTACTCATAACCTTATCACTTCAGGGGTTTAAAGAAGGGAAATGTTCATGTTCTCCTCTGTCCTCCAGGTCCATTGACCTCTGCTGCATTACCCGCTCCCTGTTCAGAGAGCCTTGAGGATGAGGACTTTTTTGTGGCTGAAACGCAGTCGTTTGTTCCCCAGAACCGAATTTGCCAGTCCTCAGGTGACGAAAATGACCAACAGCCAAGCAGAGAAGGGTCTTTCCAGCTAGGTTTGTCTGACAGCAGTCACCTGCCGTGTCAAGCCCAAGCTCTAGCCATGGAGAGCACCCAAGCGTTTGCGGATCTGGAGGAAACCCAGGCATATTCAGCCATTTCAACAGCAGACAGATCCCCCCTTGGGCATGATTCAAACCTGGAGGCTACCCAGGTGTATGGAACGGAGGAGGAGCCTGCCAGTTGTCAAAAAATGTCTGCGAAGGAAGCTCAGGAAGATTTGGCTTTACAAGAAACACAGGCATATATTCCAGTGCCCCTTAGTGATTTAGAGGATGAAATTGAAGATGATGGGATAAAAAATAGCATTACTGCCAAGACTCAACCGTTTGACTTGCCTACTTTATCTGTTCCTACCCTGGCTGAAACCCACCTGGTGTGTGCGGTTGAGGAAGAGGAGAGATCAGCACCTGTTTCCTCTGTGCAACCAGAACATGGGAAGGCTGCATTCACTCACGAGAGGCCCCTCAGTGAAGCGCTGTCTGTAGCTGAAACTCAGCCTATGTGTGCAAGTGACGGTGAACACTTGATGCCAGGCCCATCTAAAAGAAAAGCCAAGTCTCTGCAGCTTGAAGAGGAGACACAGCCCATGAGCAGTTCTGACTTTTGTGCTGTCGGAACCCAGCCCATCGATGTAAGATCTGATGAAACTACAAGTGGAAATGAAGAAACTGAGGAGGATTCCATCCCGGTTTTACGAAAAAGAAAAGCAAAGATGTTGAAATATGAAGAGGAGACGCAAAACCTGCAAACTTTCATTGATCAAACTCAGCCTATGGATACATGTGAGGGTGAGGAGAGTAACAATGAAGATTCATTTCCTGGTCCATGGAAAAGCAAAAAAGCAAAGCAACTGCGAATTGAAGATGAGGAGAGTCAGACGCTTGTAAATTCTGAAATCTCTGCGGCTGAAACTCAGCCCATGGATACACATGAAGATGATGATGAGGACGACGTCGATGAAGACCCGACTCTTGGTGGACGGAAAAGAAAAGTAAAGCTGCTACATTTTGAAGAGGAGAAGCAGTCCCGCACCAGTTGTGTTGAAATAGATCAAACTCAGCCCATGGTTGCACTTGAAGATGGAGAAAGTGACGACGAGGACTCTATGCCAGGTCCACGAAAAAGAAAAGCAGAGCAACTGCCACTTGAGGAAGAAGAAACACAGTCTATCACAAATTCTGAGGCCGCTGCTCTTCAATCCCAGCCAGTGGGAACAAAAACAGCCCGACAGCCTCACAAAGGGAAGGACAAACAATCTGAAGCTGGAACCAGTGGAATCGGCGTCAGAGGTACAAGAGGGACAAGGGCAAAATTAAGAGAAGAGGAGGAGCCGGCAAAGGGTTCTCCATCCCCCAAGAGACGAACAAGAGGGAATAAACTTGTTACAACTGCCAAAGGAAGGAGAGGAAAGTCCAGGGCTGTTGAGAGCGAGGAAGAGGAGGAGGTAGAGCAGGTCCAGCCGGCGAGAGGTAGAAAATCTATGAAGCACCGAAGAGGTGAGGAAGAAAAACGTCTTCAAGTGGAAGAAAATGAGGAAGATGGAAATACCAGTAGGACTAAGGAACAACAAGAGGAGAGGAAGATCATTGAACAGAAAGCAATGACTCTGGAGAAAGCAGAACAGCAGGAAACTGAGAGTCAGCTGAAGAAGAAAGAACAAGAAAAAATAGAAGAAGAAAGATTACGAGAAGAAAAGGAAAGAGTTGAGAGGATTCAGGGAGAAAAAGAACAACTGTTGCTGGAAAAGAATGAAAAAGAGAGACTAGAGCATGAAAACAAGGAGAGAGAAGAAAGGGCTAGATTAGAGAGAGAAGAGAATGAAAGAATACAAAGAGAAAGAAAGAAACAAGAAGAAAAAGAGAGATTAGAAGCTGCAGAGAGGGCAGCAGAAGAACAAGGGAAGTGTGACAAGGAGAAGATGGAACAAGAACACCAAGCAAGACTCGAGAGACAAGCGAAAGAAAGAGAAGAACTAGCTAAAGAAAAGGAAGCAGCAGAGAAACAAAGAAAAGTGCAACAAGAAAAGAAGGAAGACGTCACTAATCTCGACGTGCCTGCGAGAGGTCACAGACCAGCCAGAAGAACAGTCGCCACCTTGGCTAAAACAAAACCTGAACAAGACTCAGTCCCATCAGCCACTGATGATGTCCCAGCAAGGAGAACCAGATCTCGCTCCAACTCTTCCAACTCAGTGAGCTCAGAGAGGTCGGCTTCGAGTGTTAGCACCCAGGGGAGTCGGGGGAGAGGAAGAGGAGCAAGCAAGAGCGGTGGGCCAGGCCAGGCAGCCACCCCCAGGGGCAGCAATAGGAGAAGGACAACGCCTGGACAGGGAGAAACAACACAACAGAACAGTAAGAATGTTTCTCCTCCAGGAACCCTTGGAACATCCAGCTCTTCCACCCCCTTCAGGACTGAGATTTCCTGCAGCAGCAGCAGCTCACAGAATAGAGGTAGAGGAGGCAAACAACAAGGAAGAGGTAGGAGAACAGAACCTGTGCCTGACTCCATTCCTCTTATCAACAGTCAGAATGATAAGACATCAGCACCTAAACCCTCAGCTAGAAGCAGGAAATCAGAGGTTTCCTCAAACCAGGAGAGGACAGACTCCCAGCAGGCTTCTACCACAAGGGGGCGCAGGCGAGCCAATGTAAATGAGCCCGAACCCACAGCTGTGGATGAGCAAGAACAGTCAAACCAGCGGGATGTTCATGCCAGTGAAGACTCTACTCTCCTGAATAGAAATGTCACCGGTAGAGGCCAAAAGATGGAATTAAGTGAGACTGTTGAAGCACCAGGAGGCCTTGTTAGTGATGACGCTAAAGGCAAAAGGAAAGGGAGAAAAAGAGAGTTGGAAGCAAATGCAGAGGAGGCCCAAACAAAGCCAGCTCAGGTAGAAGCCAAAGATGACATTCCTGCTCCTGTCCAAGCTAAGAGACGAGGCAGAGCAGTGGGGGGTCAGGGCAGCAAGGATGCTGAAGAATCTCCCTCTGAGACAACTGAGGAGGAGGTTGTTGTGAGGAAAGCCAGAGGTCGGCCATCAGTGGGCCAGAAAAAGAAGAAAGAAGAGCAGGAAGGAAGTGGGACAACTGACAGTTGTATTAACGCAAATACAGAGATATCAGAGGTAACTTGATTGAGCATTTAACAAGCATTGATAATTGTGTTGTATCAGACGTTTTTGAAACATCCATCAGACCAAACAGTAACCTGAGAAGCTGCTAATTGGTGTCCAGGAACTTCACTCTTGAGGAGGAAAGCTTTTACCTTTGTCAAGGTCCCGTTGGTGCATTCCCCTCTCATGAGTCAGCCCTCCATTTATCATAATGTACTTCAGCCAGTATCAGGGACAGTGTCTTTCCCTCTCTGAGCAGCAAGGGTAGTCCGACCCACTCAAAATCAGTTTTAATAACACTCGTAAATGAAGTGGTTTGATGGTAAGACAATCCCTTCCTGGTGTTATGTTAATGTTTACTCTCCCTGTCCTCAGCACTCTACGTGCTTTGCTCTGCACTCTTTTTAGGGCCTGAGCCTGGAGGCACCCCGGGGTAAAGACTGCATTAAGTTTGCTCATTTTGCTTGCTTTTCCTTTGTCATCCTCCTATCTCGTTTTGCAGCCTCAGACTCCAGTCAGTGCATCCCGGAAGCGAGGGGCTCCTGTCAGTTCCTCTCGTGTGGCAAAGACCCCTCGCTCCTCCTCCACTTCCCCAGTGACAACCAGCCGAATACGAGCTGCCAGCCTGGTCTTTAAGGTCAGTGTACGGGTTTGTTTTGTCTCAATAACAGTTTGGAAATATTACGTTGACCATTTTATGCGATAGGAACTTCTTCCTAATTCTTTAACTGTTGGAGAAAGTGCATGGCATGTATGGACCACAAGAGGAATCCCGTTTTGCGTAAGATTTGTTGTGTTTGTTCACTGGTTGAAGTTGACGCAGCACCTGCAACTGCTGTTTTTAAAAAGCAGTGCAAACTGCAGCGTTGTGGAAATAGAATGTCTCACACCTGCCTTTGGCCGGCTTACATCAGTTGACCGTTCCAATTGGTGGTGTGATGACAAACAGAATATAGACAGTGACCTTGAACTTCAACCAAAATGGTCTCCAGTAGCTAGTTCTTATAGCTGCCTAACTTCATGCCTGAAAAAATATGTCACCAACCAAATTCAATATCAGATAACCATTGATCTGTCCTGTACAGCTCATGTGAGTTGACTTGGTTCAAAACTGCTGTGGTGACCTGAGGCTGTTTTGTCTGGTCCTGGCAGGTGCTCTTCACGGGGGTGGTGGATGAGGCGGGAGAGAGAGTTCTGGCTCGTTTAGGAGGTAGCATGGCTAAAGGTGTGGCGGACATGAACTGTCTGGTGACTGATAAGGTGCGCAGGACCGTCAAGTTCTTGTGTGCAGTGGCGAAAGGAGTCCCTGTCGTCACCCCACACTGGCTGGAGAAGGTTAGTTGTTCCTTTCGCAGTAAAAGTTCTCTTCAAAATTGTGTCCCTGTTAAAAAAAACAAAAACAAAAAAACCCAATAATAATTAAAAAAATACAGGACATGTATTCTAAAATTCTATACATGAACACATTCAATTACTTTAAGAGCTACTGTCCTCTTCCTGTGTTTCAGAGTGGTAAAGCTGGGAGCTTCCTGCCTCCTAATGCTTTCCTTGTTAATGATCCGGAGCAGGAGAGCAAGTTCAACTTCTCGTTGGAGGAGTCCCTAAAGGTAGCCAGCAGCCAGCCCCTCCTCCAGGTACTCTAACTCACTCGCTCTATGCATCAGTCCTTACGTAGCCTCTGAGAACGCTGAGGTTGACCATGTGTCTGTGTGGTATTTCCCACAGATGACACAGGGGGGATGAGTAATATCGACGCTGAGCAATTAGTGAGTCATGGCATGAATCCAGAAATGTTTTTGTATGAATCTCGGGTATTAACTAGAGATCTGTATCTGGAAACATTATCAGAATAATTACCTCTAAGCCGCTGGTCTTTGGGCTTAGGCCTGGTATTATAGTGTGTTCTTGTAATCCCAAATGTGCCTGCAATATGATTTAATCTGAATATTTGAATTAGCTAGGCAATGCTAGTTGTAGCCTGACTTGCTAGCTAGCAGGGTGGCATTGCAGCTTTTTTTGTTTTGTTTTGTTTATTTTGGCCTAAATTTTTCTCTCTTATGAATGCGGTCACATTGTATATATTGTATTTACCTGGTTGATTTTCATGCATTACACGTCTTTAACCAGACCAGGTACTAGTACTTGCCTGTAAACACAAGCTTTACGTAGGACCATACTGTTTCTATAAATGTAGCAGCTCTGGTTTTAATGATATTCGCAGTAAAATTCCCAGCCGGTTCATGGTACCCCTCCATCATGTCAGAGTGTGATGACTGGGCTTTGAAATCACAGTAACATATTGTCAAACTGTCCAAAGTTGGCATTGACCAAAGTTGGCAGCTCCCATTGCTCAGCGTGCAGGTTTGTTTTGGAGTTACATGCTCATTTTAGTACAACATGTATTCAGTAACTTTTGAGCAATGTCTTGCACATACACAGTACCCCACCACAATAACTAGGATGCTTTTGATCACAACAATTATTATTTGAAATATTAACTTTGTTACGTCTTCATGTCTTTGTTCTAATTGGTATGCGAGCCCTGACGTTTTGCCTGCAGGCATGGCTTGTAGCCAGGCCTTTGTTTTTCCACTATGCCTTTTAAATCTAATATATCAGTTATGTTAAATGGATTCCAGTTAAGGGCTTCATGGTGGTGCAGTGGTCAGCACTGTCGCCTCACAGCCAGAAGGTTCCGGGATTGAGTCCCGGCTCAGGCACGGGATCCTTCTGTGTGAGTCTCCATGTTCTCCCTGTTCCTGTGTGGGTTCTCTCTGGTACTCCAGCTTCCTCCCACAGTACAAAGACATCAAGAGGGGACGAGGCTGATTGATACTCTAAATTGACTGTAGGTGTGGCTGTGAGTGTGAATGGTTGTTTGTCTATATGTGTTGGTCCTGTGATGGACTGGCGACCTGTCCAGGGTGAACCCCGCCTCTCGGCCGTTGACGCTGGGATAGGCTCCAGCCCCCCCACGACCCTTAATGTGTAGGAATAAGTGGAAGACGGATGGATGGATGGATGGATTCCAGCTAAAGAGAAGCATTCAGTTATGTTTCCATTCTGGTACATCCTCTTCCAGGCTGGTATAGTTTCATCAAAGCTGCGAAAAGAAAAGTTTGATAAAAATATTCTGGCTCTGGTTAAAATAATAATAAAAAAAATGTCTTTCATTGAGCGCCTTAATCTTCCTCTCAGAGATCAAATAAAAAAGCAGATATTTCATGTTTGTTTTGACAACATCTGCTGTATTCTGTCTCTCTCAGGGATATGAGATCCACATTACAAAGTCGGTTAAACCGGAGCCGGTTCACATGAAAGACATCATTTCCTGCAGCGGAGCAACATTTCTTCCCAAGATGCCGTCCTCTCCCAAGGTATAAACCTCTCACTCAGTAAATATTGAAGTGTGGTGATCTATGTTCATGTTCACATTAAATCTAAATGCAGACCGCCACCTTCTTCTGTTCCCTCCCTCCTCAGCCTCAGACTGTAGTGATTTCCTGCGAGGAGGACTGGCCGCTGTGTTGCCCGGCTGTCTCTGCATCGCTGCCAGTCGTCTCTGCTGAATTCCTTCTCTCAGGGATCCTACAGCAGAAACTTGATTTTCAGACCCACAAGCTCTGTGGCCCTGCAACTAACCCGGTCCCTGCAGCAGGCAGAGGTCGGGGCAGGAAGAAGACCTAGGATCCAGAAGAGTGTCTAATAAAAGCGACCGTGGTTTAGTGTAGCTGAACTTGGCGGATCAGTGGGGTTGTTCCATCACTCACAAATTCCCTTTCAGTCCAGAGACCGGGACTAACACTAGTGACTCAGCTAATTGCTTAGATGAAAGTCTTGAGAATGTGTTTACTACTGGCGACAGAGGTTGAATATTCACTTGCATGTTTGTAAAAAAACACACTTTGGGCATGGTCAGCTTGGAGAAGCATGCGTGCAGTTTTACCACATCTGTAAAAAAGATTTTTCGTCCACGTACACGGTGTTAATTATCAACCAACGAGGGACCGACTTTGGTTTGATGCTTTAAGAAATCGTCTCCAGCCTTAAAAAAAAAAATCCACAGGTATCATTTCAGTTCTTTGACCATGCAACCGAAAGGAAATACCGTTTTTAAAATGCAAGCATTTCTGATAATTGGCCATGAAATGTGCTCGTCACCTCCCTGCACAACCATCACAAGCAGAGCAGTAAGTGACATTGCTAAATAGCTGGTTAGCATTTGGACAGTAAGAGCTGTTTTTTCAGGTAGTAGCGAGGAAGTTCTAGATGCAGTTAGCGTGGCGTAAACTGGGGAGTCGTGTCCATTTCCATCAGCCACAAATGTTTCTTGTTCTGAGAAGTGTGTAGTGCCTTCTCACACTGATAATCATGTACCTACCAGTGTGTGTCTGTTGTTCTTCTGACTCCATTAACCACCATCACCTACTCCATCAAGGCCTCATCCAATCCTATTACCTCTTGAGATGAGATGCACCTGAATGCTGATGCTGCGCCTTCATCAATATCTTAGTGTTTTTCCTTGCCATACATTCTACTGCCAGTCCTCTTGTGATAAGCTCTCCTGAATTGTGCTTGTGGGAAGAAAACTCACATTTTGTCTCTGTCCTTAAGTCCTTTACACATAAAATCATGTGTTTTTAAGATATACTCATGACTTTGTCCAGGATTGTGAAAAAAAAGTTATTGAACCAGTGAACTGTCTATGTATCAAACCAGTTAGCAATGAAACTATTAAATCTTTTCTATTGTCTTCAACCAGATGTACTTTTATCTCCGTACATAAAAACCCTTACGACTTCAGGACCTGAACCTGAAGAATCTGCAGTGTCACTGATTTCATGTGATTCTTATTCACGTGAAAGATATGAGTGGATCCCTTTTTCAAATATAAATAGATAACTATTATGAACAAATAATTCATGAAGTTGTGATTTAAAAAATATGAAATACTAGTTTCAATTTTGGATACCCATTGAATAGTGTTTTTTTAACTTTTTTAATGAATAAACTCATTTAATGGAATAACAGTGTTGTATAGTATCATTATTGGGTTTATTTTTAAACTACTGAACAGTGAACATCGAAGATTTTTAAACTCTCTTTATGTTAAAACTTGGAGTCATTCTGACTCCAGGATTTCACTTTTCTATCTAACTAAAGACAGGCGTATTTTCCATACTTCCATGTAATCACTGATGACCGTGCGTGTGTTCAGGGGCGAGGGGTGGCCGGTGGTTCCCGACGTGAGTCGAGTGGCTCCGAGAGGCAGCGGAGACCGACATATTCTGAACATCTTCCAAATGTTGAGCCCGAGTCGCCAAGTGCAGCTCTTGAGGGGGGTGAGTTTGAAAGGGAGGGAGACACAGTCAACATCCAGACACATTTTTACCTCTGACGGCACCCTGACACCTCCTCTACCCGCATCCCAGGTCCAGGCGGCCGCTTGAAGGTAGGTGAGCTGCGGAGCGCTGATTTTCTTGCTTATGTGCGGATGTGTGTTCGAAATTTGACTGGTGCGTGACGGGTTAAATTCTGCAGTTTTTTGGTTGATGCGTTAATCGGCTGCCCCGCCGGGAGGTAACTGATTAAACCTGAAACAGTGACATTCTTTTTTGGCTTTATAACCAAACGCACCAAGTGCTACTAATGTGAAGATATTCCCATCTCTGTGCTGACTGAGCCACGTTTGCATTGACTGCATATTCAAGGGTAGATGCATTCATTCCTCTGCCTCCTACTGGGACTCAAGTGGTCAAAAAATAAATTGATCCATCTTAAATGAAAACATGTATTTCACTCTGACTATTCCACCTCAAAAAAGATGCATGTAGAATGTCAGTAAATTTTATGCAATGTGTTTCTTCTCCAGGGGCTAAAAGCTGGTCTGATAATCTATATGTTCCCCTCTGTTAACTCTTAAAATCTTAATAGCATCCATTACCTAAGCGGATGCTGTTGCCTGTAGTAGATCGCTGTTCGATAGAGCGGCAGTGGCTATTATCAGCTGATCTGCATACATCTCTCCTCTTTCTTTCTTTCTTTTGCTTCATTCCAACAACACTATGTGCCCTTATCACCTCTCCTAGTATTTGTCACTGCTGCACATAACTCCAGCAGCAGTCCCCTCCCTCCTTTAACCTGATTTTAATGAATCTGACAGGTGCAGGCATTGTGGTGGAAACCTGCTTTATCTGTTAAATCGCTGTAGGCTTTAGAGGAAAAATTGATTGTGAGATGAAAAAAAGAAGACGAAATAACTGCCTCAGGCTTCATTTAAAAAAAACAAAACGTAACTATTTCTTTGGACTAGTTTGATTAAATTATGTTGGAACTTCTCTCTTGCTGCTTCATCTGGTTTCAGTGAACTGATTTCACAATGTAAGATGTTTTCTGCATGTTTTTGAGTACCGAGGTCATTAGAGTGGACCATCTGGGGCATTTTGAAGCACGTCGCTGCCTCTTGGTGCAGAGATTTTGTTTCACTATTTTGATGCCTCGTGATTTATAAATATCCGGGCCTGCATGTGAGAGGAGTGTGCGGCACCTCACCTGCAACAAGCCACCTCATCATCAGAGGGACATCTCTTCTCATCAATGCAAGGAAAATGAATAAAGTGAAAGAGAGATGATGAAGGCTGAGGGCACAGAGGTAGCTTTGTTGGACCCCCACATCTGCAGTCATTGAAGACATTTCCGCCTCTTTAAAGCGTCGGACAAAGGCCTGTCTGTCCTTCCAGTAAGCAGAGAGTTTGAAGGGACACAGCACAGGCACGGGCTTTCATTTTAGAGTGGGATGCACTGGCTTGGATTATATAAGCCAAAGAGGAGGAGAGGATGAATGAGATATAATAAAAAGGGGGAGGAAATGCAAAGACTCAGGTTGAGAGGAGTCACGCTGAGAAGACAAGATGAGGTGCACAGATGATTCGGAGCCGCAGACAGAAGGAGACGACATCAACAGAGACATTATGTTGGTAGAAAGTAACACTTAAAGATGTGACAATGGTGACAGAAGTGAGAAAATGGAGGGGGGAGAGAAAGGGTGTGTGTGGGGGGGGGGTGGATGCAGTGAGGTAGAATGAAGACTGATTGAGGCCAAGGGAGTCAGAGAAGGATAGCAGATGGCATGTTTGTCTGTGGCCTGTGCTTTACAGCCCAAAGGATAGGATGTTTGGGTTTGCGTGTGTTTTCATGTTAATGCACTCTGAAGTGTTAGTTTGGCCTTTAAAAAAAATCAAACACTTTTTGATTGTGTTTTAAAAACACGACATATGAACACCAGCTTTGCTACTGCGGTAACTCTGTGAGGATGACTACTGGGACATGGATATGGTTTACTTCTCTCTTTTTCTCACAACCGACCAATCCCACGCCACAGATGCCTGAAACCAAGTCAAGCATTCCAGGAAGAAGGGTCTGGACTGCAGAAACCAAATCACAGTGTAATTCCAGTTAAAGAGGTAACTGCAGCACTAAGAGTTCAGTTTGCCAAAAGAGTGGGTTACTCCCCTTATTTCTCTTGAAACGACATCAGTGTCGCACATGTATAAAACCAGACAGGTCCACACATGCAGACGCACACTCCTACAGATCAAGGAATGCTAAATCATTTCCTGGTGTGTCATGATGGCTGCAACGAGACACACTTACATGCATGGGTATTAGCTGCTGCAAAGTGTGTGACTGTATATGCACTGCAGGTGTCCCTCCCAGCCACCCCCCCCACACACTCACACACACACACACGCGCACACACACTCCCCACTCCCCACCCGGGTCTCGTAAATGAAAACTGCAGCAAAATCTGGTTTCCTCAAGGCCCTTGATGTTTTGCCTCGAATGCCCCAGTGCAGCAGGAGGCAGTTTACCATGATCATAATAGCCTCAGTGTTTCAATTAATCAGGATTCTTCTGCAAACTTGACATGGGATCCTGTCGTGCAGATGCGTCGTTCCTGGAGGAAACTCCAGCCAAGTGGTTACTCGGATCAATGCAATGTGAATTATCACAGATTCATGAATTATTCTGTCTTTAAATTCAGGCATATAATCAATAAACAATCCTTGAGAGTGATCCAAAGGCAAGTGGTCTGCGTAAAACATACAAACAAACAGGACTACAAAAATGTCTGTTGGTCTTTTAACGGTAACCCATACTGATGAATCTACTCAGGGTTGTTTTTTGAAATTGAGCTCACTTAATTGCTCGTCCGCTTTCTCAACAAGTTGCACCACAGGTGGTTGTTTTTTTTGTGTGTAAAGGTGGAGGAAGAATGTGCAGCGTATCAACGAATGGCTTCCATTACTGAGTCTAATCAAACATCAAATGTCTGGAAACATTCTTAATCTACCGATTTAAGATTTTTCACCATCTTTGATGAACCCTAAAAAAGAAGATTGTGTCATTGGTAGTAGTGCTTGAGCTTTAGCTTCTCACACGCGCCACTTTGAACACTGACCAAATGTTTTTGGTTACAGGAATTTGGTTACTTGCAGAGCAGCAGAGCTCTATTGAAGAGCTCATACATTTTCTCCCGCTCTCCGCTTTTGTACTGTATTTGACACGTGTGTCTCTCCGTGGGTGAAGCAGGTGGTGTGTATGTGCGCGCGCGTGCGTGTGTGTGCAGCTGTGCATCACAAATGTTGTCCTTACTTCCCACGACTTATGATGCGCTGTTACCTGAAGGCATTGCTTTTGAAAAATGAGCTTCACTAACACAGTTGGTTGGGAAACCTGGTGACACATACTGCAGTGCTTTCAACGCTTCCCACTTAGGCTCCTTTTGCATTCACGTGCTGCATTTTTCTTGTGTGATCACATTCGTTGTTTTGTGAATGTTAGTCAACCCATGATGCAGTAGCCCTGACATTTTGGGAGCTAGCATAGATGGGTACTGTTGTGCTACATTGACTGCTCTTGTGCAGTGTTGTTGTCGGAGGCTGAAGTGCACATTTTTGTGGGTGCAGGACATCAGGCCAGGCTACAACACTCCACCTTTGCTGAAGAGCTCCAACAACCTCCCATGAAGGCAGCTGGTTTTGTTTGTTTTTTTGTGTCCTGATTAAAGAGGCCAGTGGACCTTTAAAATATAGCACAAGACTAAAGGAAGAAAAGAAAAACAAGTTAGCAAGTTCCTTTGTTTGCTTTGCATAAGTAATGAAGCACATGTAATTGTTATGAAGCTGAATCTGTAAGGATAGCTGTGCTGCATGTAATTTTGGCTGTCATGTAGCTGCTGCAACCTCTGACTGTGAGAACTGCAGGTGCTCCTCCCTTCCTGATACCATCGTGGGCTTTTATAATGAAAACCACAGGAATATTTCTTCTGCTTCAACCTCTTGATGTGCTGCCTGCCTCTGATGTCTCAGCACAGAAGAAAGCTTTTCCTCTTCATCATCAGTGGTGCCGTTAATCAGGATTATTCTCCGAAACCATCTCAGGCCCAGACATAAATGATGCTTCTGTTTCCTGATAGGGACGTTTCCTGTTTCTGCATTTTCTGTCTGTGAAGAGCGAACACAAGGATTTTGGTTGAAGATGACTTCTACAAGTTCACTGTGAATAAGCCAGAGGGTCAACCAATGTCATCCAATAAATCCTCCCTTCTGATTAGCAAGTAGAAGAGGATACTAATAATTCATAACTTATGATGTGTTGATGTACAGCTGTAGAGGCAACAGACTTATCTTTTTGCCAGACTGTGAATTTGTGTATGTTTTCTCTCCAGGCACAAAAAAATTCCAAGATGTGGGCAGCCGAAGTGCTCAGATTCAGCTTTCTGCTCACAGCAGGTATGCTCAGGAAAATTAGAATTCCCTATGAATCATTTTGAAATAGTGCACTTTTCTGCAAGTTTTATTTAGAGGTGTTTTTTTAATCGGTTTGCAAAAAATGTCACAGTCAATTAACTTTAAAGATATTTGATCAGTAGAGATTGAACTTCCTGCTGCTATTGTGGAAACAAATTTCATTAATAATATTTGAAATTGGATTACTATTGAAAGATTCTTTGTCATTCGTAGGCTACGTTAGTAGTTATTGTGATTAGGCCCATCAACGTAGTTACTTTTTTAACGTAAAGCACAAAAAAAGACATGAACTCACCCAATCTGCTGGCCTCTATTTATGACCCAGTACGTTCATATGCGTGTTTGTTCACTTGATCACTCAGTTCTTTTTGATGAATTATATTTAGGTTTTATTTATTAGGACACTCTAAGTTTTTTTTCACATTTTTAATTGTAAAGTCTGACTCAGAAAACTCTGAAAGAGTGCACTTGTTTGATGCTATTGTTATGTTATCTTTACATCATGGCCCCTATAACCAGGTTATCCTGTTAATATTAGTGACAGGCTTTGCTGTGATTTCTTTTTATGTTGTCAAACTGCTGTAAGGGAAAAATACAAATGTACTGAAGCATGAAATGTGAATTGTTTTTGTTGGTAAATTGATTTATGTTTGCATGATATGAAGCCAAACATTCATTTAGTTAGAAAGGTCTATTCTCTTATAACGTGTGTTCTATTTTGGTCTTGTTTCCAGTTCTCTCTGCTCCAGTGAAGGGTAAGATGCAACATACTGGTCTGTTCTAGGGAATTCTCGGCAAGTATAGACTGTGTTCATTTATGCTCGTTCTTTCCTTCTTTTGTCGTGTAAACCAGTCGATGAAGACACCATGATTTTGTTCCGCGGGGAGGATTTCCACATCCTGTTACCCTCACTCACCCTGGACGTCACGTTTCATAGCAAATCTGCTCCCCGTTCAGGAGAAGTGTACCTGATGCGGGCCGGCAACAGGGTCAGCAGCAGGGCCAACTTCAACCTGAAACTCAGCCACCTCATCATAGACAATGTTGGGGAGGGAGATGAGGGCGTGTACACGGTGAAGAACCCTGAGAACCAGGAGGTGATCAGACGCATCACGCTGACAGTCCGAGGTACCGTCTGACATATCACGCTCTCGCAGCGTCCCTCTACCACAGCATCCTCACTGCTTTAACTGAGACACTGAATCTGTTCTCACCAGGGTTGGCTGGGGTGTGTGTGAACAGAAGAATATTACAGATTTGTCTTTCAAATTAAAATTCTATGGAGCAAATGTTACTTTTACATTATTCCAATGCTATAAATTAAGTAGGGGTACGAGAAAAAAAATATTATTGCAATATTCAATACATTTTTGATATCAATGTGTATCACCACACAGAAAGTCACCTTATAGGTCCTACATCCTAACAAGAAGCATGGTGTCTACTATTTTTTTAAAACTGTAATTTCATTTTTTTAAGAAATGATGTATTATTTGTTTGTCATTTATTTCTGGATTAGACGCATCATAATCCACAACATGATGCCAAAATTACACACTATTTTTTATATATATATATGTGTTATATATGTCGCCCAGCCCTCGTGTTTAGTGTTTCGTGTTAACTCTAATAATCGACTAATCTGCTAATTACTTCAGCTCAAGCTTCAGTTGGCCTGTACATGTGCAATAAATGAGCAACACTGTCACTCCTGAATGGTTAAATAAGATCCTTAAATCTGACCTGCAGTCAGTTTAGTGTGACGCTGTCATTTCTCTTGCTTCAGTCATGTAGTCAGCTGCCAAATAAAGCTCACAGTTGCACATCCTGTTTGTAGGAGTGTTACAAATGATTAGTGATTCTTTAAGCAGTGGGATTAGATGTAAATACACACAAACATGGGGGAAGGAGGAGTGGGCTTGAACCCAGTATGGAGAAAGGCGACTGTAGTGTAGCAATATGCGGAAGATGTGCCATATGGTGTCAGTAGTGTGTTGCCAGTTAATGAAGAGGTGTGTGTGTGTGTGTGTGTGTGTGTGTGTGTGTGTGTGTGTGTGTGTGTGTGTGCGTGTGTGCACGCTTGCGTGTGTTTTCGGAGCGTGTGAACATGCAGTAGCTGCCAGGCAGTAATTATGCAGCTCTTTAACCACCAACCCACTCCTCTCTCCTTCCGTCCTTCCCTGCTGTTTTCCTGTCTTTATTTTGTCTTCTCGACTGTCTTTCCCGTTATTTGGTTGCTTTCTCTACCCTCCTATTTTAGCCAGCCTGATATTTCTGCATCACTGCTCCTTCCCATCTTGACAGTCTGTTCCTTCTTCGCCACATCTGTCAAGCCATTCCTTCTCCACTCCTCTTCACCCCTCTTCACCCCAAACTGTCCACTCTTCCACTAAAACTGTATTTATATGAGTTCTCCTTTCACCCAAAGCAAACACACTCCTTAAAATATTTCCTGTCTGCTGTAATTACCGCTTTGCTTCCTTTTAGTCAAGAACAAACCATCCTACTTTCACTCTCTAGATTGCACCAACGAGCAGGTCATTAAATATGGAGACAACTACAATATTCCGCTGTTTGGTGTGATGCGTCCTGTCACCCTCGAGTTCCTGCACAGCTCCATTGAGGCCACTCAGACATCGAGGTAAAGCCAGCAAATAATACTTCCTCCAATAATTTAGACTGAAATAGAGGTGTAAATTGAAGATGCTCCTTCCCGCTTGCAGACCTGCACAGGTGTTGCTGACGAGCACAGGGAAGCCCACCGAAGGCTACGACGGTCGCATCCGCATCAATGACCGCCATGTGACTCTCAGCGCTGTCACAGGTGCAGATGAGGGCAGCTACACTGTCAGGGATGCTCAAGGTGATATTAAAAGGAAAGTGTGTCTCAACGTCAGAGGTGAGAGCAAAATCCATGACAGATTTATTTTTTTTCACCCATGTTTGACCTTCTGACAGGATGTTGGGTTTCCCCTTTTAGTTACACTGGTCGCCTTAATGGCGCTTTAAAGCGTTGATGGGCTCAAGCAGGCTAATGCATTTTAGATGATCCACGGGACTTTGAAGTAGTTGTGATGTATTTATTCTCTGTTCTCCTGTCTCCCTTGTGTGTGTGTGTGTGTGTGTGTGTGTGTGTGTGTGTGTGTGTGTGTGTGTGTGTGTGTGTGTGTGTGTGCACGCGTGCCACAGAGCATCAAATATTTGAGTCGCTGCCATACGGTAAACAACTGAAGATGAACCTGATACTCAACAGCTCCTTGGTGCAGCTGTACTACAGCCTTGATTCTGACGACACATCCCATCTGCTGATGGATAAGGGAGAATTTACAAGTGTAATTGTAGCTTTACCTTATTTGACCATTTTAGATCATAAAATGTTGAATTAAATGTAATTTTTATTCATCGGGATCTATTCTAGTGTCTCGAAACAGAGGTGTCTGGTTCTTTTACCAGTGCGGCTTAGTGTTGACCCAGCAGAAGCTTAAAATACGATGTGTTCTTTATATCACATATTATTAATACGGAATACAATTAAAAATATACACTGTAATCTGTAAAATCGACATGAATGTTTCCATATTTTTGTATTACAAAATATGAGTGGCCATACCCAAAACATTCAACAATTGTAAATTTTAAACCTCTGTATTTGCAATATTTCCTCTTTTTGTTGCGGCAGACCTTTACTCTACATTACCTGTTAAATAATTTTGCAGCTTTCTTAAGTGCTCTACTCAATTCCTCTTCCTCTTGGCGAACAAATGCAGCAAATGGACATAAAATTTAGCATGACACTTTTTTTTTTTTTACTACAGAGCCCCAGAGGGGACATGGAGAGGAAGAGCAGTAAGGGTTTAGGGTGGGAAAAACATGCACTTTTGAAAGATCCCTCTTTAGCCTTTACATAGTGTACAAGTAAACTGGACACTTTGGAAAAGCCACTGAAGAGTCATGGAGGAGGGCAAGTTTCCTGTCATTAATTTGTTACCAATTCAGATTCAGTTTGTTGCCACTCAACTCAACCAGAGCCGTGAGGTGAAAGAAGTGTAAAAATCAGCTCATCTCTCCCACAGTTGTTACTCTTTTGTTTTATTTCAAACTTGAAAAAAACCTAAATAAAAACTTTTGCAGCTAAAACTTTGCAAACCCCCCCCCCCCCCCCCCCCCCGCTTCATACAGGATACGGTTGGTTTTCATGCAGTTCTCTATGCAGCATCATTCGGTAACGTATCTTGTTTTGATTGTGATTAATATTTTGAATGTACATAAATGTCTTCTCCTTCCAGGCCCAAACAGAGCTGGGTCTTGACAACCGTCTGTCTATGGAGGGTTCAATGGTTTTCCTGGATCAGGTCAAGGCTTCAGATGCTGGCGTGTTCAAGGTTACGGACACTCTGGGGTTCCCTGTGTCCACCATCCACCTGACAATCCAACGTAATGAAGGGAGGGCTGGGGGGGGGGGGGGGGGGGGTTGAACACTGAGCTAAAAGAAAGCATGTGATCTCTTGAACATTTGCCAATATATTCTACAAAAAAGAGCGTAATATAATTTTTAGTGATTCAGTAGCGAGCAAACAGACACTAAAAAACAATAATTGTATTTTTTTTGTGTATTTATGCACGAGAATTTCAAAATGTCAATTAAAGGTCAGTTGAATAATTTACACTCTATCTCCCCTCTCTCATCATGCTTCAATGCAGCCTACAAACTGGAGTCACTGTACGTGGCCATCATTGCCCTGTTGGGCCTGCTGGTTTTCCTTCTGCTGGTCTGCCTGCTGTCCTGCCTGATCAAAGTGAAGAAGAGGGCCAAGAGGGCAGCTGCCTTGGAGAAGATCGCTCAGAACGCTGGCAAAGAGGACGAGGGAGAGGCCTTCAGACAGGTCAGAGGGACAAATACACAACTGACGTAGAAGGGGAACTGCACTACCCTGTACACATTGTTATTAGAATGAATAATTGTTTTATAAGACAGAGTAAAATACTGCACTCAAACACAGATAAAGATTTCGAGTTCGAAGACCAGCTGAAGCCCAAGTCAAACTTAAAGCCACACTAGTGGACAGAATGTTACAGAAGTATGAAAGACGAATGATTTGTGTGCATATTCACAGGTGGTTAAGAACATCACCAAACTCAGCGAGGAGTCCAAGCACTCCCAGGCCGACACGACAGAGAAATCTCAGAGCACTGAGGTGGACATAAAGGTAACACCATGTAACATCTGTTCCTTAAAACGGAATCAGGTAGAAGTTTCTTGGTCTTCTGATTTGTTGTCCATCTGAACTCAGGGTCTGGAGGTTTCCTCTAAAGAGGTCGGCATTGGTAATCTTGAGACCAGTGACTCTGGTGTTGGCTTTAACACCGCGCTGCCACTGGACACCGACACTGATGTCCCTGACCAAATCCCAGACTCTGAGGCTGCAAGCATCTCCGTTGCCCCTGAAACCAAGCCAAGCCCACCGTCTGCTGCCGATGCCAAGCCAAGCGCTCCACCAGTGATGGAGATGGAGGCTGGTCCAATAACTGAAGCTGATGCCAGCCCAGCACCGGAGACCAAGAAAACCCCTGATCAGCCAGCCAACTTGGATTTGCCCAAACCACCAGAGGTAAAGCTAAGCCCAGCACCTAGTCCTGAGCCCAAGGCTGGCCTGAGTCCAGCTGATCCAAAGCCTGCACCCAGCCCCATCCTCGAACCAGCTGCACCTAAAGCCACCACGCCGATTCCCACTCCTGAGACCCCCAAACTGACCACACCAGAACCTATCACCAATGGTACACCTGAGCCAGGCCCAGATCATGCTGATCTCAACGGAGGCTCAGTCCCCCCTAAAACCCCTGAAGTGGAGCTGAAATCCAGTGGTGCCATATTAGAAAGCAAAATGGATGCCAGCAAAGAGGGTACTGTGGCTGACGATTCAACCACCACCGCCACCACCACCTGAGAACTGTCCCTGCAAAGACCCAAAGGAAGCTCTACAGACCCCCTCCATCTACCACCACTGTAGACAATCGAACACCCCCAACCAAATAATGAAGAAACCACTGAAATTGGGGCGAGGACTCCAGTTTAACCTGTCTAATGCCTGAGCACAGTATTACCTAGATAATGCTATCTCACCTATACTAACACATAACCTTTGAGACTTTGATTCAGAGACACATCACATAACAAATGCGGCTTCTGGATTGTTCAACCTTTTAGTTGTATACATCTTGCAGCTTTTTTTTAATTATTATTATTATTATTTTGTAACTGTAAAACTGCCAGACTGCAAATGAAATCCTTTGCAGAGTTTACAACTAAAATGTTAACTCCATGTAAGGCATTTTCTAACACGTGGTAGCCAGAAGGGTTTACGCAATGTTTTATTAAAAACAAGAACAACAGAATTTGACTTAACCACCCCATTCCCATTTGGATGCTTGTTCCTTAATAAGCATGTGAGTAAAATGAACAAAACCAGATTTGTTTTGATTGGATGTCAAAAAATGTCAATGATGAGTGCTGTTGGCATTTGTACATATGAGAAACGTGCTACCCCTTTGGTCTCCAAAAAAAATAAATAAATAAAAAATCGCAAGATAATGACCATAGACTGACATAAGTGTTACACAACTTTAAACATAAAACAAATAATACTAACACCATTTGAAAACTAACCCTAACCCTTAAATCTTGCTCAACCCCCACTCTCACACTTGGTTGCAAATTGTATTATTTAAAAAACAACAACAACTTCTTAACAGAGCCACCATGTACCTTCTCTATTTTGTGCTTTCTAAATCAGATACTGAAAATATCTACGAAGTTTTCATAGCTACAACACACTTCTTTATTTTTCTATTTCATTGCCACCTCCTCCTTCGTGGTCTACTTTCTGTCCGTCCTTTTGCCTTATGATACATCCTTAAACCTCACCTTTCTCCGTCCCTCCTTTCTCTCCTTTGCTCGGCATTATTTTAAATGATACAACAACTTTTTATAAACCATTCTTATTTTCCATCCTCCCCAGAGTCAGACAAGAAGATAAATACCCTTCTTTCCTCTGTGTGTGCACTACAGAGCTTAGACCCTTGGAGACCAGCTGAGTGCTGGTTAGCTTAGCTCAGTGAGTCGTGGTGGATGGGTGGGTTAGCATAGCGCCGTCTTCCCTGTTTAGCTTCCAAAACCTGTAGGTCCTCCTCTGTGTACTCTGAGTCAAATAGATGCAGATGTCTGTTTGTCCAGAAGTAATCCTCGTCGTCGCTCTCCTGGTTGACAACAAACGTTCTGTTTTATCACCTGAAGTTACAATGGGTTTTTTTTTTAGATGCTGCGTCAAATCACTGAGCCATCATGTTTCTGAAATTACGATAATAAATTTTGAAATATTTCCTGACAATGTTCTGCACAACGCTAGTTTTATAGTATGAATACAGGCAGAGACTGTTTTGGGGATTAGTGATGACTTTTGATGGAAGTAAGCTAATACTGGGATTCACTGTGCTAAGCTAACTAGTGGTTTGTCAGTGTCTGCAGGTCTCAACCCTCAAATTCACATCCAGAGGGGAGAAGGTTTTCTGTCACCTTGTCTGGCTGTGGGGTAGACAGTAAATGGGAATTTCCCCATGAATTGGCGTGCTTGTTTAAAGATGCCATTGACGAGAAGGAGAGTTATGGTTTAGTCATTTATTTCTATTTGAATAAGACCTCCTCATTATATGGTCTTAATGGCTCCAAAACAGTCTTATGAGGCCTTTCTCATTATCCCATCCATCTAGAACTGTTCTACGAGACGTTCGTGGTATGTGGGTGTTAAGCCGACACCGTGTAATCTTGTGTAACCCAGTATGG
The DNA here is from genome assembly GCF_037954235.1 of Aulostomus chinensis. Taxonomy (NCBI): domain Eukaryota; kingdom Metazoa; phylum Chordata; class Actinopteri; order Syngnathiformes; family Aulostomidae; genus Aulostomus; species Aulostomus chinensis. Next base: position 9,134,968 of record NC_141330.1, on the reverse strand, counting down.
TGCAGCGGAGGTGTGCAGAAACATTTTCATGTGACAAACGCATGTCTCTACCTCATGTTTTAACTGACTCCTGGAAAACCATTGACAGTCCAGGTTTGGTGCACTGAAATCGACAACTTAAAAAAAAAATTGGGGATTTAAGGAGAGAAGCACAAAGAGAGAGCAATGGAAATACTGTCAAATGATTAGTGAAATACAGGAGACTTGTTGGTAGAAGATTTATCTCTAACTTATGGCCTTCACCGATTAATGGATTTTTCTTACAAATTTATGTCAGAAGATATGTCAGCGTGAGAGAAGCCATACTATAAAATAGGTTTAGATGTCAGATTTGATAAATATAATAAATAATCTAAAAAAAATCAAGTAAATGTGCCTCAATGTAAAATGGAGCACCAGATTTGAGATCATGATTGGCCTTTGACATGAAAAAAAAAACAAAAAACAAAAACACATCAGATATGCTTGATATCCAGCCTGGATTTGTTAAATTAACCATAAAATGTCATTTCAGCACTAAAATGGTCTTTATATGCGCGCGCGCGCACACACACACACACACACACACACACACGCACAGGCACACACACGCACGCACGCACGCACGCACGCACGCACACACTCCAGCCTTGTAAATATTGCATGTGAACGCCAGTTTAACCCCCTTAAGGCTGAATGTTTTTAGTGTACAAAATGGTTGTTATATCATACTTAATAATAAAAAGATGACTAATTTTAATTTCTCACCAACTTTAAATCCAGAAAATGAAATATATGCACATACTATATTATATCCACTAATATTCACTAATGTCTTGAACTAATTTAAGAACCAAATATTGTAAAATTTACTAAGTTTCAGATCTTTTAGATCAATTATCTGCTATTGTTGCCCTCCCGACCTGATGATACTTGTATCAGCGTTTCTCTCACAGTATTTACATGTTGTATTCAAATGTAACCTATGAAGCACAGACTGCAGCATGCCCACGACATGTACGGAAAAGCCTTTTATCATCCTACAGTTGTGTTTGTGTGTGTGTGTGTGTGGGTGTGTGTGCGTGTGTATGACTGAGAGAGTGATACTTTGAAAACACACACACATTTGAGCAAATGAGTTTTGAGTGGTGTATTGTTTGTGTGCTAAAACTATGCATAGGCAGTTTGTGCAGAATTACTGTACTTTATATGTGCTTCTCCATCTGTTGTGAGTAAGGTACCCATGTGCCTGGTGAAATCGTCATGCAATGTGAAGAAAACAAGTGCTGTGTTTAAAGTCATTTTGTGTGAATGTGCGTCCAGAACCACAAACAATGGTAAAAGATGTAGTAACTTTGAGATATTGTCTTTGTTTTAGTGCCTGAAATGTGTATTGGATATTTCCTCGTGGCACCTTTATGATACCACTGATTGGCCTAAGATATGCTAATGTGAGGAGATGTGACATATTATGAAAAAAGAGAACAGAAAATGATGAAAGCGATGATGTAAGTCAATGAGGGGGATTCTGAGTAGTGTGCAGAGTGTGCACTTCTGTAAGCGAGGGTGTTTTTTCCATTTCATGAGTCAGTTTGTGAGTGAGTTCATAGCAGCAGGTGAATGGCAAAGCTTTGTGTGTAGCCTGGTAACCCTCAGGGTTATGTCGTGGTAAGCAATTGGTGAGCTGAAACAGCATTTTTGTGCACCATCGTCACTATATATTGACAGTGATTGTAATGCCAAGCCACTCAGAGTGATTGGGGGTGTTCGCGGGCACGATGAGCCTTTGGTTTACATGCTATCAGCATCTCAAAGAAAGCTCAGTCATGTAGGGTTGTTACATCTAACTGGTGCCAGAGGGATTCTGGTTTCATACCCACCTCTGATAACCTACTAAAAGAAACCACTACTGTTAATACAACTGGCACTATGTGAGTTTTCTCCGCCCTGATCCTCTCTGTTTACTTCTGCTGTTCTGGCCTGGATGTGGTGCAATGTTCCACATGTTCTCTCTGTACTCCTTTTTGCACAACACTTCACACCGATGTTTTGTAAGGACGATTTTTTTTCTTGATTTCATGTCTTAAGAAATACTAAGAATAAACAAAAGATGATGAAATATGCCCCCCCCTCCCTTGTTGTTCTTTTACGTCCTACACTTCAAAATAAACTTGGAGGTCGGTTTAGTCTTTGAGCTGTCGCTGCCATGTCACGCAATGTCAGCCATCATTTGTCACGAGTACCATGTGTCACTCGATCTCCTGGCTGTTTCAATCCCCCGTATTGTTGCCAGAACATGTTCCAGAGGAGCAGACATATTTATAAACAGGCCAAAGGTAACGTGACAATGCTGTTAACAGCTGCCATGTGCCCTGAAGCTCCAGACCAGCTGCAAATTTACAACCTTCCTCATGCATTGTCATCCTCAATACTCCACCAGTACAAACACAATCATGGTTTTATTTCCATTTCATCACATTTATCATCATCTTTTATTTGCTTTCACATAATCACAATAAAACAAGACAATGGAAAAAGGCATAGCAGCCATGTATCATGGGATGATCTATATGAGGGGTTGCTGTATTTACATCACTATCGCTAGCACAGCAGCAGTGTTGAGCTAACAAATAACTTCTAGTGACACTGCTCTTTGAGCCCTCTATGTCCTAGTATCATAGTGATGGGTTAAAGATGTTAATTGGTGCTGTGTTCTTCCCATTATCTGTGTCACATGGGTTATAGAAGGGGAACAGAGGAACCAGGACTGTTCCCATGGTGAAGGTGTAGATTGGTGCCATGGTAACAGCATTATAGAAAGAAACCTCCTCCTTCTCACGGTCTAAAAACACTCCAATGCGAAAAAGGTGGACAGACACATTGATCTGGGTGGGCTTTGGATCGGTGCAAGCCAGGATGGCCCCACTCTTCAGGGCAAGGGTCCAGAGACCACTAGAAGTGCCTGTGGCTGCCATTTCCCCTCTCCAGACGTCTTCTCGTGCCACGCCCAGCCTCCACGCTGTCTTACGGCCCACTTCGACCTCCCAGTAGTGGCGCCCCGTGGTGAAGCCCTGATGACCCAACACACAATAATAGTAATGGAAGCGTTTGGGGTTGGGTGGGCAATCTTCAGTCTCCTTGTCCTCGTCAAACCATACTGAAGTGCAGGACTGGGACAGAGACAGATTAGGGTGGGCTGTCTCTGGGTCAAAGGCCACTGATGTTATATCTGCAAGCAGACAGATTGACAGCAGTGAATTATGTTGTAGTGCATTCAGACCTTTTACTCACTGTAAGTGAAGGCAGCAATACCACAATTGAAAAAGCATACAATAAACAAAACATTATGCAAACTGACTCGGCTGGCTACACCCAGGCCAGGGTGGTGTATCACTATCATCATCATTAATTTATTGTGTGTTTGATCAGAGGAGTGATATTTTAAAGACACACAGAAAAACATGCCTATTTTCTCATTTAAGTCTCAAGTTAATTTGAGTATTGGTTATTGAATATATGTTATTTGAAAGACCATGTATTATCACTATCTATCTTTGGAGTAAGGGGCTTGTGCAGCAAGATTATTCCTCGTTCTGCTCCTTTCCATCCAGTAATGTGTAAATGAGTCGTATTCTTTTTTAAATCCCCTTTCTTTTCTTGTTTTGACTGGCACGATAATATGTGAAACGAATAAAAAAAAAATTGTTTGACAATATCAAAGTGACCATATTGATTAAAAACAGTGTAGTTACATTCCAGCCCTGATTACATGTGCTGAAAATAATACACATACTTGGGTAAAGACAACTTTTCATGTGCTTCCAGATTCTGTACTGTATTGGCCCCACAAACATGCCGGAGCGCAGTTCTGTGTCCACCTCTGGTGGAGGGATGAAGCTGACCTGAGACCTGTTGGGATAAATGGGAGGGAGGATGGGAGGACTGAATGATGGATGACCACATGTCGCCAAAGTGAGGATTATGGAAATGGAGTAACGTGCATAAATGAAAGGAAACACAAAGTATGGATAACACAAGATGGATGAGTTGTTGGGAAAACAGAGGAGAATGTTAATTAAGAAAATAGAAAAACTTGCCTTTTTACAAGATCTTGAATTTCCTGCGGTTAAAGAAAAAGTTAAGTCAATTAAAAAAAAAAAGTAAAATGATTCATGGTACCATAAAAAGTTTTGATTAGTTTTAAGGTCTTTGTTCAGACTCTGGGTGTGGGGTGTTGCCTCAGCCAGGCTGACCTATCTGTCCATTCCTATTTGCTGACTAATGCATTGAATGCTTTTTCACTTTTAAATGAGGAATTGATTTTGACTCCCCAAACCAAACAAGTCGACTATTTAGCCAATCGATACCTATAATTGATGAAATAAGTGCCAAATAATAGCCACAGCTAACGTGGTGTTCTGCAGCCCTGGACGTGTTTGTTTGATTTAAATTTATTGTTCGTTGGCTTGATAAAGGTCCCAACAAGAGGAACTATACATTTTTTATCACATCAAATTTAAGGTGAGTACAGTTTTGTCTCAGGCATGGAATGGTATGACCCTGCATCGATGAGGTGTTGCTGTTCTGCATAGAAGGTTCTAGCATGGAACAAGTCCAAAGTATTCTTTTCCTCCTGAAGTCCCTGATCACACTTGCACCCAACTCAAGTTCAAATTTACATCATTGATTCGCCGCACCCTAGCTTTGAAATAATTACATCATATTCAATCTTTCCTCACTTTGAGCAGCTTCGGACTGTCCTCCTCAGCCAGCTTGCTGTTGAGCACCGTGATGGCTCTCTCCAGGTCTCTCCCTTGCATGGCTATTTTCTTCTCTCTCTCCTTCAGCTGCTTCAGTTGTTTCTGTCTCTCCCTCCTCAGTCGTTCCAGGTCCTTACACTCCTCCTCATCCAGGAAACGATGGAGGTTCTGAAACTCTGCTCTGATTTCTCGTTCAAGGCCATCAAAACCATTCTGAGTGATGAAAATGACCCCAAAAAAAACCACAGCGTATCGTAAACGGAATAATAGGGTCTTCAGTCTTATGATCATTTAAATAGAGCTGTGTGTAGTTTGTGTTGGAATCACTGAGAAGACAGGGATTAATAATGCAGCAACAGTACCTCTACTTCCAGTGAGTCTATGTACGTGTCTCTCTCTGCCTCTCTGCACTCATCTACCTCGTGCTTGATTCTTTTAATAGCCTGGATAAGCCTGCTCTGGAACACAAACACAGGACACAAGACAATCGTGGAAAAAAATGCACTAGGGATGTATATATTTTCTGATTTAATATCCTCCGACGGGTCAAGTAAAGTCAAAGTATGAGAAAGAATATACAGAACTTCAGCTGTTATAAATACAGCAGCAGGTGAAAAATCCTCAAGCTTACCTTGTATTCAGAGAGGAGGCCTTTATTGCAGTTGTTGTTGGAGACTTTTGTGTGGTTTTGGTACATTCCAGTTCCTGTTAATAGGACAAAACAAATTGAGAAGACCCTTGAGGAGGAAGTTCAGTGAAAGTGATGGAGGGAGTCAGAGAGAGGGACTAAAAACAAAAGGGGAGAGGGAGAAATGACACACATGCCATTACTATGATAACAGTCAGATTACCACTAGACTAACAGAACTACAGAGACGAACATCCAAACAGAATTTTAAGAGGAGAAAATGTATTGACAAGCACAGATCGGTATCCACAGCCTGACTTGAGAATATATGGATCCATTAAAAGAAGGGGGGGGGGGGGTGGCAATGGAGGGTAAGAAGGGGAGAAAGGCATGACTGTAGCTGCCAGGAGGGTTTGCAGGCTGGCAGCAGCAATTTATGGCAGCAGACACAGAGGAGTCTATTTCTGTCTACCACTGAAACAAACAGGAATCTAGAGGGGAGATATTGTGTTTCATATTAACAGCTGTTTTGCACGTCAGTGAGACAATGCATGTTTATATTTGTATCGTTCTGATGTGGGGTGTCAGATACTCATGTGCTGTGTGAACTGAAGGGTGCATTTCAGGAAGCTTTTTAGGCAACTACAGCCCTGCTGGTTTCATATTGTCTGAGATGTGCAGTGTCACTATATGCACCATCAGCATCTCTGCTCGCTTTACTTCGAGGAGCCCTGCATCACGCTCCACTGCCACATAGCTCCTCTTCCTTTGAAAATCACTATGTCTCTTGCTTTGTTCATGTCCACTAAACTTTTTACCTCTGCCTCTCTTTTTCCTGTGTCTATCATGGGGTCTGGCTGTGGGTGCATGCACTGAAGCGGCATGACTCCCTGCAAATGTTCCTCATCTATAATTCATAACACTGGGTCCTGGCAAGTGACTGTGCTGAGCTAAGGTTGAGCAGCAATGTCAGTGCGCTACAGTATGTGGCTAGTGGAGGGCACACTGGCTGCATAACAATAGAAAACACAGAGACCTCATGGGCACATGCAGATCCTGAGAATCTAAAGCAGACTGAAAAATCATTATTGTCTGTTTTATTAAATTAATCAAATGTATAATTTTGATGTCTTTATTGCAAAAGTCATAGGTAATTTGGATGTATAATACTTTAATGATGGCAGCACAGTGGTGCAGTGGTTCGCACTGTCGCCTCACAGCAAGAAGGTTTTCAGGCTTGAACCTGGCTCAAGCACAGGATCTTTCTGTGTGGAGTCTCCATGTTCTCCCTGTTCCTGTGTGGGTTCTCTCTGGTACTCCAGCTTCCTCCCACAGTCCAAAGACATCAAGAGGGCACGAGGCTGATTGATACTCTAAATCTGTATGTGTTGGCCCTGTGATGGACTGGTGACCTGTCCAGGGTGAACCCTGCCTCTCACCTGAAGGTTGCTGGGATAGGTTCCAGACCCCCCCCCCCCCCCCCCACGACCCTTAACAGGATAAGTGGAAGAAAATGGATGGATGGACACTTTAATAATAATAATAATAATAATAATAATAATAATAATAATAATAATAACAACAACAACAATAAATAATAATTATTATTATTATTATTATTATTATGTATTCAACGTGGGACAGACGCTGACATTAAATACAAACTACAAACTTTACACAACAGTAGCATATTGGCTCCTTCTAGTCGATAAAATCAAACATAAGCAGCAAAAGCACGTAAGGTTAGAAAGTATGTAGAGAGTATGACTCTCCTTTACGTAGTATGACATAAAATGTAGGGGCGGCGCTGATTTTAATCCACCGCCCCTCAAAAACATTTAGAAGAAGAAGAGGAAGACGAAGAAGAAGCCGATAACGTCTGACGTCACGATAGTAAACAAAAGTATGTCGCATAGGCAGACTCAAGCAAGAGGTACTACCATTATCCTTTTAAAATATCGAACGACTATTATCGAGATAGACTATTACAAACTTGCATGTTTTTCTTTTTAAATCGCTACGTTAATTTTTTGGCGTGTATGAGGCCGGGCCGCTGCATGTATCTTAGTGAGCCAGCGAGGTTAGCTAGCGTTTCCAGTTAGCTTAGCCTATCCTTGTGTCCTTTTACATCCGAGCATTTTTTTTTTAAAGAAATGTGGAATCCTAAAATAAGGTTAGCAACGATGGTTAGAAGACTGTGAGTCTATGGTTGTGTCATGTGTTTTATGTTTTATTTCAGAAATGAACGGGCAAGCAGACGTCGAAGTTGACTATAAGCGGAAATACAAAAATCTGAAACGGAAATTAAAATTGCTTGTTTACGTGAGTTACATTTCATGTATGCGTGAACTGTTTGTCTTACTCAACAGTGGTTTAGTTTTTGCGTGTCTTTAGCAGTACGGATAAACAGATTATTCCTCCCTTTGCAGGAGCAGGAATGCTTTCAGGAGGAGCTGCGGAGAGCACAGAGAAAACTACTGAAAGTCTCCAGGGATAAAAGGTGAGACTCACTTGTGTGGGAGTGCCAAAAAGAATTATAGCCTATATATTAAACAAGACATTTGTCTGTTTTCTAGCTTTCTTCTGGACCGACTGCTACAATATGAGAGGATAGATGATGACTCTTCAGGTAGTCTTGATGCATGCTCAGATTTACTGTTGTTGTTGTTCTTGAACTTTTGCAGTTCATTTTTCTTAAATAAGCCATGTTTGTGATTAACTGTAGTGTTACATCTTTTTTTTTTCTTGTTTTGTGGTTCAGATTCTGATGCGACAGTTTCATCAGAAAACAGCGAAGGAGAAGGTCCCAGGGAGAGAGAACGAGAACGAGATGGAGCAAAGAAGTAAGTTGGGACTTTGAACAGAGGATTCAGAAGCAAATTGGAGCAACGATCGATACACGCAAACACACATGCAGTAGGATTGTACTTGATTTAACACTCATGTAACATTCTGATCATCAATAATGTGTTTTTTCTGACAAAAGTTTTAAACATTTGCTCGTTCTCGATTTGCTACTTTTTTCTCATTGATGACAGAAAATGAAAATTTTTTCGGCTCTGGGAGATTGTGATTCGTGTTTTTCCTAATTTTCTTGATATGTAATGGGCTTAACGATTCCATAATTCATCTAAAAGTAATTGTTTGTCGCCGTAATTGATTATTCATTTGACTTTTTAGATTTTGGCCATTTTATTAGAAAGCCATGTCAAACACAGTCTTGGATCATGACAGATATTACAAATACTCTGTACCCACTGAGATGTTTTTTTAATGTGTTCAAAGGACAGCTAACAGTTGCTAAACCTAACCTAAACCTGCGCCATGAGTATAATAACATTTTCAATACTTAATGACGATGTGGTTCACTCTGAATTTTTCCTTTGCTTTTCCCAGGCGTAGGAGCAGTCCTGGGGCGTGTCTCCCTTCATCCTCCTCCCCTCATCTCTCCCTGCTGTCCCGTCCTGGTGTAACTCCCCTGCAGTCCTCAGGATCGGGACCCTACCTCAACACCGTGAGTTCTCGTCTCCTTTTCTTCTACCTTCCTGTAACAGCAACATTCCCCCAGTATCATCTCCTCCTCATCAAACTGTTTTGATTTGACATTATTTCTATAATTTGATTGTTTTCGCCATTTTATTCATGAGTCTGTTTTATCTCTTCCTTTGTTTTTTGTTTGATGTCTACACTGGTTTCACTGTCCTTGCATTGTTCATTCTTCTGTGTGTCTTTTGTTTTTTTTTTTTCTGTGTGCGTCTGCTGTGAACTGCCTTTGCTTGTGTGCATGTGTGGGTCACTGGTTAAACCCTGGTCTGCGTGTGTGGTGGGCAGATGCCCTTCCCACCAGAGTATTTGGCTCCGCCAGCTGAACGAGTGAAGAAAGAGAGAAAAACAAAGACTCCAAAAAACAAGAAAGAGACTTCGGGGAAGGTGAGAGAGGAAAAGGGGCAAAATATGATCCTTTCCAGAATATATCAGAGAGATATATCGCTTTATACACACATCCTGTGTGGCTGTGTTGTTTACCGTATATGGCACAGGAAGTCATATATATGCTTAAGATCAAGGAGATGATGTATGTCAATCATTACAAAAAGTCTTGATTTGTCTTTGTTGCAAATTATCGCAGGCAACTTTTAATATTTAAAAATAATGACAGTACTTTGATGTAAAATATTCAGGCCCCTTTTACTGTTTTAAACTCAATGCTGTAATCAAATCACCTTCCTGTCAAAACAACCTTTTATATACATTTCACTGTGTCTATCGGCGATACCACCCTCATTCGAGCATCATAAATAAAACCCTCCTTAACACTTTTTCTTCATTTTGACTTCCTGTCAGGTTGTTGCACCGATGACGGCTAATTTTGCATCAGCGCCTACAGCTGCTTCATCAGCCAGCGGCCCCTTCAGCTGGGTTCCTAGACAGATGCTGAGCGGAGATGCTGCCGAGGAGGAGGGGGAGAGTGACGGAGACAGTGATCGAGGAGATGAAGACAGAGGGGAGGGAGATGAGGCTGAACTAGTCATTGATATCCCCAATGAGTGAGCTCCAGTGTGTGTTTAGTTGTTTTTAAAATATGGAGGGGTGAACATCTGTGTGTGAGAGTTACAGACAATGTGACTGAATGTATCCTTGTGAAGGACTCCCCCCTGTGGACGTCTGCTGAACTGCACTATCAAAACAATCTCAAGAGAAGCTTATGTCTCGGTCGTTAAGAATTTTATCTGTGATAAGAGTGAGATACAGTTTGTAAACTTTGAAGAAAACTCAACTGATGCTGAGAGCAGTTGGCACTTAATTTAAAACACCATTTCACTTTTTTTGTACTCATCTTTTTGTTTAAACAATCTTGCAGTGAACAAACTGTGACAACATCAAGGTGTATCCACCACAGAATGTTTTGTATCGTTGACTTTGTATGTAAAAAGTACTGTCATTAAAATTGTTTTTGTGTGAAATTGTTCACTCACAGTAGGAAACCACTCAAATTTGCTTTAAAAAAACAAAACAAAATCAAATTCTCAATAATCAAAGCTTCCTGTCATTCATTGAAATACATCCAAATATCTTTGTTATCGCACAGGGTACATGAATTTGGATTGCATTTGTAACGGTTCATTCGCACCAGAAACAAAACAAACTAGGCAGTTAAATCGAGATAAGTTAAGGATGAATAGAAATAGATCAATGTATTAATGTACTTTAAAAAAATCGCAGGAATTGTACAGGAGAGTGCAGGGAAAAACAGCAGCTGAGGTGTTTTGCATTTACTGAACAGTCAATGTCTTAGTCGTGCAAATTATAACTGCATATAACACACACACACACACACACTTTTGTATTAGAAACTTCCAGCAGTGGAAGTGTTAATCCTATTGTACAATTTTATGCCACACCCCATCATCACACCCTGAATGGTTCATTCCAGAGGAACTGTCAGAAACAGAGGTGTGCTGCTCTCTGTGCTTCAGGACGCTCTAAATCAGAGCAGCTCAAATAAACTCGCCGCACGTTTTTTTCAGTGTACATGGTTTTGTTGGTGTATGCATGAGCTCTTTGAAAAGGAATCTCTGCCATTCTTGACAGAAACCCAGGGGTGGATTTGGCTCATGGTAACCATAAGTCTTAAGCAACATGAAGGCAGTTTGGCTGGATTCCACTTCTACTACATGTCAAAAAGAGAGCGAACGTTTTTTTTTTCTCTCTGCACATGCACAGTACCCAGTTTATGAGGTAATAAACAATGTGCTTCATAAGCTACACAGTTTTATAGACAAAACTCAAGTCTCCACAGGCATATCTTTAATATTTAGGAAGTCAGGATGCAGTCTGCTCAACATGAGAGGGAATGTGTTTTGTCTGGGAAGTTAGATTAAAGATTTGCTGTGATGTGGGTGAGACAATGACCCATGACTGTGACACTGTCTGGATTAAGCTTTAATGAGGATTGCATGTACAGACATGGTTAAATTTAGAACTCAGTTGCTCACATTTGAGTTAAGGGTTGCTCGATTTGGATTAATTTGGAATCACCTGTTTGACTTGATCCAGAGGAGAAATGGACAATACTATTATGTCAGTTGGGTAACTAACTCATGTAGAATGACCATTGTTTGGGAATGCAGACATACAGGTAATTGACAGGTTTGAGTGGGTGTGGGCTTGGTTTGTATACCAATCAGCAATGGGAGTTAAAGGTGTAACCATGGAGAGTATAAGGGGGAGGGGTGGAGTGGAGGTATAGCAGGAGGGAGAGGCAAAGAGGGTGGATCTGACAGAGGGGGCGAGGTTGACAAGGAAAAGGAAATGAAGGAGTAAGCAAGACTGTGCCTGCAACACAGATTTACCCAGCTGACATTACAGCAGGATGGCTGAAGACAGACTGGAGGACAGAAGAAAGAGCTGGTGAGAAAACAACCAGACGCCAGGAGAGCCTGCCAACCTCGGCCACCTTATCTTTTCTATCTAGAAAAGCACTAGATAATTTATAAGGCTTTCATTCTGTATGTTTGTGTGAGAGAGTGAGGGAGAGAGAGAGAGAGAGAGAGAGAGAGAGGGGAGAGATTTGCTGTGCTCATCACCACCATGCTGTGTCCCGCTGCTGTCAGTGCAGCTGCTGCAGCCGCCTGGCTGCTGGCTGTGCTAGGCCCAGGCCTGTCTCTTGCAGCTGAGGACAACTCAGAGTCAGGCTTCAGTCTCTGCAGCCACTGCTTCTACAGACAGATGCCTCCTCGGGGAGTCTCTGGAGGCTCACTGCTGCAGCCATCCTGTCACAGGCTGCCTGGGGGACAGGAGTTTGCCACTCTTCACAAACTGACCTGTGACACAGCTGTCTACTCTGCCTTCCGTCTTAGCCATGGATGGACAGAGACACAGGGACAGGAGGGGGGAGATCTTGTGGTAAGGACAAATCGATCGTATTCTTAGAATTGACAAAATGTACCTTTTGATATTTGAAAACAACAGCCTTACGTCATGTATTGATTTGTATGTGCATGTTAATACGTGCGCTACTTCAGCTACTGTTTACTTTCATGTACTCTAGAGCATTTATACCTTGATTTTTTTCCACACAGGCAGAGGAAGAGGAAGACATTAAAGTAGTTATTCCAGCTCTTCTCAGCGGAGGCGAGGATCCATCTCATCCTGTTTTGCCTGCAGACTCCCCTCTTCAACATTGGGACTCAACAGTCACAGCACTGGTCCAGTCAAATATCGCCCCTCAATGCAACAGTTTAGGGGGTGATCTCTACATCCTGACTGGGGTGGGAGGACATTTAGCCACAGAGGTTGGTGATGAGGATTGTAAGACGAAGCTGCTGTGGTCTGCCCTGTGCTGCAGTGTCCCAGGGGGGAAGGGTGGCTTCAGCATGGGCTTGATCAGTGAGGAGACAGATGAAGGGGAGAGACAAGTGACCGTCGAGGAACTGGAGGAGCTGCTCGATGTGGCGGAGCTTTTCTCTGAAGGCTGTGTGGGAGCTGATGGGGAGACTGTTGGAGTTGGTCTACACGGTGAGGCACAGCTCAGAGATATGGAGACCCTGGCTGAGGAGTCTACAGGGGAAGGCGCAGGATCTACTGATGTGGATTCAGATACTAGTGATCAAGTAGAAGAGCACAGTGTAGATGCTAGCAACGAGGAACCATTTGCTGGGGAACAGGTGGCAGCTCTTGATGCTGAGCCAGAAGAAACTGATGTGACAGAGGAAGCTGACGTGACAGAAGAGGCTGCAGGGACGTCAGAAAGCAGCGGAGAGGAAAAGGATGATGTGACAAATCCAGAAGCTGTCACATCAGAGTCTTCTGAGTCCACAGACACTGACACAGTAGCTGAAGTGGAGGCAGACACAAATTCCAGCAGCACCTTGGTCTACATCCTCTCCACCACCTACTCCATTCTTACAGCTCCACTATGGCCAATGATCTCCAGAATCACAGCGTTACCTGGACAGGTGAAACATGTGACTTGACCATTCACACATAGAGGTTTTTTTTTTTCTTCATTTAGTCTTAATGGGTTACTCAATTTGATTTACCTTTGACTTGTAGCATAGGGCGGTGCCAAGCCTGGACAAAGGAGGAAGGGTGGGCACGGGATCAGGAACTCTACTCTTCCTTATAACCTACCTGCAACAGAAAATGTACAATAGTTCAGAGACTCTGAAGAGGTGGATTTGTGGGTCAAAATCCCAACAGCAGAGACTGAGATGTCCCAAGGTTTAGTTAACTGAACTTAATCTGTAAAATTGATGATGTGTCCCTTTAATTTGAGTTGTATTACATTGTATTTGCAAATAGTTAAAAAAAAAATGCTGGTAATTTCACCTGTGTTAAAAAACAACAACATAGGATACGTTTGAAGCAACTGTAAATTTTTAAAATAATAACAATGAGTAGAATGTGTTTTAGCTCATTGTTTGCAAATGCAAATCTGCTGTTTGATTCACTCAGCAGTCTCAGTGCTGTTTTCAGCTACAAGAGGCACAAGAAACATTTTTGACTTCGGCGTTCACTCAGTGCACTTGACAGACAGACAGTGGGGCATTTAGCAGTTGAAATCCCTCAGGAGTTGATAGAGACCAAAAATAGAGTCAAAGGAGAGTGGATATTGGGTGTTTGCCAAGTGAGCATAAACACGACTTCAGAGGAATGATAATTACCGGAAGATCTGATCAGAAATGGTTGCTCGCAAATTCACCACATCAACTGTAAATACCATACCAACCCAAGTGTTTAAAAAAAGAAAAAATAAGTTAATGTAGCTTTCTAAAAGCCAGCGTCCATAATGTTAAATATTAAGATTGTTGAATATTTGAATCCTTTAATGAATGTCACGCTACCACTGGACTCCTCCCAGAGGCAGGAATGAGGTGTGGCCTGTGTAAACTCTCTCAGGTCTTTGTTATCTTAATAAATCACATTAATTTGACTCACTTATTAAACTGCTGTTTCTATCTTGATCCAGGTGACCTACGTGTTTCAGGAGGACCTGGGAGTTCTGTCTGCCCTACCTGGAGACACCTTCTCCCTCCTCCACCTCCTCACCTCTGACATGTTGTCCTGGGTCAGGTCAGCTGGAGAAATGCTGCTGGGTATTGGAGGAACCTGCTTCTCCAGCGCCTACTACTGCACCTCCGCCATGGTGGGGGCCCTTCTGAGCAGCTGCTACACCGGGGTCTCTGGTATGGGCACGTTGGCTGGGGACACAGTGGGGATATTTGGGGACACGCTGGACAATGGCTGGAGTGTGACTAAGTTCTTTGGAGGGTGGCTGTGGGAGCAGAGTGAGGGGTATGTAGGGACAGTGGTGAATGAGATGGGAGGTCAGGCAAAAGCTGTAGGAGGAGGGTTGGGGAGGCTGGCGTGGAGAAGTGGAAATGGGGTGGGTAATATGTTCAGAATGGGAGGAGGTTTCATAATGGGGATATTAGATGTGGTCTTTGGTGCAGTGAGGGGGGCTTATGGAGAGGAATCAGAATGAATGGCTTTCAAATGCCCCCCCACCTGCCCCGCGCCCTTTTTTGGGGTGTTTTGAACATATATTTTGCATTTGAAGATCCCCTTTGCAAAAACAGATGAATTGATTTTAAAAAGCAGAAGAAAAATAAACAGAAATCAAACCAAAAATTGAATCCAGTAACATGATTTAATATTGGCTAAATGTATTGAAATGTATATTTTGACGATATTCTATTTATATGTTGATCCTCCATTTTGAAAATGGTTATCTGTTTTTGCGAGCAAATGTTTCACAAAGATATCTGATGTCATTCAATATGCCTTTGTTGTTTTAGAAGGATGGTCACATGTTAAAATATTCTTGAGAATTATAAGTTTCCTTTTGGTCTTCATCACTGTGGAAAGCTGGGTATCCAAATAAACTACTGTACTTGACAGTTGGCCAACTGTGTCTTAAAACAGACTTGAGTGCATAAGACAACTGCTGTATAATAAGGGTGTCATTAATTGTTTGCCTATAAGTTTGAATAAAAGAGAATTCTGGCCTACTGTTCTCATCATCATTCTATACCAACAACAATATAAAAATCATACATAGTAGTCATCGTGATTCATCATATTACATTCCACAACATTTATCCGATTGTTTGAGTAAGGATCTAGTGACATATCATGAATTTTGCCACATTGTAGATTAAATATCATTTAAATAGCAGTTAGAATAAAGCACATAACCAGTGTTGATGTTTATTTGATAGATAATCACTGAAGCTACCACACATGCAGGTAATCCAGCTGCACTGGGACCCAACAAAATGGCTTTGCTGTTAGGACTCCTCTTTTACAGCACAGCTAAATATAACTGTATCAAAAGAGGTGCGTCATATTTGTTCAAGCTGGTGTTCTTTATCTCTGGTATTGATTAGCTTCCCTACCTAATCACTGTTATTAAGTCACACGACACAAAAAATATTGAAATTTAATTCAGCATTAAAATATTTACATACTGAATATACATGTCAGTCACATGACATGGAAGCTGAATAAAGAATACTTCTTTCTTCTTCTATTTCTTCTTCGTTCTTTGATATTTTATATCAAATAGAAAAGGTAGTAAAATTGTATAAAAATTATAAAAAGTTTGATAATCAAATATATATTTTTGACACACACACATAATATATATATAATTAATAACATTTCTTAATGTCCCTCCAGAAGTATTTATTCAAAGACTTCCCTTTCCACATCGGTTTATTGTTAGGAGTGATATTTTGATTATTATCTTACACTTCCGTTACGCGGCGGAAGCGACGAGTCAAACCCGGAACTATTGTCGTTTCATTGCATCAGACTGGCAGCGGACTCGTGTCTGCTGTGTGGTCTGATAAGCTGACGTCTCTTTCTGTTTCATTCAAAGGTATGCGCTGCGAATGTGGAAAATTAAAAATCATATGTCATGTGTGTCTTGAAGAAGAACAATTGAACGGTTGTTATGTAGCGTCTGAGTGTGCGAATGAAGCGCAGAGCACCAGGTAGTTAAAGAAACTAGAGCTTTAGTTTGCTTGTGTAGCTAAGGCTAACTAGCCTAGACTTTTCGGCAGCTTGTGACAGGTGGCAGCGGTCAGATTAGCATTTAATGAACAACAAAGCTAGTTAGTCTTCTGTCATTTTGTACCAGCGATGTGTCCAAGATGATGCTTAGAATGGTTGACAAGAAGAGTTTAATTTTACAGCACTTCTCATTGCAGAGGGGCATTGAATGCATCAAAACAAAAATGCTAACATGAACTCCAGACATTCCACGTAGATAACATGAAATCGAAAGTGAGGAATAAAGTGAAAAGCACTTCAACAGTAGAATACGATTAAACAATTATTGAAATGATTTAGCAAAAGGCAGAAGCAGAAAGAAAACTGTATAAAAATATAAAAATACGTCAAAATCACCCGGACCAACATGACTTTGTCTCCACCAGGAATGGCCACTCTCTATGTGTCATCACACCCTGATGACTTCAAGAGCCTTCTGGCCCTCATAGCTGCAGAAGTATGTCCAACCTCTCGTGTTCAGACCATCATGGAGGACCCTCCTGCCTCTCTGAATGCTCGCTCAAGACCCACCCTGGTGCTGGGTGCCAAGGAAGGTGGCTCAGTCCTGTGTGGGGCCAGTGCTGTGGCCTGGTACTTGGCCTCTCAGGGGAGGAGAGTTGGTGCTGATGTAAAGCAGCAGAGCCAGGTGTGGCAGTGGCTCAGCTTCGCAGACAACGAGCTCACACCGGTGTCCTGTGCGGTGGTCTTCCCACTGATGGGGATGATGGTGGTGGATAAGAAGGTGAGAGAAGAATTCAAATTTGAGCTTGTGTGATCCATTCAATCTATAGGTTTCATTTCTAATTACTTGTTGTGCTTCTTTAGCTCCAGCAGAGTTCCCGTGCAGAGTTGTTGCGTGTTCTAAAGGTTCTCGATAGAACACTGGAATCAAGAACCTTCCTAGTTGGGGAGAGTGTCACCCTGGCTGACATGGCTGTCGCCACAGCTCTTGTTCTGCCCTTCAAATATGTGCGTATGTTTGTTGTCTTACAGGTTTCTCCACATTATTGCTTTATTAAATCTCAGGGTTTACGGGTTTCAGAACAGATTAGGCTCATTGCTCTTATGTGAATGTGCAATAAATCACTAAATATTCCTCAAATTTTCATTTGTCTTTAGGTTCTAGAACCATCAGACAGGGAGGCATTGACCAACGTTACCAGGTGGTTCACAACCTGCATTAACCAGCCTCAGTTCCTGAAGGTTCTGGGGAAGATCCCTCTGTGTGAGAAGATGCTGCCAGTTACACCCAAGACGAATGGCGCTCCTGAAGCCAGTCCTCCTGCTGCTGCTGCTGTTGCTGAAGCTGGAACCACAGCTAATGGTACAGGAATCCCAGGAAGTGATCATAAACATTATTGTATTTTATTAACAGCATTTCCGTTTTTTTCTTTTACTTACTTTTTTTTTCCAGGCCCCCCCAAAACTGAAGCCCAGTTAAAGAAGGAGGCCAAGAAGAGAGAAAAGCTAGAAAAGTTCCAACAGAAGAAGGAAATGGAAGCGAAGAAAAAGACTCAGCCACCATCCGAGGTACTCAACAAGCACAGCATTTCTTAAATATTCTCAGACAGATAACATAGCTTCTACCCATGAATGCAGCTATTTCTCATGTCTTGGAATTAATGTTCCACAAAATCCTCTTCTGAGACTTCGCCATGCAGAACACACTGTACTCATTGCAGTGACACAGAGAGGCCAGCTGGACGACTGTGGTGCTGCTTGCTGTTGTCGACACTTTTCTTTTTCTATTGCAGAAAAAACCCAAAGTTGAGAAGAAGGAGTTGGGCGTGACCAAGTACAACATTCTGACCCCCAGCGGGGAGAAAAAAGGTGAGTAATGACCATTATCAATGTAACATTTGTGTGCAGGGAAGCTGGCGTGGTCATGGCCCGGCCCTGCTGGTACGGTGGTATCTAGCGTCCAAAACTGCTGATGCACAAGTGCACAAAAATTTGACTAGCCAAGGAATTCTTCTTGACTTTATAACCTTCTAGGGAACTGCGTAATATGGAGTTATCACACAGATGCTTATCTTGTATGATTTGCTGGGTGAGAAAAGGGAACTTTGTGGCAGGGATCATTTACTGTCATCGTGTTTAAAACCCGCGATCTCGTGGGTGCCTTCGTCTGATCCACCTGTCTGTTTCACACATTTGTGGACGTTTTACAGGGCGGCTGAAGAAACAGGTTCATTATTCATATATCGGAAAACTGTATTTCCGGCCGGCCTTTAGCATCCTCAAAGGGCTGAGAGGTTTACAGTCTGGTGATATGGGGGTTGTATCATGTGAAAGAAGTTTCTGATGAGTATCTGAAGTTGGTCTCTCTTACTTCTGGTGTTAGATGTCATCAGTGCGCTTCCTGACTCCTACAGTCCTCAGTATGTGGAGGCTGCCTGGTATCCATGGTGGGAGAAGCAGGGATTTTTTAAGCCTGAATATGGGGTAAAGAAGCCCTTCCTCTTATTATCACATACGTCATCACATCATCGAATGTCTTATTTTTTAGAGCAGCCAGTAATTATACATCATTGTGTGTCCTCCTCACTACTTTCTACAGAGGCAGAGTATCAGTGAGCAGAACCCTCGTGGCATTTTCATGATGTGCATCCCTCCACCTAATGTGACCGGATCACTCCACCTCGGTCACGCTCTCACCAACGCCATTCAGGATTGTCTCACCCGCTGGTGACTACACTTGCAGTCATAGCGATGGTACATTTGGTGAGACTCACATTTTCTCGCAGAACAGAAGCAGTGTTAATTGGTTCTCTTCCCTGTCACCTTCCAGGCACAGAATGCGAGGTGAGACCACACTGTGGAACCCGGGCTGCGACCACGCTGGCATTGCCACCCAGGTGGTGGTGGAGAAGAAGCTGATGAGAGAGAGGGGCATGAGCCGTCACGACCTGGGGAGGGAAAACTTCATCCAAGAAGTCTGGAAGTGGAAAAATGAGTATGTGAAGAAAGTGATGTTATGAAAGAAAGAGAAGAGAAAAAAGTGTGAGTTTTCACTGTGCCCCTTGTGTGTCTTTAGGAAGGGAGACCGGATCTACCACCAGCTGAAGAAGCTGGGGTCCTCTCTAGACTGGGACAGAGCCTGCTTCACCATGGACCCTGTGAGTCTCTAAACTCTCTGATTTGAATGGAAGCTGAAGAAATATTCCTCTTCTCTGATCTCATCTCTGCATTTCTCTGTCCAGAAACTCTCCTATGCAGTCCAAGAGGCCTTTATCCGCATGCATGATGAGGGAGTGATCTACAGGAGCAAGAGGCTGGTCAACTGGTCCTGCACACTGAACTCTGCCATCTCTGACATCGAGGCAAGTTGTAATCAAAGTTATGCTCAACAGTGACCCTCAGGGTGATATAGAGCATGGCTATTTCTTCACTTCTGCCTTGTTCTTTTTCAAATAGTAGGATTTTACAGACGGTACTAATGATTTATGGATTCCTGATAATATTGACACTTGGTCAGTATCGTCAGAAATCAATCATTTTTTTAATCAAAACTGAGCTGATAGAGATAGAGAACCTGGTATATTCAGGTCTCTAGGCATCCTAAAGAACAGGTGATGAGTAAACAATGCAGTAAACGTATGATTTATCCTCTGGATTTTTTGAACCTTCCAAATGTTTTGGAAGCAAGAAAAAACATTAATTGTTCAAATTCACAATGTTTGCTTTATGTAAAGAATGTGAAAATTATTGAAACTTTTCATACATATACCAACACTGTGGAAAACCGGCTATTGTCCAAGTCAGTCTGTAAGTATCGGCATTTACTCAAAAGAATCCGATATTATGCAGCCCTACTTAAATTGCTTTAAAATACTGGTCACTGTTTCTACGTGTCCAACACTTTTTGAATAATTAGAATTCTTTGTTGCACCAAATACCAACTCAACACCGCCTCTCCTGAAGGCTAGAGTCTCTGTAGGTGGAACACGTAGGAGAACCAAGATGGCAAAAGATAAAGGGCAGGAACACTTGTTGCCCCCCCACCCTTCGTCTGTCTTTCCTCCCATTTCTTCTCTGCAGAATTGGGGGTATTGTCTAGCAAATGATAGCATATGCTTCCAAACAATACCAAGCCAACCTAGCTTGATTAAATCTGCTGCTTGTTTCCCAGGTGGATAAGAGGGAGCTCACAGGAAGAACACTGCTGCCTGTGCCTGGTTATAAAGAGAAAGTAGAGTTCGGAGTGTTGGTGTCTTTTGCCTACAAGGTAGATGGCTCAGGTATGTATGCTCATTAATGGCAGAATATTTTGACCCTGAGCCACGAGTCCCTACTTTTGTCCACATTTGTCCTCCTCCTTCTGTCCTTTAGACGAGGAGGTGACTGTGGCTACCACTCGTATTGAGACGATGCTGGGAGACACGGCCGTAGCCGTCCACCCCGCTGATCCCAGATATCAGCATCTGAGGGGGAAAATGGTGGTGCACCCCTTCTGTGACCGAAAGATGCAGATTGTCTTTGATGACTTTGTGGACATGAGTTTTGGAACAGGTGAAGAGAACTTTCCTGTCAATCAGGATTGTGCTGGAAAACCCTAACAAGCCATTAACTTAGGTCATATCCCTCATTACGACTTATCTTTGACTTTTCTGTCCCCATTTTGTGTTCAGGTGCCGTCAAGATCACCCCAGCACACGACCATAATGACTACGAGGTCGGAGAGAGACACAATCTGGCCTTCATCAACATTTTGGATGAGAACGGCCTGCTCATTAATGTACCCCCTCCCTTCCTGGTAAAGTGTCTCATTATTACCCTCTCTCCTTGCAGTGTGTGCATTTCTATGGTGACATTAAAAGTCAGGCTTCCCTATAGTTTGCTCGGGTGGCAAAGTTTAACTTTACATTTTGAATTCATTCTGATCCTCCAGGGTATGAAGCGTTTTGAGGCCAGGAAGGCGGTTCTCCAGGCTCTCAAGGACAGGGGGCAGTTTAAGGAGATCAAAGACAACCCCATGGTGGTACCAGTGTGCAGGTGAGATCGAGGTCAACCTGTGCAGTAGTTCTCGTCCTACTCAGGATCATCCTTTAAGTCCTGCTTTGTGTGTGTGTGTGTTTTTGTGTTCCATCAGTCGTTCCAAGGACATCGTGGAGCCACTGCTAAAACCGCAGTGGTATGTGAACTGCAGAGATATGGGCAAGCAGGCTGCTGACGCCGTCAGAGAGGGACGGCTCAAAATTATCCCCGATCACCACCTCAAGACTTGGTTCAACTGGATGGACAATATCAGGTAAACATCTCTTCTTACCTTCTCCAAGGTGGTTGTTGGTTTGTGTTGCTGTCTGAAGGATTACACTAAAACTTCCGCTGAAATTTCCCCAAACTGGGTGAAGAGGTTCAGCAAGGGCCAACGATATTCATACACGCAGTATCTACTCAGTTGGACATTGGCAAAACTGCAATGTGACTCAAGATTACTTGATTCACTTCTAAATGTTAAAAAAATGTTCTTAAAATTGTGAAAAATAATTATCACAATTTTTGTGTTTTGTCCAACAAGTGGAGCAAAGACGCATAATTTACTATCATTTTAAATTAGGAGAAAGCAGCAAATCTCCAGAAAATAGCTGATGGCTTTTATTGGAAAATGATACAACTTGTTAATTTGTTGATAAAATACTTGAGTAATTAATTATTGACTGATTTATGTAGTTGACTGATCATTTGAGCTTCCAATCTTCTCAGGGACTGGTGTATCTCCCGGCAGCTGTGGTGGGGTCATCGCATCCCCGCGTACTTCATCACTGTCAATGATCCGAGTGTGACACCAGGAGAGGTAAGATAACACCTACCAAGGTCCAGAGGCTTTCAGATAACAGCGACAAGCTAGTTTTGTGCATGTCTTTTCCTTGTACAGTCACGTATGCCCTCTGTTCTCGTCTCCTCAGGACATGGACGGCCAGTACTGGGTGAGTGGGAGATCAGAGGAGGAAGCCAGAGAGAAGGCGGCGAAACGCTTCAGCGTGTCTGCTGAGAAAGTAACCCTGAGACAAGGTGCTTTTTAATGAATTAGTCTCATTACCACAATCATTTGAAAGGTTATCTAATCAGTTCATATTCACTACACTGATTTGGCTGATTAAATTGAATTTTCTCCATATCCATAATTTTTCTTCCTGTGTTTCAGACGACGATGTTCTGGATACTTGGTTCTCATCAGGCATTTTCCCGTTCTCCATCTTTGGATGGCCGAATGAGGTAAAACCAGTTTGGCCAGAGTAAAATGCTACCTTTTTGTTTATTTTTTATTTATTTTAAAGACATGCAAATCAGCTGCAGAGGAAACTTTTCTCAAACTGCAAATAGTGTGATAAAGTAGACCATCTGAACTTGAAACGCTGCCATCAAAATTCCTGTGCATATCATTACGGGGGCTTTTACGCCTACAGGTTGTTTGGTTTGACCAAGTGGAGGATTTTCTGCTTTGTTATGCTTTTCATTCTGTCTGGTTAGAGTTCACTCTGTCCTCACACATGGTTTTTTTTACAGGTGGTTCATCTATTAGAGAGAACATTTACATTTACACTGACAACAACAATGGCAACAGTATATCACGTTTGCTTTTAGTGGCTTTAATTATGACATTACGTGACGTGAATCAAACTAGACAGTGATTTAGCTAATGAAAGACTGTTGTGTTGATTAGCTACGGCATTACTGGCTCTTTAATCCCTATTTTTTAATGTTTGGTGTAATTAATTATCACGCTTCAGCTTCCTCTTTGTGTCTGTGCAGAGCTCCTCCATCCCTCCCTCTCTCTCTCTAGCGTCCACAAATACACTGTATTCTGGTTTGCTTTCCATATTTCCTCCTGTACAAAGTTTACCTTCTTCCAAGTGGCTGAATTTAAAGTGCCAATTCTGTATCATATGTATTCATCTCCATGATTCATGTTCCTTAGACCCAGGACCTGAATGTGTTCTACCCAGGCACCTTGCTGGAGACGGGTCATGACATCCTCTTCTTCTGGGTGGCTCGTATGGTGATGATGGGCCTCAAGCTAACCGGCAAGCTGCCCTTTAAAGAGGCGAGACTAAGACGACAGCATCATATAACACAACAGGGGATTACGTAAGTGGTTTTAGCTGGGTGAGATTAAGTAATGATGCCGTTTTTACAGGTTTATTTGCATGCGGTGGTGAGGGATGCCCATGGAAGGAAGATGAGCAAATCTTTGGGCAACGTCATTGACCCTCTGGATGTGATTACAGGGATTTCTCTCGAGGTAAAGCCTAATAACGCTTTGATGCATGTTCTGATTCACACACACGCACACACACAGTCTCTCCTTTCTTCGATTTGTGTTGTCTTTTTGATAGTCTTCCACATGCTCATTGCTCCCCAGAGGCCCATATTCTTATGTAAGCGTTATTAACCACCTTTTTCTGCTCCCAACAAGCTTTTATTGAGGCCATCAATCATCATTTCACAAGCTGGAAGGAAAAAGCCCAGCTCAATGAAGCACATCTGTCCTCTAGAGGGCACTGAAGGACTTTAACACCTTCCAGTCCGTCCTTGCCTGCACCACAGATATGCAAGGCCTGACTCAACACACATCAACACTTTTAGCTGACATTCCTCCTCTTGCCCTCACCCTTCTAGGGTCTTCATGACCAGTTGATGGATAGTAACTTGGATCCAGTAGAGGTGGAGAAGGCAAGGCAGGGCCAGAAGTCAGACTATCCAAATGGCATCCCAGAATGTGGCACAGATGCTCTCCGGTTCGCCCTGTGTGCCTACACCAGCCAAGGTGAACTCATTCATCTTTTTTTATTCTCTTCATTTATCCCTTGTGGGGTCTTCATTGGCCAGCGGCCTCGTCACCTCAGCCCTGAATTCATAAAGCGAGTCAAAACAGTGGCTTGTTCTCAGTGTAACGACTATTGCTTTTGGCTCAACTAGCTGTTGGATGTGTTAAACAAACATTAAATATGTGTTTGCTTGCTTGTTTATGTGAGGGATGCACAATAATATCAGCACTTCAGCAGTAACGGCAGATATTATCTGCCCGCTTTTATTTGGGTGTCTTCTCTGTAAATGTATCCTTTACTGGCTTTACTAAATGTTACAGAAATAAAGAAAAACATAAGTGTTCATTTTAAATTGTATGTTATTTAGAGTATGTTTAAAATGTGAGTATCATATAAACTTCTAATCCAGCATCTGCAGATTTTGGCTGTTGGTCAAATAGTTGTAAATTATCAGCGTATTGGTTCCCTGCATACGATGACATCTACTACCGTGCAGGCTTGGATCTTCATATGAAGGGCTGAGACTTGGGCAAAGGTTCAGATTTCAGTTAAGTTTGGTATGCAAACATGTTGGTGTGTCTCCCAGGCAGGGACATCAACCTGGACGTCAACCGTATCCTGGGTTACCGCCACTTCTGCAACAAGCTGTGGAATGCTGTGAAGTTTGCTATGAAGACACTGGGGGAGACCTTTGTACCAGCAGAGAAAGCCCAGGTGTGACGGACGCAGGAGAAGGAGCGTTTTCATTTTGTCCACTGACATTACTCACTATACTTTGACTACATAAATGTCTCTAAACCTCTTCTGGGGTTAATTCGCCCCTGTGCTGCTTTTCAGATTACCCTGTATCACACACCAACATCTTAGAGAAGGCTTTGAGTTACAAGAGTTTATTAAACTCAAGATGTGGTTCCACCCTCTTAGCTGTGCGGGGAGGAAAGTGTTTCAGACCGGTGGATTCTGTCCAGGTTGAGTGCTGCTGTTGCTCTCTGTGATAACGGCTTCAAGGCCTATGACTTTCCAGCCATTACCACCGCCATCTACAACTTCTGGCTCTATGAACTCTGCGACATCTACCTGGTAAGAACCACTTACGTGATGGTGCGGAAACTGTTTTTGCAGAGGACTTCACATTGACCCCTCATCCTGCACAGGAAAGTGTGAAGCCAGTGTTCAGTAAAGCAGAAGAAGACGCTGCCAGCCAGAGACAAGCGCTAGTTTGCAGGCAAACCCTTTACACCTGCCTGGATGTTGGTCTGCGACTTGCCTCTCCCATGATGCCCTTCGTCACAGAGGAACTCTTCCAGAGGTTACCGCGACGACGACCACAGAATGACCCCCCCAGCATCTGTGTGACATCTTACCCTGACACTAAAGAGGTGAGCTGATCCTCTAATCTGTAAGAAGCAACCATCTCGGATGTTTAGGGCTGCAATCAACCAAAGAAATTCTTGGTCGGCTGAAACCCTCAAATTTCGACGAAAAATCGACTTATTTTATATATGAAAAATTTACTGTGTCAACTATCAGCACAAAACCTGTTGAGGAATATTTAGACAATTGTTTTTGTCATGTTATAATAATTGACCGACACTATCGTTTGTCCTGCGCACAGAGCGAGACTGAACACAGGAGCTCAGCATCGCGGCTGAGACACAAATAGATTTTTAAATTAAAACTTGACTCTTAAACACCAAAGCAAGTCCACAGTAAGAATTTTCACAATTAAAACAAAACAATTATTAGACTAAAACATTGAAATAGCAATTCTGATATGTTCATATACTCAAAACTGACGGGGCAACCTAAGGTGGACAAGTTAGCTCACCGTTTCTAGGTGACACGTCGTCGTGTTTGTCGTGGAGCTGTGATACGCAAACTGTTGTTTGCAAACTTTGCATTCGACTTTTTTTCCATTATCTATTTTCATGAAATGCTGCCACGCTGCACAGGTCTTTGACATGGTGGACGAGGACTGACTTTAAATGAAACCGTCAAAATTAAATATACATTCATCAATCCACCAGACATTGGCCTTCTAGTACTCTTCAGTCTGTCCGTCTCTAGCGGGTCGGGCGAGTCCAAAATAGCAAAAACAAGGGGGGTGTTCGAAGATAGATTGTTATCTGTGAAACAGGGGTGCTTTCGGTACTTTCCTACTGATGAAATTAACGTGGCAAAAAAATCGACCAATCAGAATTTTGGTCGAGCCAGAATGTATCGACTCATAAATCGACCAGTCGACTGGGAGATTACAGCCCTACTGATGTTATCAGAAGATGAACGTGAGTTACTTTAAACAACTGTCCTGACAGCTGACGTTCTATGCCATTCGTTGTAGTTCTGCTGGCACAGTGAGGAGGTCGATCGTGATATGGAGTTTGTCATGAGTGTGGTGAAGACAGTCCGATCGCTGAGGGCGGACTACAACCTGACCAAGACCCGAGCTGACTGTAAGATGCCCCGCATGACTTATTACGTCCGTTCTTTAAACTAGACTCCTCATCAGTAAATGTTTTCATCAGGGCTGTAACTGAATAAGTATCCAGTATGATTTTGATATTTCATCAATGGTTTTATTTTACCAAGTAAAAGTGCCAAATATCAATGTTACAGATTCGCTACAGCTAAGAATCACTTGCTGTTCTATGGTTATGTTCTAAAATGAAAAGCTTTGGTTCAAAATTTCCAACAGATTTATGAAAATGATCATTTCATCATTGCAACCCTTGTAATTTAAATGTTTTGTTTTTTTTAAATCCCCAATTTAAAATGGAAAGGACACATGGAACTTGCCTGAACTAGATCTGAGGATAGTTGGAACTAATTCAGTATTTTTCTTTTCCCCAGCAGTGTAGTTGATGCTCTTGCCTCATTTTTATGCCTCTGCACCAGCCTAAGCCTTTAGGGGATTCATTCAAGTATTTCTGTTGTTTTCTGTGTTGAATCCTGAATGTTATCCTCCTGACACCTAACCTTTATTAAACCCCTTTCTCTCCCAGGTTACCTGCAGTGCACAGACTCTGCGGTTGTGTCTCTGGTGCAGAAATACAGTCTTCAGATTCAGACCTTGTCGTACTCTCAGGCCGTCATCCCTCTGACTGGCAACCAGCAGGTCCCAGAAGGTTGTGCTGTGGCCATCGCCTCTGACAGATGTACCGTCAACCTCATGCTGAAGGTGGGGTGGGGTTGCTTGGAAAAGTTGCATAAATTACTCAATCACTGCGGTGGAAGTCATATACAACTTGTTACTGAATCAGTTATACAAACAGCCCTGTATGCAGAATGTTAAAGGATATTTCAAAGTCCTTCTCGGGGCATTGAAACAGTTCCCCAATTACTCCTCTTCATCAAACTGGCCTAAATGAATCTGAATGGTTTGACTCAAAAAAAGTTTCTTTGCAACTGTCCCCGCGGCCTTGACAACGTCTCTGTACAGGGTCTCATCGATGTGGAAAAGGAGGTGACGAAGCTCATAACAAAGAAGGGCGACTTGGAGAAACAGATGGAGAAACTGAGAGAGAAGCTGGCAAAGAGCGACTACAGGGAGAAGGTACCAGTGAAGGTGCAGGAGCAGGACGCTGAGAAGGTGAGGGGGGAAAAGACATTGGTGGCGAGAAGAACGTTCTTTCGTGTAATTCAGTGTGTATAAACAATGTTGTGTGCAGCCATCAACTGTCAGGTGTTGACTTGTGAACATCTGGTAAATAATTTCTTCCTTTTCTCCACAGCTACGACAGAACCAAACTGAACTTGAAAAAGTTCAAGAAGCCATGGAAAACTTCAGGAAAATGATGTAACCTTCCCACACCATTATGTAAATGACCATTAATCACATTTTCTTGTCAGTGTTTGAATTTTCCTATTCATTTTGCCAAGTGGATGGTAGTATGAAGGGAACGGAATAAAGGTATGGCAGGTGTATTGTTCTGATTCTGTAACTATACTGTAATGTTCTGTGTGCGCCAATGCAGTCTAATGCTTCTACAACTGAGTTCAGTCTCTTAGTTCAAACATTTTATTCAGCATATTTAATAGAACATGTAAGAGCATTAACTAACCCTTTCAGGATACAACTTGGTTCTTAAAGAGTTCCCGGAGAAATGGGGAAATGATGGAAAGCCTTAAACACTTTGGCTGCATTTTCAAAGATTAGAATTCTTCATCCTTATTTAATAGTGTTCATACTTACATCTTTACAAATGGAGCCAAAAATGAACTGAATGAATGAAAGATGGCTTGTGCATTTACATAAAATGCATCCTTTGATGTTTAGGAGACAAACATTGAAAAGTGACTATAACCTCAAAAGGTGTACCATATATTACAGGTTATTGCATGGGGGGAGCGGGAGGGGGACTGGGGGGGCATTCATGGAACAGATCTGTCCGGATGCCACAACAGCAACACTACATAAAACCCAAAACCAAAACAAAAGGTCACAGTAATACATTCACACCATTCTAGGAACAGTGACCACAGGCCATCCAGATCCTCATCAATTCTTCACCCTTCACAGTCTCCAGGGGGAGTGGAACTCTGATGCGGGGAGAGGAGTGCAGTGTGTCGTTTCAAAGTTCCGCATGTACTTCCGCGCCTTAGAGAGACAGAAAAGACAGCGAGAATGAGAGTTGCAGGACCGCAATGAAGGAACAGCACAGAACTTGATTATATTAGGGTCGATCTGTCTGGCTCAGTCCCTTACAAATCTCCCTCTTCTCTTACACTGGAGGTGGATAAAGCCTATTTTGGGGGGAGGCATTAACAGGGGAGGAAACGTACAGCATTAGCTGTAATTGATGGCACTCCTCTAGTTTGATGTTAAATGACTTCAATAAGCAAAGCTCGGTAAAATATATTACACCAGTCACCCTAAGAGCACAGGTAAGCTGGTTACTATAGCGACCACGAGAGTGTTCCTCAGTGGTAATGATGTCCTGGCTGTGATTTATTTATCTTACCAGTGCGAGAGAAGGGGGAAGGTGAGCCCAACATTAAATAAGAAAATATGGCTCAATGGGGAAAAAAGGAAGTTAGACTTCATGCTGTTTTAAAATTTGTGAATATTTGGAAGTAGAACGTGACAAGACCCAAGACAGAACTCTACACACCTAGAGAGAGTCAACGGGCAACAGGAGGTTATTTTCTTACCAAAAAAAGAGCCAGTTGTCGTCTGCCCTCTAGAGCCATGTCTTCACCTGCAAGACAGCGAGTCACCAGCTTTCAAACATGTCGGTGACCTCATTTGCTAAGGAAATGTGAAATGACCCCAGACTTACCGACACTCCACGGGAACAAAACATCTCTGTCAGCCTGATAGGACTGCAGCACAGACACACACCAGTCGTCGTCCACTTCATAGCCACTGTAAACGGAAGCTGACGAGAGTAAGAGAGCCAGGATTAGAACACTGCATAAATTATACAACCTTTTTTTTTCCTTTTTCAAACACCTAAAGGTGTTCCACTCACCTTCCTCTATATAATTGGACGCGCCCAACCACTGTTTGACGGCTCGGACCCCTTCATCCGTCATGATTTTAGGGTACCTGAGCAGATGCAACACATCGCCACACATGTCAAGTCCAATTGTTGTATGTAAGAGAGAGAACAGCATCATCAGATGTGTTGACAAAGATCAGACCAACCTGAACTGGAGTAGTTTGAGCAGGAGGTTGTTTCCTCTGTTAGACGTGACGTCCTCTGGACCCCTGAGACACATTAAAAACAAATTCTTACAGTCTCGCTCCAAAAATCCAATGATGTGAAACTTGTTTTACGATAAAACTTTAAACTCACGAAGTGGTAATGATCTCGTCCCTGGTTCTCCTGATCAGCAGGACTGGTCCCTGGTATCTGGAGGAGGAAAAGGAGGCATCACTATGAAACAAATGAAGATGAAAATAATCCACTCGTATATTGTGCCCTGATGTAGACTTTGACTTTTTCTGATTCATGTCTCTGTGGACAGACTGTCCACTCACTTGAGAAGCTGCTCAGCGTTGTTGAGGTTCATGTACTGCCTGACTGTGTGCTGCACCAGGGGCCCTGAGACAGAACACACATATTAGCTGTTGTACCAAAGCTGCAGACTAAACTTTCACGATGTAACTCGTAGGACTCACTCCAGCTGTCGGGCATGACCTTGAGAGCCAAAGGCAGGAGGTCATCAAAAGAAGCATCCAGTACCAATGCTTGGATCTCTGGGTATGACATCACAGCCCAACTGGCTGTGAAAACAAATGAGGGGGGAAGAGTCACAGAAAATAAAAGATGGGGAGAAGGACAGAGAGGAAGGACGTATTAAATACCTGTGAATCCTCCTATGGACCAGGCATATATGACAATGTTGCTCAGCTGGAAGCCCAGTTTGTGTATCGCAAACTGAATCACTACATCCATGGCGTTGGCTTCATTCTGTGGAAATGGCACCCCCTGACAGAAATGAAGAAACATTTTTTTTTTTAAAAGCAATCTGAGTGCCTCGTGAAGCAGAGTAGTCACTGTCAGTATCAAACCATGCCCTACTTAGGAAATATCAGATTTTAAATGTTATTCACTCCCGCTGACACAAACCACAAGAGTGTATGTGCCTTGTGCAACTGCCCAACTGAAACTAGAATTTCAACATGCTGTTCTACTGCACTGTTTGCTGCTACTATATAAAGAACAGGCATACACTCCAGGCAAATGGACTGATTAAATATGTTACCAAATGTGACAAGACTGTTTACCGTGCTGCCTCCAAACCCCGGGTGGTTCCAGCCCAATACAGAGTAGCCACCTAGAAACACAAGATATAACAGAGACCATTTCACACCATGGAGATGCCGAGCTTTTCTTTTCTTTCCAAAAAACAATGTTGAACAGAACCATGAAATATTTTGACACTTGTGAAGAAGGAAATTTCTCACCCTCCAGGGGGGTGTTCATGCACCCCACCTCATAGAAGCCTGCATTCCCCTCACAGCAGATGACCTGTGACCAGAATTCATACATTTTTAGAGCCACCGATAATGTGAATGATGTGTAAAAGCCAAAAGTACAAAAACAACAAATCACTGCAGACATTTACCAGAGTCTGGCCACTCTGCCCCCTGTCTCTTCTTCGATCGACAAACATGGTGTCGATCTCGTTACCGTCACAGGCCACCAGCTTGTTCCTCTGGCCGTCAAACTGTGACACAGCGGAGGAGGAGAGTGAGTCAGAGTGATCACTCTTTATTAGGATGATTAAAGGTGTTTAGAGAGAGAAGGAGAGTTTTTTCTAACCTCTTCTATTAGCTTCGCCTGTCCCCCCTGGAGCATGGGTTTCATAGCCTTCTGCAGTAAACCCACAGAGCCGGGATAGAGCATCCTCCTCCCAAACGAGTGAGCGATAAGATAACTGGAGAGGGCGGGAATAGATGATGTGGTACAGTTTGGAAAATACTACAAGATGAAATCAAATGAAATGCAAACTATGAACATGAATGTAACTTTTTGTGGAAATACACTTATTTGCCATCCTCCGAAAAGCAAGACAGTCAGAGACCAGCTGACTGTTAGCTTAGCACAAGAAATGGAAGTGCATGAGCAGGTTAGCATGCCGCCATCTTGCCTGCTCCACTTTGTTCCTCCTCTGTGTTTTCGGGTTCAAATAGAGAAAGTTCCGGATCTTGATTTGACCAGAGGTTAACATCCTCATCATCTCTTGAAAAAAGTTGCTCCTCTGATCATCAACAAATGTGCCATTTTGCTGGCAGAACATGTGATGGGGTTTTTGAGGTGATGTGTCGAATCACTGCCCCCAGTTAGGACAGTAGTTCCAATGATGTGACAGATCCTAAAATAACAATGTCTCATTATCATATTATTGGGCGGCATGGCTCAGGGGTAGAGTGGCCGTCTAGCAACCGAAGGGTCGCTGGTTTGATCCTCGACCCCGGTGACCATGTCGAAGTGTCCTTGAGCAAGATACTGATGAGTAGGTTGGCGCCTTGCATGGTAGCCTCCACCATTAGTGTGTGAGTGTGTGTGTGTGAATGGGTGAATGAGATGACACTGTAAAGCGCTTTGAGTGCCGCTAAGGTAGAAAAGCGCTATATGAAATTGAGTCAATTTTTTTTCCTTTTAACCATTATTTCAATGTATTATTTCATAGCAACTGTTTGGTTGTATTTATGCCACAAAGACTTTTAATGGAGGTATGCTAGCCTGCCCATTCACTATTATTCATTGCACTACGCTAGCTAGCTCTCAGCCGGTCTTTGAGGGTCTCAGCTGCCTAATGCACACACAGGAAAGAGAAGAGTATCCATCTTCACATCTGGCTTTGGAATGATGGCGAATTACCACATTTTCCCCAAAAGATGGTGTGTTCCTCTAAAGCGTAACACTGCAACATACTCTCCCTATTCCTTTATTGCAAATCTAATGACATATGAGCACAGTCCTGTAGTCAAGGTTTGGATCTTTTACCTGATGATGTGGCATGGCAGAGTGCGCACAGAGTGGAGGACACTGTCAGCTGCCCCTCTTAGCCTTGGCTCTGGCTTCAGCAGAGAAACACCAGCCTTGGAGAGTTTCCTGTGTATGAAAT
Source organism: Aulostomus chinensis (assembly GCF_037954235.1). Taxonomy (NCBI): domain Eukaryota; kingdom Metazoa; phylum Chordata; class Actinopteri; order Syngnathiformes; family Aulostomidae; genus Aulostomus; species Aulostomus chinensis. The sequence continues at coordinate 9,102,191 of NC_141330.1, read as the reverse complement.
GCTTACAATGAGATATTTGACATTCAGTTGGTACATTTCAGTGATTTATTTTATGGTGTCTTAAAACATTGATTTAGAATGAGCTGACCAAAATGAGTACCGAACAGCCAAACTTACGGATTGTTGACTTCTGTCCAGCTGAAATCCGAAGGCCAGCAAGAGAAGTCAAAGTCGTAGCACCTCAGTTTTTTCTACAAAGGAAGCAGGAAACAAAAGCTCTCCACCCTGTTCTGATTCAAGTGCTCATACAGATTTGTAATCATCTATGTGCCTCCTTCCTCCCCAGACATTCATTTTGATACAAATAGGGAACCCTGTTGCAAACCACCAGTCTGATTATCTCACTTTGTTTTCTGTCGAGTGATTCTTCTTTGTCGCTTCAAGAATAGAAATGAACTGAAGATACTCGGAGTTCTTCCATCTCCCCCAACCTTGAGGAGGAAGAGAAACGGGAAGGAGAGAAAGAGGTGAAAAGCAAAGACAGAAAGTGTGAATGTAGGACAAAAACACATTTTGCTGCAAAGCCTCAAGGCTGTATTTTGTATGCTTACTGGGTATAGACCTTGTGCAGCTGTCTCAATGTTAATGAAATCATATTGGCATGCAGCATATGCGGCGAATATTGTGATATCTAAAGATGATGGAATTGAATTAGCCAGTTGAAATCTGTCGCCTCACCTCTGAGACAGGCAACTCCTAGAAGACACACCAGTACCGTTCCAACATACTGACTCACTGGAACCAACTTACTGCTGCAGATGTAGCCTGAAAAAAGACAGAAAAAAGATATTCACACAACCTTTCTGTTATTGCCAGAATTGAGCCTCATTAATAGGCACCAATCCTCAGATTCACAATCTGACCTTACAACCATGTACAGAATCAATATCAGAAGCCCAATTATACACACAGGAGCAGCACACAACCTCAAGTAATTAATTTCTATTGATGTGCCGTCTGATTGCGTGATTCATTACATTAATTCAATATTGAAGCAATTGTGACGAACACCCGCTCACCTTAAAATGGCACATGTTCATCCTTAATGGAGGATTAAATGTCAAACGGAAGCTCTAGAATTTGTTAAGTCAAAACCTTCTGAGAACGCCTGAAGCATGTCCAGCAAAAAAGTATAATAGAATTGTAGACAAGAGAAAAACAACAGTATGTTCTCATTTCTGGCACTGCAACAATTTCCAATTCTGAATTATCATGAACGACATTATTATCCATTGATTTATAAATGATCACCACATCTCCAAAAATGAAGGAGGACGGTGAAACTGAAACTATTGTACCTCCTTTCACACGTTCAGGTTTTAAACCAAAATCTTTCATGTTTGTTACATATCAAAGTACAATGCCCAATTGTGAGAGATGCATCACCTCATATCCCACCAAATAATAATCCGGATATTCACTTGTGTTTTGTGGATATACAGCATCCAAATGCATGAAAAGTGGACAGGGAAAAGGATGTTCTAATTACAGCTTGGTCTGATCAATATAGGAAAAGACAACTACATACCGTTGTGTTATCCAAATGCTTTTATGTGATAAATGAACACCTTGTCCTGGATGGAGCATTCTCCATTTATACAACCCTGTGCTACAACAACTTACTGTAATGACTCTGTCATAACTAAGGCTGCCACCGACAATTATTTTCAGTATTGACAATGCCAACAATTATTTTCCTCGACTATTAGATTCCCTGCTCACTGGGTTAAATGTCAATAAATAGTAAAAACTGCCCACAGCAGCTTCTCAGGTTTTAAAATGTCTTGCTGTGGGTTATAGACGGACAAAAACCACTTTGCTAAACCATTTTCTCTTAAGATATTCTGACTAACAGCAATGACCTGTACCAGTATCATGTTGACTGGTTAATTGGATGGTGAGACAAAAATGCATTACTAATAAGACAGGAGAAATTATTTTTGGCCTTCTTCCTGCAGCTGCCAGCAGTCACAATTCACATAGAGGACATGAATCCATTTAATATATACCTGGATGTTATATTTGCCCTCCTACATGTGTTGGAATTCTCACAGAAAAGAATTCATTTGTTAGAAAGTGCATTTACCTTCTATGCAAACTGAGACCTTTACAGGCCAGTCACTGGATTAACATGTTTTTTTTTCCAAAATCAGTTTTTCAGGCTGTCATGTTGCACTTAAAATTAAATTTTACAAGCAACACAGATCTCAAGACACTCTATTCAACTTTCTCACAACAAGAACACAATGATAAGACTCTCTTCTGACCAAAACCAACACCCCCTCCTGCCTTCTAATGGGCAGTTTCAAGTCCTTCAATTCAAACTGGGAGGATTATGAAACCTTTACATATCGGTCTGCTATGCTGCCAAACCAAATTCAACATGACAATAAAAGATGCAGACAATATATGTAAGACTGTCATGAACTCTTTAATGTTTTTTGTTGGTATTTGAACATGTTCAAACATCCACCATCAAACAGCTCACCTTTCCTGTAGAGATAGCAGAGCAGAAGAGGGGAACTGTAGTAGGAGAGGGACCACAACGCTGAAGCCTGGAGGGAGTGCACACGCACGCACGCACACACACACACACACACACACACACACCACAGATCATTACATTATTGCTGAAAAACAAGCAAACAAACAAACAACTATGCTGCAATAATCATCTTACCCAACCAAGGATGCTATCGGTGTGTTTTTCCAGAGTTCTAGGTTGGTAGTTCCATCCCTGTTAGCACATGAACAAAGTAATAATCTTACTCAAACTTTCAGGCATATTTTCCATACCTCTTAGCATTGCTATAGCCATTACGTTTATGGAACAATAACGTTTTGAGTCATAAAATGTCTCTAAAACGTCCCTTTGATGATATTGACATTGCTGCTCAGCTTGTACCTTTCTGTTCTCAGCATGTCCTCTCGCGTGCTACTGTTAGCATAACGTCATTATGCTACATAATGAAGCTACAGTTAGCTGCACTGTTACAAATACGGTGTAAAAGGACAATAAAGGGATCGCCCATAGAAGAACAAGGGTATCGATGTAAGACTCTCATCCCATTCATTTACAGGCTGTCGCCCCTGGCCTTACAGTGTAGTGACAACCAGGTTTCAACAACAAACACCTGACACTTCCGGGACCTGCATCGCTGTTAACTGACTAAACACCGATCGGTTTGGCAGTCAGCTGATGTGAAATAGATGTAAAACAAAGGAGATATCCGTACCCTCCTCCCTGTCCTGCCTTCAAGTTGAGACTGGTCCGGTGAACGGTGAATTCTATGAAGATGAGGCCCTAAAACACAACGCAGCCACATCCAGCCGGCCATTCTTCCACTGCGGTGACGACGGAAGCCTGCACTGATCAAAACTCTCAAAGGCAAAAACGCTCAGACATTTATTTAAGTATATTTATTGGACAAAAGCTAGGTTACATACAAATTTCCAATACTTTAAATATAAAATGATACCAATGACCAAAAGAAAAAGGACAGCTTCTAGATTATTAGACAAATATAAGAAAGAAGCTGGACAAAACCAGTAAAAAAAAACAACAACAAATAAACAAAAACAACATGGCAGATGTTTGGGAGAAATCTTCTTTCCCTCTACTTGTGCAGCCCCATGACAATAAGATTGTGAGAGAAAAGTAAAACAAACAACTGAATATCAGTGTTGGGTCCTGAGACAAACCTTAATGCTTGTGGGACATGGTTCTCAGTGTTTTTGTGTGTGTGCTAAGCTATTGATAGTTTAGAACACACACACAAGAACCAACTACAACATTCAGTTGTTACTTCTGCTTATAAAGGCCCACTGCTGCTGTGGGGAACTGAGTGGATGTGACAGCTGGATGAGGAGGAGATGTGGGTAGGTGATCAGCTCTGACATTGCTCGTATCTGAAAACAGAGCACAAAGAGAAACTCGCTCAAAAATCTCCCGTCCCCCAGTCTCTTTTATTCGTCCTTAAACACAAACACAGACAGCCCACGCAACAACAACACACAGGCGAAGGAGCGCTGCCTGTCAGCGAATGGGGTGATATTATGCCACTGTGTCAGAGTGATGTTCAGGCCAGCATGATTGCTGAGTGTGAGAAGAATGTAAGGGGCAGATGACTGACAGCGCAAACACACATAATAAACACACAGATTCACACACACAGGTGATGCAAGCCTTTTTGCTTACCGCTCCAGTTCCTTATAGACATCCTCTTCTCTTGGCTTCAAATCCTGGCATGAAGAGGAAAAGGGGGAAGGGAGGATGGGGAAAAGAGTTGAACAGTGAAGAGAAGGATAAAGAGAGAGATCCATGTTGCTGAGGCCAGATTTATGTCCCTCTAGTGTGTAATGAGATTGATTTGTTAATACCACTAATGTAGGGGTGACAGTTGAGAGGCAGTGGGTTTATCTGAGAGAGGCCTGACAGATTGCAGGAGAGGACTGCAAGTGTGAGGGAAGACATATCTGCTGACAGCTTAGGGAAGGAGCAACAGAGAGAGAGAGTCTGCGTTCAGTGCTTGATGCGTGTATCACAACTCCTCACACATATGCACTATGCCTCTGTGAGTGTGAATGTGTGCACAGTCACTCACCATGTAGACTGAAGCCTGAGAAGCCTGTTGGGAAGGGAGTGAAAGCAGGTTTAATGAACAACAAGTCACAAAGTGGGAGAGATGGTGGTAATTAGAAGGGAAAAACAAACTAAGTGCATAAAGGGTGGCTTAGACTTCACAACACCGGGAGATCGATAACAATCAATGCCTAGTTATTAACCATTTATTAATGCTCTGTGTGACCTTTATTGTAAAGTTGGGAACAAGTGTCCTTCTACTTCACCCTAACCCTCCATCCTCCCCCTAAACTCCCACCAGTTTTTGCTGTAACTTGTAACATGTAACATGAAAACCATCTTTACTTAATAATTACAAGACACATTAAAGAATGCGATGAACGGGGAAGACTAATTAAATCCAGAGTGCCTTATAAATGTCTCTATTCCAATCACCTGTCTGGTGTCTTCAGGATTCTCATAGATGTTCTCGGCTTCACCAGAGGCGACAGACAGAGACTGCTCAATACCTGAGGAAGAGACACTCACACTCTATTACATATACACTCAAACACGAGGAGGGGCATGGGGGGGGGGGGGGGGGGGGGTCATTACAACAAACCTAGAGGATTTTAAGACCCACATCATTCAGTGGCAGCCAACAAGGTTCGAAAATGGATGAAATACAAGAGAGCTGTCAAAGAAAAAGAGATTGCCAGAAGACTCACCACGATCACAAATGTGTTTCCGTCTCCATAGCAACACACCGACAGCAACCAGGGGCACCAAAAGTAAAGCAAACAGAGAATAGAGCGGCGAGGGTGTGGCGTCATTGTCGTCCTCTACAAAAAAAGGGGAAAAAGTGAGAGAAGAAAAGCTTGAATGTTTCAAGAAACAAGGTTAATATAAAACTTAGAGCAGACTGTCTGTCTTGGAGGATGTGACATAAAAGGATGTCCAGACATGTTATTGCTTTTTGTTCTCCAGTTTTGATCTTCTGTTCAAATCAAGAGGAGGCAATCTTTTCTTTTTCCTCCAACTATAGATTTGAGACATTCAAGATTTACTCTGCGTGTTACATGCATTTGCATCACTCTGCTGTCAGTCACAGACAATGGGTGCAGTGGAAGACTGCGAGGAAAACCAGGCACTGTCAGACAAAGTGAATAGTTGGTACAACAGCCTAGTAGACATCGATCTGACAGATCCTCAGTCTGGGCAACAAACGCTGTCAATATTAAATGTGGACAAGAAGAAAATCAGAAGCATCAAAAAGACCAGATACTGGTGGTTCATTACACAGAGCCTTGGCAATACCACTTCCATTAGGTTTGCAAATGCTAATGCTTTCCTCGATGTTTATCTGTACGTAAAGTAGGGAAAGAGCTCATGTCCTTGACATCTGCACCTTGTAACAAATTGCCTACAGGCAAACTGACACTGCAAACTGCTACATCTGCCTGTCAATAAAGAACTTGAAACATGCGGACAGAAAGTGAAGGCATGGTTTTTATGGTCACTGTCTACTATATTGTAGACAGAGAGCACATGCGTGAGATTAAACCTGTCAGGTTTGTTTTTTTCTCTTTCTTTTGCATAATGAGGATGACATCAGACTTGTAAAACAGCCGTTGGGTGACAGAGGAAGCAGGAGGGAGGTGCTTGTTTCCACAGAGACTGCTGTAACTTAGTGTCTCTGAACAAGTGTTATGTCACTCCCTGCTTGCTGTTCATGGAACAAAAATCTACAGGACATCTTTGGATTAAAATAGAGAAGCCTAAAAAAGAGCATTACAAAGACTTACATTACAAAAGCATTACATTACAAAAGACTTTTGTGTAATTGTCATCATTAAAACACAATTTATGCAATGTGAAGAAGCCAGGCAAGTTCACTCAATCATCCCATCAACTTTGGACAAATTTTGTTTGTAGAAGAATTGACCCTCTGGCTTCACCTTAGCCCTGGTGTCACAGCTATTAGCCACCCTCAAAGCAATCAGTCATTATGGGCTGTGTGAGGTGTTATTAATTGGTGAAAATGCATAGAGGTTGCTAATGGAATATTGTGGTGAGTGCTGACCCAAAGACTGACCTGCACTGTTCTCCATACCAGCTTTAACGCATGAATTATGGTAATTGAGTGCAGTGAAGTGATGCACAAGTGCTTCCAGTATCTCAGTATCTCCTCTCTCTCTTTTTTCTTCTCTCTCTCTTTTCTCATCCTCCTAGATCTCACTTATTTGCTTCTTCTATTGGCACTTCATCTCGATTTCATCTCCGATGAGGTAGGGGGAGTTATATCAGTGCGATTGTAGAGGAGGGTGGCTGATAGGCAGTACACCAAAAAACTGCTTGAATGCTTTGCAAATGATGGGACAAGTCAAGCTAGGAAGTGATTGCAAAGCATCCCTGACATCTGAAGTATTTTGTGTACTGTAGAAGACATTGATTGCATCAGTTTTGCATTTGATAAATTATCACACAGATGATTCTTCACTGCAAGATCTTTTAACTACCTCTGCTGGTGCTAAAGTTTGATTACAGAGCATTACATATCTGACTTGATGCAAGTTTGGTTATTTTCAGTTAACTGAGAAGTAGTTTCAGCTCTCTCGTCATATCAGCTGCCTTGCCTGCAGCATTGACCCCACTGATCGTCTCTTCCCCACCTAGCTATCAGACAAAAGTCTTGCTTTCTTTCTCCTGCTCCCTGTCTTTATCAGCCTCTCTGTTTCCTCCATGTCCATCACTCTTATAGCTGCACCATCAGTGTGCATCATGATGAGCTCTGGGCCCTCAGCCCAAGTGATACATCGGGATACAGGGATTGAACTCATCTCTTGCTGAGGGATTCACTCAACTGTCACATCGTCCTGTGCCCCCCTCCCCCCCACTGCCACAGATACAATAAGCCTGAATAATTTAGTTTTTGTGTGAGGAGATGTCCCAAGGTTCTCTCTCTTCTCTGTATAATTGCATATCAGCTGGTAGGGTAAAAAAAATGATAGTCTTTACAGTTTATACTCTATAAAAGAAACCAAGTATTAGTATTGTGGTGGACTTCAATGAAAAACTGGCACGTTAACAGACTATTATCTTCAAATTGCACGTCTTGACCCATAACCTCCTTTACTTATTCAAAGAAACACATCCCACAGACACCAGCTGACTGCGAGTAAGCTTCGTGCACTGACTGGTAGTGGACTGGAAGGGTTAGCATACCTCCATCAAGTCATCAGGTACACTTTTCATCAAAATGGTCTTTCCTTGCTTTAATAGAAATAGTAGTGTGGATAACATTTGTCATGAAATTTAAAATTGAATCTGATACATATCGTCAGAACTTCTTTTCGTTCCTTTCCGCAGTGATTTCTCACCAAAACTAATAGTAACCTCAGGCAACAAAAGAAACCGTCTATTCAAAACTACAAGAATACTTGATACTATTTGATGACTTTTGATGGAGGTATGCTAACATTCGCTTTCATTTCTCGTGCGGTTGGTGGTTAGCGGTTGGCTGGTCTCTGCATGTCTCAGCTCCTTAATGTATGCACAGAGGAGAGAAGGGTGTCTATCCTCTTGTCTGGCTGTGGGGAGGATGGCCAATAAGCATATTTCCAAAAGTGTGGTGTGTGCCTTTAAGAAAGTATAACATATGTTATCTGTCTCAGACTTTTTCCTCTGAAAACTATGATTTTTTTGACAAATGAGTTGACCTGAGGTCGGCCTGAGTGCTGCCTGATGTATCCTTCACAGAGCTCCTGTTGAGAATCATCCACATTCATGGTTCATTATCTCTACTGAGTTGACAGGACGTCTGCTGGGATTCTTGTATTAGTGATAAGATGTACTGTTGATAAAATCAGAAAGCAGTCTTTGTGTCACCATACCATCCATCCTACCTTTAGGGTGCAGTGTGAGAGTGTGCATGGCAATCTGCCCATTGTGCAGCTTCAGGGTGCATGTGTAGTTTCCGGCGGTGTCAGGGGTGATGGGTAAGGGCACAGTGGTAGTGATGCTACCAGGGCTGCTGCTAAACATGTTCAGCTTGTGACTGTTATTCTGGTATGTCCACTTGGCACTTAGGACCTGGGGCCGCTCTGTGTAGATGCACTTCAACTCCATCTTTGAGGAGGAACAATGGACTGTTGCTGTGAATGGGGAGGCAGAGGAGAACAGGAGTGCAGCGTTGGGGGGAGGGGAAATGTTAAAGGGGTATTAAATGGAGTAAAATCAGAAAAGAGGATGGATATGAGAAAAAGACAGGCAGGAGGAGTGGGAAGGAGGCAAGGCAGGGTGAATAGTGAGTAAAGGGATAGAGTATGAATACAGAAAAGGCCAAGGGCAGATGAGCGTAATGGGGTAAAAGGACAGCGATATGAAAAACAAAGAACAATTCAAAGAGAGGTCAAAATAATATATATTCATTAAAGGGATTTGCTGCTAATGTTTTGGTTGACTGTGACTGATGCTTAGTGTCTCATCAAACTGAAATGAGAATCCATCTGGGTGTAATCAAGCTCCACAGCCCCCCCCCACACACACACACATATAAAAACACACACCATTTCAGCCTTGATTAGTGTGATCAGCATGGGCCACCTACAGCCTTGGTGGGAGGGCAGCAGGTATAATCATACATAATGAATACTTTTAATGAGGTGGGGTAAAAATATATGCGGTCACATGATTGGTGTGGGGGTGAAAATGTGCATATGTGTGTGTGTATGTTTGAGAAAGATGCAGATACGTGAGGCAGTATGACAGTGACTGATAGGCTGGTCATGTCTGGGCAGCTGTGATGGATGCCAGTGGTACCGTGATTAGTAAACTCTTCCAAGGCTGCCATGACAGGTGTGTGTGTGTGTGTGTGTGTGTGTGTGTGTGTGTGTGTGTGTGTGTGTGTGTGTGTGTGTTGAATTTTGTATTTATAGGTGCAAATATATTCTTTGTGTTTTTGTAAAGGGCGATACCTCCCCAAGGCTGACTCATAAAAATCAACAGGTGGTCTGATTTTTCCTCTTACCTCAATGAATCTTCTGTATATCCTTTATTCATTGAATACAACATTTTATGAGCAACTGCCGGAAATTTTGTTTTGCATTTATCCCCCACAAATCAGAGTGGAGAACAATGTAATGCAGGAGCAGATAAGAATCTCTCTCAAAAACATACCAGCAGGGCAGAAGCTTGCCAGTCCTCTTTCTGTCCTTTAAAGGGAAAAACCTAACAAAATATGTTTATTTGCCATTCAATATGATAAGATCAATACAAATGCCTGTGGGATAATTATTACCCTGCCAATCTGGAGGTGATTAGCTTATCATAGAAATGGAAAGCCAAGGGAAACAGCCAGAGGGGCTCTCTCCAAAAATAAAAAACCCCATCTGTCTATCACCCAGCAGCTTGAGAGCTCATCAATTAACACATAATATCTTATTTGTTTAATATGCACATAAATAGGAAAGCCCATTGTCAATAATGTTGCTAGGAAACCAGTGGAGTTGCTAGATGTGCAGGTTGGTTGAGCTGTTGTTTGTCAAGACATTGTTTCTCATAACATGTAAATCCTTCTAAAATTGAAAAGTAATGCTTCTAGTGTAGCGGCCAGTGTTTGAGAGGCCAAAACTCATATTCTCTGACTTTGTTTTCAGAAGAAGAAGGAGGTATCACAATTAAATGTCTAATCTGCACTTAACCCATTTTCTACCGAGCAGTGAGCAACACTGTGAGGTGCTCAAGGACCAACTCCTAAACATATCAAGTATGTTGTTGAAGGTGAGGGGACAAGAATGCCCGGAGGAAACCAGCGCAGACTCAGGGAGAACATGCAAACCCCACAGAGAAATGACCAAAGTCTCTAACCAGGGACTTTCTTGGTGTGAAGCATCAGTGCTTCAGTGAAGTAAAGTAAGCCTCCGGGCTCTGGTCCTATAGGTGACTTACAGTGAAGCAATGCAACCTTTGCTGAATAACAGCCACTGTAGCAACTAGTAATGGGATAAAGGTCACTTACATACTAATATTATCCTCCAAAAACAAGGCTACTGTTCATACCGAGTCATACTGTAGCAATGTATTGACTCTCCTCCGTATTTGTTGTGTTATGCTAGTGGTCGATGAATTCTCATATATCTTTGAGCAAGAAAGTGATGAGGCATAAACTACAGACTCCAGTAACAAACGAAAGCTAAAGCAGCCTGAATGGCTGGAGAACTATAATGAATGCAATAGTGTCTTTACAAACTGTGACCTGCCACTGAATTACTTGATGGGCGTGAAAAAGTGTCATGTGAGCTTCATGGTCATGAAATCTTCAACCAGTTGAGCACCTAAGGGGGATTTTGGACCCACATGTTATACAGTGCTCTCCACCACCACTATAAATGATTTTTCTTTTGAGGGAATGATGCTAGGGCGGCACGGTGGTGCGGCACGGTGGTGCAGTGGTCAGCAAGGTTCCGGGTTTGAGACCTGGCTTGGGAACGGGATCTTTCTGTGTGGAGTCTGCATGTTCTCCCTGTGTGGGTTCTCTCTGGTACTCCAGCTTCCTCCCACAGTCCAAAGACATCAAGAGGGGACGAGGCTGATTGATGCTCTAAATTGACTGTAGGTGTGACTGTGAGAGTGAATGGTTGTCTGTCTCTATGTGTTGGCCCTGTGATGGACTGGCGACCTGTCCAAGGTGAACCACCTCTTGCCTGAAAGCCGCTGGGATAGGCTCCCCCCCCCCCCCCCCCCCCATGACCCTTAATAGGATAAGCGGAAGAAAATGGATGGAGGGGAATGACGCTAATCCCCTTAGCAGAGTTAAGTAAACTTTAATTAATAATGCCAAGGAGCACTGGAGCTGCTTTGGCAGCTTGTGGTTTACCCAACACCTTAATGACAAGTGTTTTCCCTCATTCTGCCCCCATCTGTATTTGCGTCAAATGAAAACCAGTGTATCATAAAGTTCTTCTGAAGCAAATCATTAGTAATTCATCACAAGTGCATGACATGACAGCATTTACAATATGTCACAGGGTTATCATAAAACTGACACCACTTGTCTCGTAAATCCCACCCCTCTCCTTGTTTTATTCCTGTTAATTTATGCCTTCTGCTTTACCTCTCACCACCTGACCCTGGTACGTACCTTTCAGCACACTGAGCATGGTCTGCTGGCTGTAGCTATGGTCGTTGATGAATACTTTACAGATGTATTTGCCTGCATCCTGGAGCACAGGGGTAAGTAGAAAGGAAAAGCTCCCAGCTTCTGCATTGTAGGGTGGACCAGCCAACTTGAGCCTCTGGCTTTTAGTGGATAAAAAAGAGGTACCTCTCCAGCGATCATACTTGTGGACCAAACTCCTAGTACTGTCTCTAGTGTTTGGAGCTTGCCAGTACAGTTCGACGTAGTCCCCAGCAATAGGAGCACAGGTCAAGAGGAAGGATGTCTGAACTGAAGTGGCTGTGGAGATTGCTTGTTCTGATGGAGAAAAAAGAAGATAAGAGTAACCCCAATGATGAGACAGATAGTGTCAGTGAGGAAGCTGAAGCAGGGATGATACCGGAAGGACAACAGTGTAAGAAGTCATATTGACAGGGAATTCAGAAGAAACATGATAAAAAGAGAGTGAATGGATGTTGGGGAGCAGATGTATAGTAAAAAAGAGCAGTGACAGAGAAGGGAAATGGAGATTCTCTAACAATAGGGATTACGTTCCTATATGCAAAGTTACTTGACATTATTAAGTTGGTCTCACATTCTGCTCTGCCTGATTAGTGAGCTGCTGACGCAGGACTTTCAGTCTACAGGTGCTACAAAGTCACTCACCATATACTGTATTGGAGATTTTGGCCACTTTGTCACCTGTGGAGAGCATGACAGGGGGTGGAGTAGCAAAAGACAAATAATGAATCATACATAGCAACTACAGTATAATATTCACAGGACAGGCAACATTTTAGTAGAGATCTATGGTAGACTTTTGTATCAATAAATAAGTTAAAAGTTGAAGAACTGTATCTACAGCTAAATAATGCAGCTTTTTGGTTTTCTGGCACTCCCACACCGACAGAAACATATTTCTCTGCAGCCTCACCGTTAACAGCAACATAGACGTTGAAGGAGAACAGAGTTTTGTTGCTTCTACCATGGGGGTGAATCACACAGACGTACGCTCCCTTTTCACTGGTCTTGACCTGCGGCAGCTTAGCCTCGACCACGGACTTGGGACTTTTCTCAGTCTTAAGGGAAATGCCAGTAGGTGCTAGCCAGGTGATCTTGCTGACAACTGTGTCAGGATTAACCCTGGCGATCAGACGCAGGGTGCTCCTCTGAAGAATGGGTGGAGTGGGCAAGATGGTGACTGCAGAATAGAAACAATTATTTTTACACATATTTGAATCTCCCAGTGACATAAAAGTAGCAACACCTCTCTTCTTGCTCTCTCTCTATGTATATATACATATATGTATGTATCTATGTATCTATCTAAATACATATACATGTACATACGTATGGATATTAGATATTGATATAAAATCTTAAATCTTATTTTAAAACTACAGAAGTGGCCCCAGCACTGTATATTTCAAATGCAAAAAAAAACCTTTAAAAATGGGATTTTTGTCATTGATGAAATACTACAGCATACAATTGCTGCATCTGGTCTAAATTAAAGCAATAGTAGCCCTACATATTTTATCTTTTAAAATTTGACAATGCAATATCTTTCATTCTGAAGCAAAATATTAATCTGCAGAGAAACAAAAGAAGTTGTCAGAACAATGAGGTAACAACTGAAGTTAATAATACTGTGGTGGAGTTGAAGTAAATGAAAATATACCAGTAAAGTAACATTCAGCAGCCAAAGCAAATCGACAGTCGTTTGTCACACAGATTATGTATCGTCATCTTTTCTACTATCTAACTTATCGATAACAAATGCCGGGCAGCATGGCTCAGAGGTGGCTGTCTAGCTACCAAAGGGTTGCTGGTTCGATCCTGATCCGAAGTGTCCTTGAACAAGATACTGAGCCCCTGATTGCTCCTGTCCACAATGGACTGGTGACCTGTCCAGAATGTACCCCGCCTCTCGCCCAATGTCACCTAGGATAGGCTCAAGCCCACCCCCCCCCCCCAACATATAAGCAGTATAGAAAATGGATGGATGGTGGATTTATCAAATGACTCTTGGAGAGATATAGAAGAAGTTAAAGAAACTGTCACAGATAAAAGAAAACAAGACCTGCAAAATGAAAGCATGTTCGAAGATCACATCAGAAGAACATCCACAGATAGCATCCACAGTTTCAAACAGGTAAAGAAATGATTTAATCGACATCTAGTGAGACATCAAATAAAACAATTTAAAATAAATGTAACCTGGCACGATAAAGACATACTATGTAAAACTGACAATTAAATATGGAATGATACATAATATATTGATGTACATAATATTTTATGATTCTCCTACCTGTGATAATGGCTAAAAGGATAATTCTCTCCTTCAGTATTTCCTTCTGCTGCTGTACCAAGCACATGTATCGACCACTGTCTTCCATTGTGGGTTGAAAAAACAGAGAAAAATTGCCAGTTTTTTGAAAGTTTGGGTCAGTCAATTGCATGGATGCCTTCAATGCAACACCGGTGAATGTTTTTTTCTCAGTGGCTAACAATGCTAGTTTCCACTCATCCGAGCCAGACAACTTCACCTTCCAGTTAATGGTTACTGGTCCCCTCACTGTTGGGTCAGTACAGACCAGGGTGGTTGGAGTTTTGTCTTTTACCATCACAACATCGTGCCAGTCTGAGGGAGAAAAGTTCAGAATTACAAACGGAGCATAATCAAGTAGCTTTGCAGTCATACCACAATCTGACGTCTGTTTTGTAACCTGGGTAAAACCAAACCGCAATAATCATGGGAAACTATGTCATGAACTCCACCTGACCCCCTTTGAAGAACTCTGGTAATGCAAGCCTCACCATTTACCTTCAATAAAACAGGCTAATTAATGTTTACACCTTACAACAAAAGCATTTCTAAGAAAACACCTGATACCTGTAAAGTGAGAAGAACAAACCGTGGAGCAGGAAACAAGAATAAAGGTAAGAAAACCCGACTCCATCACACATTTCAAGAAAAAACACTCTTGCTTCACCAGCTGTCTCTCCAATGTGGTATTGTTCACTTTCCTGCAGAAGAATGATTGACATGACAACACGTTTGCTGTGCATCTTTCTGCCCAACAGGATGTCACACTGCCAACACTAAGATAATCAACAGGAAACAACTGCTATTAATGCAGAATTATGTGTGTGCAAGACTGATATATTGTGTCATTGACACCACCAAATGTGAAAAGAACTTCTGGGCAATTATTCATAAAACTTCCGACCCCCTAACATTGAGTTTGACAAAAGGAATGTTCTAATGTGTGTATCACAATGTGCGTGTGAAACAGAGAAAATGATAAGAATAGCAGAAAGAGAGGGATTGAGGGAGATGAAAAAGAAAGAAATAAAGAGTTTGGGTTAGTGTGGGTGCACAGCAACCCCAAGGCTACATGTCTTTACATCCCATAAATGTCTTTAATTAAGCTAAAGGTATTATCAGCTCCTCTGAGCACTATTACAGATTTTTCCATAATTACCATTGGGTGGATGGGGGCGGCGAGGAGAGATAGAGAGAAAGTGAGAGAGGGAGAGAAAGCAGATATGTATTGTGGGTGTCTAATGACAGGGGAAGAGAAAAAAAGAAGGAGAGCAGCAGAGGGGTGAATGTGGAGAGAGGTGCTCTGACAGAATGAAAAAAAAAACCCATGGAGACAAGAAGTGTGAGAGAGTGTTGCAAGAGTGACTTCAAAGAAGCTTGTGGCTGCTGACACAGAGCCTAATTCTGTGTCCTCTTGTCTATGGGTAAATAATCAGCATAAGCCTTGGCTCTGTCTAATGAATCCAATGCCAATGAGCTAATATCTGTTAACTATGCGCTTCATTATCACCGCCACAGACCCTCGGAGAGCATGAGGATGGAGAATGAATCGCAGCAAGGACGAGTGGACAAAGGAATGACCCAGGAAAGGGAAGAAAGGGAGGAATGAAAGATAGAATATGCAGAAAAGGTAGGAAAGTGCAGCGCAACTGAACTGAAGCTGTAAGAGGTGTGAGATGGTGGGAAAAAATAGATGAGGTTTAAATGAAGTTGTTGGTCGCTGGGAAGTGGAAGGTGTGAAGGTCAAGTTGGAAAGAAAAATGAAAGAATATGGGAAGGAAAGTAATAAATCCTCTATTGGTGAGGACTTTTACTAAAGCCAATATGAATATATACAATTTAGAAGTGGCACTGGATGGTCCAGCTCTGCTGAAACTACAAAACACTTTTCTGAGTGCGATGGTACTCGAAAATTCAGCTACAGGCCTGCAAGATGACTTCAAATTAAAATATGGCAATGGAAAATGCTGCTGGCATTTAAACCCACAGCTGCTTTGTTTGTGTGACAGATGCTTTCACACGCTCGGTGTACAGTGGGCAAGAAGCAGAAAGAAAATAAGATTCTCCTGTCTTTTTGAAGCCAAAAGAAGGAACATATTTCAAATGTTAATTTGTTTTTCTACTGTGCAGAACATTGCTTGACCTCTGATCATTATCTCTGCCTCGAAAATCTGCACCTCTGAATTACAATCTGAAAATAAGAGGGTGACACTGGTGGGGGAGTTTGAAAATGGAACAGAACGGAAGGAACTGAGCCGCTCGGTTTAAACTGTGGGTCTTATGGAGATGTAATTACATTGGCTGTAAAACACTTGGGTTTAGGGATTAGACCCAAACCAGATAATGCCTTCGCTATGCTAGTGCGCACCCTGATTCAGAGGAAAATAGAACAAAATGAATTGGAAGTTATTCTGCAGGAAAAAAAATCTCATCAACAGGGAGTCTGCTTGAGTCTGCAAATAGATACAAGAGAAGCGGGTTTCCTCCGCTTTCATTTCGCTGACTGCCGCTGGATTTGCCATTCATTACTGGATGTATATTAATTGCGGCATTTGTACAGTTTACAAGCAGAGCTCATGCTTGTGCGCAGATACGAACAGCAGGGGGCGATAGAATCATCTTTTTCCACGCGCCTCGAGCCGGACCGACTTAATTGAGAGGTAACTTTGTCATTTTTGTCAGATAAATAATGTTTATTTTTGTGTTTATTGTTCATATTAAACACACAACTAAGACTAGCTGAAGTAGACATTGTACAAAAGTACAGTAAAAGGAATTCTCCTCAGTTCTTAGATGGTTATTCTAACTCATGCGCTCCTGAATAATTTCCGTCTTCCATATGAGACAAATCTCCTGTGAATATGAATCCAGACGCCATCGAACTTCCAGGGAATACGCTTTAGGCGATTATATTTCAACAAGTTGTTCCCAGAGTCTTCGCTCGGCCGTCGCCGGTCCTAATTGGTTTTCTGGGTGCGTGGCTGTGACGCCTCTCAGCCTGATGACATCACTCTCTCGGTCACACAGTCGGACCGCCGCGCGCTTAGAGTCACAGGAACTATTTGTTGGAGCAGACGGAGCGGAGCAGCACCTCGTCTCTCTCACACACACACATCCAGTCAGCGCACCAGCTGGGGGGGGGGGGAAATATTTACCTGTTCGCTGCCACCGGGACCGACTCTCGAGGATCATTCATTCATTTCCGCAGACTCTCGAGCGCAGCCACTTGAAACAAGAATCTCCGTCGGTCTGTCCTGGAGCCCGAATAAGTTCTTTTTATGCCTTGAATGAGTGAGATTTACACAGAAACTGAAACCCGTATTTCGGAGAGACTGTCGTTCTTATTCTTATAGAGGAACAATCAACCATGGCAAGAAATGACGCCCGAAATTGGCATGACTGCAGAGAAATGACCGGACTGCTCTTCTTGGTGGCGTCGATACTTCTACTACACGGTAAGAAAATGTCACAAACTACGCTATCAGCGACACTGTTTTTTTTGCCATTTTTTTCCCTTCCCCGAGGTTTATAATGGTTGTTAGCACCTGTCGGGGCAGTGACAGGAGCTGGTATCCGGCAGGTGCAGTTTTCGCTCCAGGTTATGGCTTTAAACCTTGTATTTTAGTCATTGTTTTTTTAGTGACCACAATCGTTGAATTGTAGTTTCACATAATGGATACTGAAAACAACATTCTTGTCACGTTTTCGGTCAGGCCTGTATTATGAGTTTCGGTCAGTGACTCAACGCCATGTTTGGTAATCTAGGTGTGGCTCTCAGGAGCAAGGTGCTTCTCCCAGGTGTGTGCGAGCCTGTTAGGCGATAGGATGGTCTTAGCTCCACTGCCCCCCTCCCTCCTTAATGCCAGCCTCCTCCTCTATCAACACCCCCTCTCGCTTCTCCCCTTTCTTCCACACATCATCCTCAATTAGTTTCAGTTCAGCTGAGAAGGAAAAGGAACTGGAAATAGCTCTTAATGTACACAGGGACAAACAGAGGGCACTCATTTAACCTGTGCTGGTTTCTTTCCTTTAATTTTGTGTGTAGTTTTTAATTTGTGTACTCTTTGTTCATGTAGGCCTTCACAATGAATTACCTTAAACAAGCTACATCTGTTGCCGCCAATGTGGTTTCATCCTTGTTTGTCAGCAGGAAATGCTACCAGGTGGAGGAGTGTGTGCAAGCAAAAATCCCATCCAAGTTTAGTGTTTAACATGCTGGAAAACCTGCATTTTTAATACATTGTCCACATCTGTACTGCACACCTGACACAAATAATGAAAGTTAATCGTTTCAGTGTTTTTTCAAGCAAAAATGTCCTGGTTTTATTGTCTTTAAGAGATTCTTGCTGTTTTGGGGTGAAGGGATGAAGCCATTTGAACACCATTCTCCCTTTGGGCTAAGGGAAATTGTGATGAGCTTTATTTCCAAATATTTTTGATGCACTGTGAAAAAGTAAAATCAGATTAATCAATAATGAAACTAGTAATTAGTTGCAGCCTGAGTTCAGCTTGTTATCATTAAAACACTTTTGATTCAAATTATTTTTCCTCTATACTGTTTCCTGTAGGAAAGACAGATTAAATTCCATTTTAATATCATTGGAAATGAGATGACACTTTACATTGCACATCTTTGGTATTAATTTTCAGCTTTTTGTTGCCGCACATACAAAAAAAGGTGTTTCGTTACACCAAAATGTAAATGTGATTTGTCAATCTCAACTCTGTAGAATTATACGTCAGCACGCAGGCATTGTTCCTCTCAAAGCAGATTTACAACAACATGGCAAGTTTTTTTTACTCAGGTATTTCAATAACAAGGCAGCTTTTGAAACTCTACAGTACTGAAGCAATTCTGACGATTCCTGGGAAGTATCGAGTTCCGATATCCAGCCCCGCTGCACAGGGCTCATAATTCAGGTGTTATTCAGGTAGCTTACAAAGTATCTAGCCAGTAGGCCCCAGACGTGAGAGCAAGCATCCCCGGCATGCAGTCACCTTATTAACATATGAATGTGTGGCATGAAACCAGTTCGACATTTTCCCTGCTTCACTTCTGTCCCAGCTATTTGTTTTGTGCAGTAATTAGGGCAAGTATGTAGGGCTACGTCCTGGCACAGTTACTGCATACATTTTCAGTACAGTATTGTAGATGATGATGGTGTTTGAATCACGACCCATAAACACACAGTCACTCTTGACTTATTCATGCGGTGGACCTTTTTTGTCCAATTTCATTTTACAGAGCATGAAGTGCTCTTAAGGGAGGGAGAAAAGAGTGTGTGTGTGTGTGTGTGTGTGTGAGTGAGACAAAACAAAAGGTTTTACATATTTATGAGTGTGGAAAAACGCAAGGCTTAACCAGTACAAGCAAAAACACTGTTTTTAGTTTTCTTTCATTTAAAACATTTTTTTTTTCAGCGAACCTCTGACCTCCTTCTGGGTAACAGTTAGGTTGCAACTTAAACGGGAGCCATTCTGTGGGTGAAACATCTTTACTTCCATTCACAGATCCCCATTAAGGCCAGAGTTTTGACAGCAACTACTTGGCTTCACTGCCTGAGTGATAGAAAAGATTAAGTTTCCACTTTAAATCAACCAAACTTTAATGTAGACGGGATGGCTTCTAAAATTACAGTATGCTTCTGTTGTCAAACACGTATGTTCTTACAGGTGGGGGTCCTGTTGAAGCTCTTAAAGAAGATTTGTTATACCACCCCTCAAGTCAAGTTTGTGAGAGACTATGGATGTGGGTCAGGAAGGCTTGGCCCATTACCATGGAGATGTTTTTATTGGAAGAAGCGTTGGCTTATGTGAGGGGGAGTGTGTGGGGGGGGGGGGGGTATACGGCAGCATTGTGTTTATGGCTGAGTAAGCTGCGCTCATGCAGGGGGTTGGTGGCTGGCGGTCTGCCTGCCTGAGAAACTGGTGGGCACGCAGGGTCATGGGCGGGGGAGGAGGCTGCTTCATTCTCTGCTATTAAATGAACCAGTGCTTATTATCTTCATGAAGCTAAAGCATCCAGTGAAGCCACTCTTGATGGTTCTCTTCAGTTCCAAACAAACAGGTGGCTTCTCAGCAGTCCTCTGCAGCGCGCGGGAGTTTCATGATTGGCTGATAAATTAAACTGGCAGCAGCCGATTTTAAAAAGGAGATGCCCCGCCTCCCTTTTTCCCACCCGCCACTTGTAGTCTCCCTCCATCCATCCCTTGCCCCCTCCCCCACCTCTGCTGTCTAGCACACACAGGGAGGACTTATTCTCATGTGTTTATTTTCAGCAATCTTTTATTCTCTCATCCACCAGGGCTGAACAGCTTTGAAAGAGTGTTTTTAATGTTGACTAATAATGCAATTGTGATGTGATTTTACAATTTTACAATTAATCTGATTTTTTTTTCCTACTTTTTAAAATTTTGATTGAAAAAAAACCAACTTTCAAATAATGGTGGAATTTTTTTTCTAAGAGTCTGTATCAAAAAGCAACCTGTAATTTGCAGAATATAATTTGAAGGCAGGACATCTGGGTATCACTGTTATAGTTAATTTAAAAAGATATTTTGAGTCGTGTTGGCCTTGAACAATGATTGTGCCTTTCTGTGAGGGGGTGGGAATCAGGGAGGAACTCCTGATGCCATCACCATTACACAATAAAGATAGTATCATATGATGTCAAGATGATTCATCTATGATGCATCGTAATATCTGTCCAACTGAAGAAACAAATCTCTCAAAAAGTACTAAATATTATTTTACATTTATGTAAAGCATCGACATGCTAGTGCCTTAAGCTGTACAATGGAGATTAGACGTTATACTACAAAGTGCAGAGTCTCAGCTTGGCGTCCTTCTTAACAAATACTATATGGCCAATAAATAACTTGTTAACAGGGCAAAGGGGGATCTGTTTATCATTATATTAGGATAATGTGCTTAACAAATATCTGTTTATCGCCAGTGTATCGAGATTGTGTCACAAAAGGAAGTATCATAATATATCTGCCCTGTCCTCTAATTTTACCATGGCAGGGGGTCATATTGTGGTTTTGATTAAGTGTGCAGCCTTACTGCCTGGCGCTTGTGTGAGTGACGGTAGTCTTTGGTTTATGCAAATGGCTTTTCTCCTCCATTTCCCAGCCTCTCTTTGGACTCAAGGCCATGTGTTTATGACAGGAACAACATGCAGGCAGTCAGGAAAATAAAACACATGTGACCTCACGGTGGTCTGTCAACATGGCTTCAGGATTTCTTCTCAGCCTGAGCTGCACGTGCCTTGCTGAATTGTTGTTTTTCATGCAGCAAAGTCATAACCGCTAATGAAATTCCCCTACATTTACGCAACACCCTGCTTTCTCGGAAACCACATACTTTGGACTCTGATGTAGCGACGTTGTTTCTGGCCGTCATGCAATAGCCAAACTATTAGCTCTAACTATCCCCTTCCACATTGAGGGATTGTGTGTGAACACTGTAGCGCTGCCAAGCCTGGGACCATTCATCATTACAACAGAGAGTGTGCATTACACTCCATCTATTAAGAGGAATGTAATGAATGGATCATGAGGAGTTTATTTTGTCCTTCCTAATAAAAGAAGAAAAAAGTGTGCTTAGTATCTCATTAGTACTGGTGGAGCGAAGGGTTTGGTTTTTGTGTTAATGGCTGGAGTGGTTAGGTTTTATCATTAGGCCCATGTAAATGAGCTGTCCTCACCCCTTTGCACCAGCCGTGTAAATGTCAGGATTTTGAAAAGGTCAGGTGTGTGTGTGTGTGTGTGTGTCTACATGTGTGTCAGAAGGTAGTACATATACACACTGATTATGGTGCCTTTCTGTGTAAATTCCACATCAATATCCCCCCTCCCCCCTCCTTTTAATAACCGTTAAGAGTTTTTTGATTATAACATAAAAGTTAGCTTAATTTATGACGAAATGGAGGTATGTGTGTGTGTGTGAGTGTGAGAGAGTGTGTTGCAAATGTGGCCCTATTAATTGTGAATAACTAGTCCAATGACTGATGCAGACATTTGGCGTGTCACCAAATGAGCCTAATGATTTTGACAGTTTTCTTTTTATTACTTATCTCACCAGGTACGCTGGGGGAAAATGGTGGTATCTGCTTAGTGGTGTTATTTAATGGCTTCACAGAAAGCAAAAGTAGCTCTTTCCAACAATATACCAGCAATAAATGAAAAGCTTTCTAATAGATGTAAAGTGTTTGAGCGTCTGGCACTATCCAATTTTAAACCTTTTAAGTGGGCTGGTGTATTGATTCTGTTAATGGTAAACCTAATAGTGTTATGTATCTAGATATTTTGATAAATGAGTTTTTGGGGAATTGCCAAGTCTATTGTTGACACAGAAAATATTATTTGACAGGATGTATGTTGCTGAAAGGGTGGATAGATGAGTACATTTTGTTACATTTCAGGTTGTGGTAGTGGGCCACAAACACAGATGAGTTCACACAAACCCACCTACACGTGTGTGCACACACACACACATTCTCACACACTCACACACACACACAGCTGGTGATGAATAAGGCGAGTAACGAGAGGCTACACTGTAAGTCAAATGACATTCCAATAATAGGGAGGAGTTGTCACATTGCGGGAGTGTGTGTGTGTGTGTGTGTGTGTGTGTCTGTGTGTGTGTGTGTTGCTGTTTCCCCAAGGATGTGGTGTGTATCATCCTCATCAGCAAGCCTGTTATCTCCCACAGACATCAGATCTGAGGACATTCCTCTTTTATTGCTCCCTGCTCATTTAACTGACTTTCTTTCAGGACGCTTTTCCAGCAACTTGTAAGTAATGATAGCCTCTTTCCTGCTACAAGAGTGGCAAAACCTAAAGCTCTGTGTTGACTCCCAGGGCCCCACTCCGCCTCCGCCCTCATTAAATAAAAACACACTTGACAGCACACTTGGAATATTGAAGCTGTGTTCCTCCCACCTATGATTTAACTCATCAATAATCTTGTCAGGGGATCAGAATCGACTACAGTAAGCATCCCTAATCTAAGCTTTAAACTGTAAACCTAAATTGTTTGGCTCAAACTAAGTAGGAAAGCCATTATCTCATCATACTAACACTGCCAAAAATATTTAATAATTTTTTTCTCCCTCACCTGGGTCAAGTGTCTAATTACAGAAGATGCTTCAGCTTATACAGATGGTAAAATTACTATTTGGGATTCATAGATGCAATTGATCAGATCAGATAGTCCAAGTTGTACATAATTGTGTTTAGTCAGGTGGAATATTCCATTGTTAGTGGCATTATTGAAGTGCATTGTAGACATGTATACAATTTAATTGCACAACAACTTTACCAGTTTTCTCAGCATTTTGTGACACATACAGCAGTCAAAGTGCTTTATGACGCATGGTCCCGCTTCCAGCAAGTGTTACGGTCTTGGCTCGAAGACAAGTGTTTTAGTAAGTAAGAAAACACTTGGAATGTACCAAGGTCGCAAGATGAAAAATAGTTTCTGGTCAAATCTGGGAAGGAAATGGAATGTGGATGCACATCCTCAGTCAGTCGGACTATGCTCTTTATCATTTAAACAGGAATGTAGGAGGAATATTCCACAATCAGCTCAAAGATGTTGATGAAATTTAGAATTTGCTCATATTACTGCTGTTCATGTAAAAGTAGACACTGTCTCTCCTCGGCCCCCTTCTGGGCTCAGCCCAGACGCTGGGCCCTACGGCTCCATCCTCGTGCTGGAAAACCTCCTACTGCCCTCCACTTACATGTACATGCTAGGGGGAAGGCGGCCCTTGTTGAGGTCACACTGAGAGCCCCCCTTTGGGGATGTTTGTGTTTGGCTCCGAGGGTTGCCAGACTGCTGGAGTCGGTCCCATCTGATCCAAAAGAAAATAAGCAGAAATCCTCCTCTTAGAAGGAATGCCAAATGTCATTAATATGAATAGGGCAGCTGAAGGGGTTCCAAAAGCACAGCTATGCTGGGGTCGATGATGTTCTTGGCAGAGGTATTGAGTTAAACTGCGGTCTACATTAGATCTGTGTGCATTAGCTCATACACTGATATAAGCTCAGTGCAAGGGACTGTTCCTTAATGTACTCTAACCACCCACAATTCTAGATAATGGAGAGTTTTAAGACTCTACTATTAACTGGAATAGCATGCCAGCAGCTTATCTTGTATGAAAATGCTATAAGGCATGTGGCTTACTTTATTTTTTAGTCACACTCATATTTCCACACCATTAGTCAAGACACCCTCTGCCAAATGTGCATTTCCCTATGTCGAACCAATCCCAGATGGAATTTAGGGAGATGCAGGTCAGACTCGTTGCAGCTCCGCCAATGTGGAGAATGAGTGGTAATTTCAATTGGAGGATCCATTGAAAGGCAGCCAAAGCCTTTAAAATAAAATCCCCTTAATTAACCAGACTGGGGAGTTGGGTTTCTCAGTGACCCTGCCGGAGTAAAAACATTGAGGAGGAGCAGCGAAGAAGGAAAAGAGTAGTGAGGTTTGAGGATGTCGACATTTTCAAATCCCACAACGCAGCATCTTGGCAGAGGAGAAGAGGCAGGATTTTGAAAACTGTGTGAGGGAGTGAACCAGGGAGGCCAAGAAATATCAGCTCATTTGTAATTTAGTCGCACCTCCCTCCCATCCTCTTCTCTCATGCAGGAGACACATAATTTAACAGTGAAAGAGCCTTCCATTGTGGTCAGTAAAGGACTGTGTGTGCTAACCTTTATCTTTTTAGTATTATTACCTGACCAGTACACTCTCTCTGCCTCTCTCTGTTATCTTTCTCTTCCTACTCTTGTCTTTGTCACATTCTTTTATTTCAGAAATCCTCTACTCAGTACACTCAGCAGATCTCTGGAATTGAGTCCCTTGACATTGTCCTCAGAGTGTCCCTACATACACAGCCGCTCATTAGCAGTCACCTTAATGTGTCTAAATGTAGTTTGCGAGGTGGAAGGTGGTTTGCGTTATTGATCCAGTATTGAATGGTGGATGATGCAGTGCCCTTATGTGATATTGAAAACATTTAGGGCCCTCTGTGGAAATGACAGTGCCATGAAGCATCTTTCCCTCCCTTCCTCCTCCTCTGCTGATCCCTCTGTGTCCTCTGTGCTCCTCATCTGTGAAACAGTGAGTGGCTACCACCTAGTAAATGTTGGAGAATACCTGAAATTTTAACTGCTGAAATACTGCTATTATATAAAAAAAACAATGCTCGAGTTGACTTTTTTCAATTGAAGGGCAAATGGGGACAAAAAAGGCTATGAACCCAAAATAGGGTGTTTTTTTTTTTTTTTAACAAATTGCATGCTAGCTAGTCCTCCTTCTGACCAAATTTTTTCTCTTTTTGGTGCAGCTATGCAGTCTTGAAATCTATTTTTTCCTTAGACTGTATCATTTTAAATGTGGTTTGGAAAAACAATCCTGGTCTCTAGTCATGCATTTTATGGCAAACCTTTGCATCTGGGTTAAAAAAGGTTTAGTTCTGTATTGTTCATTTGTTCTTTCATAACTGTTGGATAAGTGATGCACAGTAAACTACATCGAAGCTGAAAGTTAGCCTTGATTGAAGGCGTGGCCTCATTCAGTGGCAGGTGGAGGTGCTGTCACAGTCATTAATGTACAAGATATGATCCTTCTTGCTCTGAGGAAATATGTTTCTTTTTCATGTGTACACAGAAATCTTAGTTTATAATGTTGCTACATGCATGACGGAACCGCTTACTCAAAATGCAGACACTGTTGAGTCTATGGGCCACGCCTCTGCTGCAAAACATCAGAATCCAAGGTTAAATTACAAGCTGTTGGTTCTGTGTAAATATGCAAGGTGTAATAATAGGGCAGCTGTTTTTTTTTTGGTTGCAGAATCTTGTTGTAAAAGGGGTTTATGTTTGTATATCTCTCAGATCCATCCCCTGCTCCTCTACAGCAAAGATAGTGGCAAAATGCCAAAATGACCAAAACAGAGTCCATAACTCGGTACATGTCGTCATTCTTGACGTGCGGCTCTATAGAGTCTGGTTACCAGCAATGCCGCAGCAGCTCTCCTTGCTCACCTTTGCTCCAGTATTAATCCACACATGCAGACACAGATGTGCTGCATCTCCATCATATCTGACTTTGACAAGGTCAAGTCAAATTCACACTTACCAGAAGCAGTGGACAGGCTGGCTGGAGGAGAGGAAATTGAATTTGGCATGACAGGGCCTTGTCAGGGCTCTGGGAGCTGCATGTAGTCATGCTCCCCCAAAACCTCCTGCTTTCAATTCAGTCAGCTTCCCCCCCCTGATCCCAGGAGACTTATCTAAGGAACAGGGTAGAATTACACCCTGTAATATATAGGGAAAAGTAGTATTTGTCCACTGATATCATATTTTAAAAGATGAGATAAGGAGGCTGAGTAAGCAATCGGTGAGATAATGCACAAGATGTTAAGTTTTTCATGAAAGTATGTGTAAGTCTGTTTTTGGGTTTCACAAAACAAGCCGTGCTGTTTGTTACATCACTGCTACCACTATTCTATCTTTCAACTGGTGTCAGTGCGATCCATTTGTTTAAAAAATATGCCGCCACGCTTCACTGATAAACGAGCAGTACAGTCGTCATTGGTCCCCAGAGTCTTGAAACGGCAGGAGCATTTAAGTCCTCCCCTGAAGCAAACAGCACATTAAGGTCAAATGGAGGCAGCAGGTTTATTCAGTTATCTCTGCTGTGTTTTGTCAACAGGGTGTGTCAGGGTTTGTTTGGTGTTGCCTCTTAGGGACCCGGTCCTCCTTCGTTTGAAGTGATTTGTTTCATAACTGTTGAACGTATTACCTGCTCTCTAATTGGCCACTTGCTCCCAACCTCCTATGCTTCCCTCTGTCACATTTGTTCCTTTACTTCTCCATCTCGCTTCATTCTTCCCCTGCCTTCTCTGTCTCTCCCAGTTTGTCTTTTCCTAATGCTCCAACTCCCTCCTCGCTGTAATTTGGTCTGCATAATTGATCCATCTGCTCCGTAAACTGCTGTCTTTTACTGTATGTTTTTTCCTCCTCTCATCCTGCTCTTTGTTGTCCTTCCCTCAGTTGTTAGTCATCAATCCCTCGTCTCTGCTTCTGTAATTGGAATGCCTGTTGCTCTCCTCTATCCTCTTACTCTCCCTTTACCCTTAATCTCTCTTCTTCTTCTCTTCCACAGCTTTCTCTCTTTCTGTCCCACCGTCCATTTCCCCAGTGGCCGCCTCCTACCTGTGTCAGCCCCACATTTTTTTTTTTTACGTCAATCCAAACTGCCTCTGCTACTTTCCTCCCTGTCTCTAATTTGCTCGTTCTGTCTTTCAGTCTGCATTTCTTTCTTAACAGCCTCTGCCTACATTTGTGTAGTGGGCATTTGTACCTTCATATCACACCAAATGTGGTCCTCCTTTTTTTTTTTTCATTTTTACACATCAATCATTCTCTTTCTCTTTCTCTTTCTCTTTCTCTTTCTCTTTCTCTCTCTCTCTCTCTCTCTCATATGCACTCTCTTTTCTACTCTTGTATTGGTGAAAAACACCTCCCACTCCACCCCGGTGGGCATTTTTTTGAAGGTTAAGTTGCTGTGACACTTTTACACCCCACCCACCCCTCTTCCCCCGATTATCTCACCCTCTTCTCCCTCTGTGTCCCTCATCTGTGCTGCAGAATGACGCTCGTCATCACCACCATCACCAGCTCCTCACACGCAACCACAAACATTCTCAGCAGTGCACAAACGATACATATGTCGCAAAGGCGTGCCCTTAATATTTCAAGGATGTTGGGAAGATTTGATGGTTAAATTACTGTAAAGAGAAGACTGCAAATGGAAGTGACAGAGCAAAGTCAAGTGAGTGAATGAGCTAAGCTGAGAGGTAAGACGGCGTGATAGAAACAGACGTAGGATTGTATTTCATTTCAGCTGAGCTAACCTGTCGTGCAGCGCTGGGATCAGGCTGACAATGTCCACTCCCCTGCTGCTCGATGCTGTCACACACTCGTCTCCCCCGCAGGCAGCGACTGGGCCAGTAATATAGCTTGAGTCATCTAACAAGAATCTCACACTGACGTTGAAATGGGATTACATTTGAAGAGTTAATTCCCAAAGTACAATGTAATACATCCCAGTGCTACAACAGAAAACAAGCTTTGTGCGGCTGAATGTTAGTTTTTTTGTCGTGTACCTGACAAGTACTCCACGTATTTTTTTGTAGCCTCAATATAACTATTTTTTGATTTGTTGAAGACTTGACCCCTGCCAAAGTGTTTCTTTTGCCATTTTCTGGCTTTTAAAAACAAAGATGAATGGTTAATTGATAACAATTGATCCACTGATAATGAATCGGCTCCACCAAGGAGATTTTGTTTTGGGCTGCCCATCAGCAGGATTACGCAAAAAACAAAACAAAACAAAACCTAACAGGAAGAATTTAAAAAATCTTACTGGAGGGAGGAGCATAAGCACAGATGCATGATTTTTTTTTTACATCTGTATTTATGGACATTTTTTGTTCATTTCTTAGGAAGCTCCAGGAGCATACCTTCCACTAATATCTATTGTGTATGACTTTAGTGCACATCCTGATAAATTGGATTGCCAAAGGGGTCTTTGCTTTCTGGCTGCCCTTTTTGTGTTAAACATGCACAACAAGTGTGCAAAAAAGCAACCTTGTTGTTTTTGGTCCAGTCAGTCAGCTGGCTGCTGCTTGTCAGAGTGATGCACTTGGTGTTGACGAAAACAGAGGCGCCATTGTTCACAGCACAAGCTTAGAGACCTTCCTCCCCCTTCCTCCCCTCACACTCCTTCCCCTCTATCCCCCCTAATCCAGGTGAGCAGAGGGACACCATTGAAAAGGCCATCTATTGTCCTCCCTCCCCTCCCTTTTCTTTCCTTCTTTTTGCACCCCACCTGTATCAATGGACAGACCTGCCTTTGAGTAGTAGCCCGAGATGAAAAGTGGCTCTGTAACAAGAGATGATTGGGTGGTGTCTGAAATGGATACTGATGGAGAGCATTTTTTGTTGTGGCGGTGGACTACTGTGGTGCCTTTTTGAAGATGTTTTCTCTCTACACAAGACCTAGATGTGTTCTTGAAGTACATCTATATGCACAGTCATATATTTGCCCATTCCTGTGAGATATACATGTTTACTCTGTGCATGCACCATCCACACACACACACACACTCATTACTGCTGCTTGCTGTTTAGGCTTTCTATCGTGGCCTCTTTAGGAAGAGCTAGGCGAGGGAAACAGACATTGGGAGCAAAGTGGGGGGAGAGTATCTCTCTGCTGACTAGTACTTGTCATCAAGACCCTTGGGTGTGTTTGCGCTCCCCCTCAGGTCCCTGGGAGCCATCTCCTGATTCCGCCGTCTTTTTAAGAGCTTTTAAAGGAAACACTTTACCCGCTTACTTCTGTCCTTTTTCCTACTTTCCACTTTCCTCCTCTCGTAACAAGCTTGCGGCTGATTCGTGCACCAGTGATTCATGAATTTATCTCTGACACGGCACAGTCATGCAGGGTGCAGGCGTGTGTGTGTGCGTGCGTGTGTGTGTGTGTGTGTGTGTGTGGTCTGAGCGACAGAAGAAGGCTGCATGCTGGGGGAAAGGTAGGGAGGGAGGGAAAGAGTGAATGTGCTGTGATGCCATCCGTGATTAGAGCTGTAGCACTCTCCATTTAAACACACATTTAAATAGACACAGCCGGGGGTGTGTGTGTGTGTGTGTGTGTGTGTGTGTGTGTGTGGTTCCTTGTGTAAACTAAAACAAGTGCTCACAATTGTTTTGGATTTAAATACAAGTACTTCAGGATCCACCCACCAACTTTCACCATTTTTTAGTGTTAGTCTCTCTTTCTTTTCATTCTTTACCTTCAACACATAACTGCTTTTTCTGGCATAGATCATTGATGCCATCCTCCTCTATCCTCCTCTGCATTCTGACTCCCCTCTTACGTCCTGGCTCATTTGGCTGTCATCACCATGGCAGTCAGTTCCCTTCCTCTCCCCCAATTTTTCTCTCTTCCTTGTTCCTTCCAGATGACTCTTCCTCTTCTGTTTCTAGCCTTTTCACCTCGGCCCATTGTGGGTTTTCTTCCTGCTAGCACTCATGTTCTGCCCCCTTCCCCTCATTGTCAATTCATTAACAGTTCACCCTGCATACGTCACTCTATCTTTTTGAGTGTTGATTCTTCTTCTTCTCTTCTCAGACTAGCATGGCTTTGCTTGTCTCGGTGTCCTACTTTGATTTCCTCCCCTCCCCTTGCTCTTTGCTCCTTCTCTCCTGTTTCTGTTGTTTATTTAGATTGGGAGAGATGGAGGAAGGGCTGTCAGGATGGATTGATGGATGGTGAGAGGCCACGGGTGAAGAGATCAGGGTGTTTGATGGACGCTGCTGTCAGTCAGGATATTAAGGAATTGGTTGGTGTGTCATTGTATAAGCTCTTCCTGTGAAAGTGGCTATATTAAGATATTCATGTCAGACTGCTCATTCTTCTCTCCACTGATGTTCTTTTAGTACCAGTAGATGCAGCATTATATCCATAATGTGGCCTTAAAGGTCCTAACGAGCTGAGAGTAAAACATTCTTTAGACATATATTGGCATTTTAGAACATAGAACCTCTCTGACAGAAACAGTTTGCAGCACCCCACGTCTGCCCTTTAAAAAACTCGTCCCTAGTAGATGACATAATTATGCAGTGTCAAGGTGTGACAAGCTGATCTGAGCTGCATTAAAGAATTAATATGCACAGTGTAGGAAGGAGCCTGTCCGTGATCCTCCTAATGCTTATAGCCACTCAGTCCCCTCTGCTCATCTTGGGAGGCTATCGCACTCTGGAGCCAGTTATCTCAGAAGCCATCAAGGCTAATGTCAGCCTCTTTTCCCCCGGTGCTGGTTTAAGGACTCGTATAGTTTGCATCACTATTGCATTCATTTGTCAATTATAATGAGTGCAGAGTTTTTACTTGGTCATTTAATTCTGACACCGAGGTTAATTGGCCTGAAAAAGAATCAGATATTGGCTATGATATAATAGTTAGACCACTCTGATTACATATTTAATGCATAATTCAATAGTAGCCTAGACAAGCCTGAATTGATTTTAATGTACCACTTTCATTGTATTCCAACTAAAACACATACACATTTAAGCGTAGGTCCAAGATATATAGCGTGGGGTGCCACCATCCACTGGAATACACCTTTTCATAATATTTGACAAATACTATCGAATAAAGGGCAAACAGTATTGCTGACGAATGAATTTCTCAAATGTGGTGTTTTCAGTGTGAAATATATATATATTTTTATTGAATATTCAGTGGTTTAAAAAACATTAAACAGTTTACTGGAAGTCAGAATAATCATCAGAACCTGAAATAAAAAGAAAACGACACTAAAATATCCTCATAAAGACACAGCCACTACGCATGCATGCACATATGTACTGGGTTAAGTGGGTCCTGCTCTCACGCCTCTATTATGTGCAGCCTACCCAACAGTGGTGTAGCAGCTGCTCTGTGAATGGCCATAATACATTGATATTTTTTCAGGTTATAGCAGTTTTCCTGGGCTGTTACACTTGTACTCATAGAATCTATTCATGTAACCATTGTTGGCTTGATTTAACAATTATTCTTCTTGAAAATATTCATCTTCATTTGCTTAGAACAGGGTGACATACATTCACTGTCCACTTCACTCGGTACACCTGAGAGATATCACACAGTCTGATCGCATCTCTGCCATCAATTCTACTTTTACAAAGCTAATTGTTTGCCTTTTTTATTTACACTGTCAGCATGTAATCATTCTGCTTCGTTTATCGGTGGACGTACTGTACTGCAGTATATTATGTTGAAGTATTTTTAATTTAATAGGAATGCTATCCTCACTTCACTGTACCGTGAGAATTTACCATACCTGGGTGTGGTATGGAGTGATCAAGTGTGATCACCTGGTCACACAAATTGAAAATCCTGGGGACAAAAACCTGCTTGGCAGGGTACACATCACCCAGTGGGAGTTGGACCTTACTTTGCTGCCGTTTCATTGTTGCCTTGGCCATTCTTGTCTCCCTCCTTTGGATCGATTCCAAACTTATTTTGTGTGTCTATTCATCAACTCAAAACACATAAAATGAGGCTCAAGTTGAAAAATGGAAAAGTGCACATGTCCTGCTCAAGTAAAGGGCTGCTTAGAGGACTTGCTGACAAATTGGAGGCATAGGTCAGTCGAGCACAAAATCATTAGATCACCTGACAGTTGACAACTCTGATTTCTACTGAGTCTGTAACGGCAGAATCGACGGCACAAGAAAGGCTGCAGAGACGATGTGAATGGCATGCTGTAGGATGAGCAAGGGGAAGAGGCGAGTGCAGGCCAAGCTTTTAGAGGTAAATGTATGTTGGCAGTAGCTGAAGGGAGGAATAGAGAGGGAGCACGATGGTGAGGGGAGAGAAGCCTGTTACTGAACCATCAGTTGTGGTAATGAGACACAGGTGCAGCCCACGGAACCACATCTTCTATCAGAGAGGAGGAGGATGGTGGGAAGGAAAAGAAAGTAGTCCAAGATGCTGGAGAGAAACATGAAAGACTTAATGCAACATTTCATTTTGATGGAACATTATTACTTAATGGCATGCACTCCCCCCAAAGGAGTTCTTGAACAGTCACCTGAAAACAGGAGGCACTCTGGGGAGGTTTCATTACTCTGGTCGCACAGGCTTTTTCTCATCCTCCATTCATTTACTTGTATTTTGAGCGCCTTGTAAAAAAAAAAAAAAAAAAAAAAAAAATCTTGAACGTAATGCATTAAAAAACAAGAGTGACATTACAGACACAACATAGGAGTAATTCCGTGAATATTTTTTTGTTTGTAGTTCATCATCATCTCTGATCATTTCATTTAGGCTTGGTTTTCAAACATATGCTAATGAATGTGCAGCCAGCAAAAGCCAGAGCTTTGAAACTATACAGAAAATGTTGGATTAGTTTAAAAAAAAAAAAACTGCTTGGAAAATTGGTAAGGAGAGAGGAAGCATTGAGAAAATGATTAAGGAGGACCAAGGAGAGAATGCCGTGTGACAGACGTAGATGGGAGAATGATGAAGGGGAAGGCAAAGGAGAGGAGAAAGAGGAGAAAAGGGCACAAGCTGCACCGGAAAAAGGTGTTAAGATGATGTCCAGGGTATTGAATCAGAAGTATGTGTAAGCAGCAGATACACGCTTCCTGCTGCAGGCAATGTGGGGTGACTACTGTTGCTGTTGCACTTGATTTTCTTCACTGTGTTTGAGATCAGTCAAAGCCACGAGCCAGATGGAGGGTTTAGGAAGGCAGGAATTCCCTTACTAAACAAGTGTGCATGGTTTCCAGAGTGGAATCCAGAACAGGTGAAGCCAGTAAGTGCGTATGTGTGCGATTGTTTGTTTGAATGTAAAACATCAGAGAAGGTAAGAGAATGGCCTTTGTATTCAGTCAAGCCTGAGTGAGTAAATATTTTGGAAAGGCATGCTGTGTTGTTAAGACTGTTCTTGTAGGGAGAGAGGGGGGTTAGAGGGCAGTGGAGGAGGGTGAGATAAGAGGAAAGGAGATGGGAAAACTGTGAAGCAGCAGCAGCAGCTATGTTTATTCCACCTCGCAGACATGTGAACAGAATCTGGGCTTTGTCCTGGGCCCAGGCTAACTTAATGTTAGAGCCTGCTGGGAGACCTCAGAGAGACACTAGCATGAACTGCTCTGCTCTTTCCCCTTCATTTGCTGCCAAATGACATCTCTTACTCCGCTACGGGGTTGCCCTCGCTGCTGGCGCTTGCTATCCTGAATGAACAATGTGTACTTCTCAGGGTCCACACCTCTCCTCAGGGTGCTTCTCTGCAGGCTGAAGGTGCGCGCTACAGGACGTGATGCTAGGCTCAAGATGATATGCATGCAGAGGCAGTTAGTGCGATATTTGATGTGTGTCTGTCTACCGTGGTAACATGGTGTAAGAGTAAATGTGTGAACCAAAGGCAGACTACTCCAAGAAGGCATGCCACAGTGTGATATCCACACACTGCCCTTGTAGTTTTGCATGTATATTTTCTATTGTGCTTATGTAGGATGGTTCCAGGGGGGATGAGGGATAAGAGGGGTCATTCATCTCTCTCTCTCTCTCTCTCTCTCTCTCACTCTCCCTCTCTCTTGCTCTCTCACTCTCTCTCTCTCTCTCTCTCTCTCTCTCTCTCTCTCTCTCTCTCTCTCTCTCTCTCACACACACAGACACACACACGCACCTCCCTCCCTGGCCTTTCATCTTTACTCTCACAGGCTTCTCTTGTTCTGTCAGTCTCACTGAAGAGAAAGAAGGAAAGAGATGGAGGAAGGATGTCAGAGAAAGGGTGAGAGGAGGGCGGGGAAAAGGCGAGAAGGACAAGGACAGAGAAATGCTTTCCTGTTCCCTGCAAAGCCCTTGCCCCACCCTTTACCATCACCTCCATTTTGTGGGAAAAAGTAACAGGTTGTAGAAGCTCTCCTTGCTTGTTTTGCACATTAACATACTTTTTAAAATCATTTTAATTGTATCCACCTAACTTCATCTTCTCCATGCCTTCTCCCCTCCCTTTCTTCCTCTGTCCATCCCTCTCCCTCCCCAGGGCTTGCCTCACTGAGTAGGTTCCAGTCTGTCTGTTAGCTGATGACTCCACTTGGAGCAGATGTGATGCTCAGCAGCTGTTGCTTTGCTCTGCAGCCCTCTCACCCCCCCACCCCCCACCACCGCCATCCCTTCATATCATTCTCTGCCTCCCCTCCAATATGTTTCTTATTTATCTACATGTCTCTTTGTTCCCTGCTTCACTCCAGCTCAACTGTAAATTGGCAAGTTTAATTCTATTCCCCCAAATCTCTATTTGTTTTCTTTGACCAGCCTCATCAATTCCTTTCACTTTCCAGCCCCCTGCCGCAGCTGTTAAAATTCATAAGCACATTAGGATTTTTGTCATAACAATAAGTCTGGAATCTTTGTGTGTTTGCCTCATGAATGCCAAGTCTCACACTCTAATCATGTGAAACAAATGTTGGCCATTGATGGCAGGTTTGCAGAAGGAGGGAGGGGGTGTATTGTTCCTCTGTGAATCTGGTGAAATTAGAGAAATGTGAATGACTGTGCTTTTATCAATGCAAGTTTTTGTTTAGCCTTCCCATGATGTATCAAAGGCAGAGCCAGAATTAGTATATCTATGTTTAGCTTGTTGTTAGATGTACAGCAACAAAAGGCGTGGTGCCATCGGTGGCCTGTGCTTCTCAGGGTAAACTTGTTATATTTTTATTGTCTCTCTCATATGTTCTCCCTTTGTCTGTCGCTCTACGCTTGCCTCTGTGATGACTGTCTGGCTGGTGAACTGAGCATCCTCTGACAGGTGCTTTCGTGTCTGAGATTAGAAGAGTGAGTGGGGGAGGTCGTGGGGGTTGGGGGTGTTTCACGTCACTTTGATGACTTCAGCCTGGAGAAATCCATCTCTGGACAGGTGTGTGGTTGATGCAGGCTGCATGTGTGAGTGTGTGCAAAACTGCGCACATCTGTAATTGGTTGCCACAGCCATGCTCAAAGCTCGGCCTCTGATCTTGTGGAAATCTGGGATCAGCGTGGCAGATCCGCCTGCTAATCAGCACTCAGACTCTGTACTCAGGAACGTCAACCTGTGCTCTGCTCTGGAAGCTGGAATATCACCTCACTTGGGGTTTAATCGGTTCAGAAATCCCTTAATGGGAATCGCTATGTGCAGTCTAATTTGGGGATGGTGAGATAAAACTTTGTGTGTTTGAGGTTGTGATGGCCATGGTGTTTATGTGTTCTGTGCACATGACTGAAACTCTGATAAGAGATATTGAGCGCCACTTTGCCCTGTTCTCTTGGATGATAAGATTACAACAAGGCCAGATCACTGGTGGCTTTCTTTGCACTTTACCCTCTCTTCTTCCCTTTCACCGACCAAAATTTTTTAGCTGTGGTGGCACACGGCACAGCATCATTGGGAAATTCATAAGGGGGAATAATCACTCATTCCTGGTTCCCCTTTGAGGGCTGCACTAATTAGCCCGCGTCTGTGATTAGTTGGCTTGTGTTTGATCTGCTTCACTCTTCTCCCTCTCTTTCGAAAGGCTGCCTGCTGGTGTCGTGATTTGGCTGAGAGGTGCACCGAACACAGTCATGCAGACACACTCACTCTCAAACTCAGACACACAAAGATGTACACAGCGAGCAGATTCTTCCTGCTTTTCAGAGACGCTGCAGGTGGTCTCAGACTTACAGTATCATACATCTGCAGACACTCGCACACAAACACACATGCTGCTCCCAACCAAAGTGTGAACTAGAAAAGAAATGTAAAATGTAGGAAGGAGAGAACAGATGTTAATATTTCACTACTGCCTACAAAGATCTATGTTTACTTTCACTCAGTTTCAGTCTGTCAGATGTTACACAGCTTACTGAGACCCGTGTTGCATGGGTGGCTAGCTGAGAAGTGGATTTATTTTAACCCTGAGTGATTACAACTAAAGATGAGAATTATGAATGTAATTAAATTTGTACAAATCCTCCCTTTACTCCCCTTTCGCGTTAGGTCTCAGTGGCAAAGCACAGAGGGGGTTATCCCTGCTGCGTTTAATATGGCACAAATAGGAGCAATTCTTTGGTGCGTGACAGAGCACTGTCTAATTACACTGAGGCTGTGATATTGAAGGCCCCGTCTGTCCTTGAAGCTAGCCAGCGGAGCATGGCAGGGCCATCTCTGTCTGTTCATACACCCATATATCTATCCCTCACTTCCCAATCCTCTTTCTGTCAGTCTGCCCTGAGGGGGTAGATGGCAAACAAAAGCACCTCCAACCCACTGTAATGACGACCTGACAGAGGAAGGCTCCGGCAGCCTCTGTGTGTTAACTCCTTATAATTTCTGGTCTTCAAACCTCCGAAGTCATTGTATCGTCATCCTCATTAATGCTGAACTGTTTGAGCCTAAAATCTGCTGTTATCTTCAGTGCTCGCGTCTCATAGAAGCTAAAGTCCCATTTGAGGTTACTGATAAAGGACTTTGCTCCAAATATCAAACTGTATCTTCATTTACAACTAATTTTTGATTATTTTTATTTCACTTCTGCTTGTTTCATAGATTTTAGCTTCACTAATGGGCAGAACAGGTTCCTTTTTTAAAATTGATTTAGACTTAATCATTTTTCATCAATGACAGCAAAAGAACAAAAATTTCCCTGGTCAGTGATACAGGATTGTTCCCCACTTTTCTTAATTCAGAACAGGACCATGGTCTAGTTCTCATTTTAAGCCTCAGGCATTAGCTAATTAGACTAATTTGTTAACTTCTTTTAATTTAGGGTAGTATTAAAGCTTAAAGAATGCAACATTGTGACAAATATCATGATAATTGTGTGACAGTCTATCTTTAGACTGTCAAACATAAACACAGAATTGTAACTATTATAACTATCTGGAACCAGCTATATTTGTTTTTTGTGTTTGATAAATGGCATAGTAAAGCGTTTCGATGGCAGGTAATTTTCTGCCACCCAACTAATTGTCTCGATGAAACTAAAGTCAATTGACTCATTTTTTGATTCAGCAAAAATAACATGATGTATAGGCTAACTCTGTCAACAATTTAGCTCAAGAAAGTGTGTGCCCAATTATGATGAGACTTCTCAGTCACCACAGTTTTTCACTTAAAGCAATTTCCTATAATTTTATGACTCCTTTTATCTGCTGCTCTCAAGAACACCAAATGAGCAAAGCAGCCCTGAACATTTTTCACTTCTTTCCAAAGGCTTTTGTAATGAAATGAAGGATTCTTGACTCAAGAATACACACAAAAGAACAATGATACACACACTAAGTTACTTTGAGCGCTCGGGTTTAGTTGTACTGTAAAGGGCCAGTTGAGCTCAAAAGTGAATGACATTCATCCTACGTACATCTCATTCTCTGCAACTTCTCTGCCAACTTTAGTGAATGTTTACAGTATTTATGGTGACATCAAAGCTGGATAATCATAGTTTTAGTTGTAATTCAAATCTGAAGCTTGGAATGTTCATGATGAAACCGTTTCATCCGTAATACCTCCCCCTCTTCGCATGTATGCGCTTCCTTCTGTACTTGATCTTGAGCTGTACATCTAACAGTTTATGGTCCATTCATCCAACCATCAACATCAAAACAATACATAATGTTCTAGAGGTGGGTTGTCATAGAGACTGTTTTTCAGAGAACAGTTGACAGTCTTAATCAGTACAAAGGGAAGTTGTGGAGGCAGGAGCAGACAGGGCTCACAACACTGTGCACCGTCTTCTCATACAACCCTTTTGAGTATTACCCTACTACTCTGCTGTACCTGATAGAAATCACAGTCCCAAACCTTCTTTCTCTTTCCTTTTCTGCCTCTGGTTTCTCCCCTCCCTACTTGGGTTCACCTTTCCCCTCCTCCTTTATGGTAGAACTGATAGGAGGTGTGTGTTGAAGAGCAGTTTCATCTTACCTGCCTGCTATTGAATCTCAAGACAATGGGCCGTTCACCTCTGCCCTCCCTGCTCACCGCAGGCCAGCTTCAAGGTAGCGAAGACCTATACAATGCAGCTGCTGGGACTAACGAAGCTTGTTTCTTTCTGCTTTTAATTGCTTCACTTATCTATTGTCTTATTCTTCTTTTGTGTTCAGTTCCCTTTTTCTACTTGTTTGATGTTTACTAATTGTTGCCATCTTC
Organism: Aulostomus chinensis; assembly: GCF_037954235.1. Taxonomy (NCBI): domain Eukaryota; kingdom Metazoa; phylum Chordata; class Actinopteri; order Syngnathiformes; family Aulostomidae; genus Aulostomus; species Aulostomus chinensis. The sequence goes on along the minus strand of NC_141330.1, from coordinate 9,063,382 downwards.
CCAACTCATTGTCCTCCATTTTTCTTTATGTAAAATATCAAATTCATTTGAAGTCCTCAGTAAGTTATAATCACAATAAATCACTAGGTTGGTTCTTTCTGTCTTCTCATATTCATCCCTGTAGTCTTCTCCTCCACACTCCCACACATACTCCATCAGTAATTCAATCCAGCTGGTGGTTGCTGGGTGTTATGATGGACACAATCATCTGTTTATCATAACATTGGTATGTGCTTCCTTGTTTGTTTGCTAGTGGTGTTCGACCCTCTGTCTTCTATATGGCTGGCATTGATTTGGAACAAGCTGTGATCCTTCTGATTGACCGACTCCACTAATAGCCGTCTCCATCATTTATCTTTCCTGTTTTATAATACTTAACATGATTCATCATCTGGGATGTGCTTACACCCTCTAACTATAAATGAGCTATGTGTTGACAGCATTGTTGACCAATGGGCTGAGCTGACAATGTGGGAAGAGCAGCTGGGAAATGAAGGTGACATAAAGGTGAAAAACTCAGAAACACAGCTGTGTTTGGATCCACACAGGTTTTGTTTTTTTTAAAAAATGGAATTCCACCCAGTTTGACAGCTAGCGCCGTTTTAATTTGACGAAGGGATCACACCCAGATGGAAATATCCTCTCTGACACCTTGGAAGACTCTCACATCCGAGTGTTGTTAGCGATGTGAAAATAGGATGTATAATCCAATTATGTTAACATCTGACTCCGTGAGAGATGCATACGTACGTGCAGATGTACAAAATGATGAATGAAGTTAGACACACTCAAATATATCCTGCCCTGGACGTTTGTAGAAGTACCTGGCACTTCTGACTTTGGCTGATCCATTAAGTCATGGCTATTTCCTTAGGGAAATGCTGCCAGACTCTGGAAGTGTATAAACACACACCCTTCCAAAGTCATTCACAGAGTGACGTGTGAAAGATTTTTTTTCTTTTGGCAAGCTTACTGGTAGACCTGATAAAGAGGAGCAAAGCCTTTGCATGCAAGATATTTTTTAGATACTGACCCCAGACCGGTCTGAAAAATGTTTCTTGCAAAGCCTCAGATTTATATTTGATGCTTGCACACTGGCTGCAGATCTGTCACTCTGGTTAGTGGATTAAAAAAACCCAATATTACATACAGGGCTAAAATAACATGCCCAGTACAATTACCATGAGGAGCGATGGCAAGAATGAAGAAGTGAGACAGAAAAAGAAATGGCTGGTTTAAAAAAAATGGTCAAGGAAGAGCAGAAGGAGCCAGAGGGATAAAAAGGATTTATTCCAAAATGAAAAGACAGGACATGGCTGTGGTACTGAAAGAAAAAAGTGAGCGATGCTGAGAGAAGAGCGGTGGAGGTAGACTGATGTGCAGGGTCCGACAAAGCAGAGGCAGGAGCCGCAGGGGAGCTGGGTGTCTGTCAGGCATCCAGCCAGTAAGTTATTCAGTCATTTATTCAGTGGGTTGGAGCAGCAGAAGCAAGGCGCTGTAGAGGCAGCAGTTATTTATTTGGCTCAGCAGAGCTTTGTCCTCTCTGTCCACAATAAACTCCCAGTTACAAGCAGGACTGACTGACCCTAAATGTGCCCAGTGCCAAATAAAAGTCATACTATAACAGTGTCCTCATGCCATATGGCCTTACTTCCTCTCCTCGTGTTTTATGTGTCATACACTTTTAATTTACTTTACACAGTTCCGGTGTTTCAAATGCAAAGTTGTTCATTTATGTTTCTCTTTGCCCATCCTTCTCCTTCCCCTATTCTCTTCCCTCTTTCCCTCTCAAGGGTCAGGTACAGTGTAGATGTTGGTGTTTATCAATAATGAAGAGATGAGAGGAGGAGGAGGAGAGCACACTGCTTTCCTTCTAACCCAGGGATGAATTATTTACCCAGTGGAGAGGAGTGCCTCTACCCTCGTGTGTGTGTGTGTGTGTGTGTGAGTGCGTGTGTGAGTGTGTTTTCTCCTGACTTTTGGTGTAAAAGTGGTTATTCCTTACCTTGCAGTGTGGAAATGTATTTTGTATCATGTTTACCGCACACACATTATTTCACTGTTTAGCAAATCATTTTTATCTCTTATGCATGACTTTCCCTTAGCTTGGCGGTTGTTTAATGATTGAGTGTGTTGTGTATGTTGTTGAGGCACATCTCTTTTTGCGAGGTGAGATATGCTGCAGTAAAACAAAAGGAAATAGCTAGTACACTCACTTACCAATTTATTAGGTGCACCTAGATAAAACTAATGCACTATAATACACCTGCCATGCCAAATATTAAGAACAGCTCTCAGTTTAAACCAGTAAAATGAAATTACAGCCTCTAAAGTGACGATTGGAATAAATCAACACCTCTAACAGATGCAATAAAAACATTATAATCCTCACGAAGAGAGGATTTATTGTAGGGCTTTTGGATTATCCTGTCTTAGTTTTATCTTAGTAGACCTAAAGTGTTTCACCTTTTTCACCGAACATATAAAAAACAATCTGGTGATTTTCAGAACCTCAAACATGGTTACAATGCCACATGGTTTGATAAAAGGGTCTGTATTTAATGAAAATTTCACATAATCTCTTGTATTTTTTTCAAATACATGTACTTTTATGGATTAGTCATCCGTCAAAAATGCAAACAGTAGCTTAGACAACTTGCATGCCCTTTAATTTCGTAATTACTTTTAATTCGTGTAAGCAGGGCTTGACTTGGTGACCTCACACTGTGGTACATTGTTAGGGTTGAGGCTTTTTCCATCAAAGCCTTCTGTCCTGAGGCTTGTGTGTCTTTTTAATTGTTTTCGATGGGAACATCAGTGACACAAGCCAAGTGGCACTCGGCGGTTGTCAGGCTTTTTTTTCTTCTGGTCACTCAGAGATAATAATTGGTTACATTTGGGTAAAACACCGCACGCATTACTTTTACAAGTCATCCAAGCATAGTTTGAAAAACAACAACATCACATCCCACATTTACAAGAGCTGAACAACAACGATGGAGGAGGAGCATGTGATTTTCGATGACCATACTGGATACGTTTCAACATGCACAAAGATCTCAAGAAAACACAAACTGGCGTCTCTCTCTCTCTCTCTCTCTCTCTCTCTCTCTTGCTCTCTCTCTCTCTCTCTTGCTCTCTCTCGCTCTCTCTCGCTCTGTGGCTGAGAGCAAGGATTGGAGGAGATAGGCAACTCTACCGCCGACATTTTTGTTTCTGACGATATTCTGTATCATAGCAACCAAAGAATCTCAACCGAACAAATTCTGCGACTCCAAAGTGCTCCCAGCTTAGTACATTCGAAAGAGTGGGTGTTGTCTTCAGCTGGGTAAAAAACTTAAGTGGACTAAAGGCGTAAGAATGTTCATTACAGAGGATGAAGTTACTGTTGAATGGGTGTAAAAATGTACAGCCATTTATGAATCACCTCAGTATATCAGGATAATTTCCGATTGGCAATGTTACGGGTTATGTGTTGTGCCTCTAGCATGGGCCACTGTTCCTGTCAGCTCTTGTCAGGAACCAGCAGTTAAATTGCTATGCTGTACAATTCTGAATTCATGTATTTTGCCTGTTTCCTTTTTTTTTTTACTTTATCTCCTGCATACAGTACTCTGTAGATGGTCTCATTGTACCACCAAGGTCCAGCTTTGGATTTAAGAGATTTAGTTATTTCAATACCAGTTTTTGGAATATGAAATAATTTTAAATGTTTCTAAAAATCCCTGCTGGCCTGTTTTGTATAAAGATGATATTTATTTGAATTGGTAAATGCTTATTTCTTCAAATAATATCTGCTCTTTTCCTAGGGCATGTTTGTTATAAACTAAATAGGAATATGCATCAGTATACAGATGTATGTGTGTATACACACACATATACACACACCTCCCTGAGCAGATTTCTCCTCCAGCTGTTCGTTTCTCCTTGGCACTTTGAAGCCTGTTCATGTCTCCCTGTGTCCCTCCCTTCAAACCCCTACTTCTCCTTCACTCCCCTTCTGTTTCATTTCATGAGTTTCTGCCTCCCTCATTTCTCCCTGTGTGTCTGAACGCAGAGTGTAAAGAGAAGGGGAATCAGAGTCGGTTATCTAATATTTCATCATTTCACTGTGAACAAAGTGAAATGTAGCGCTTCCTTATTCTTGCACCTTTTTTCCACTGTTCCTGTTGCATCACAGGGGTTGACTTTTTTTTTTAACCCCCCATCTCCCCCATGCAACCTCTGTGTAACACAAAGTCCTTTTTACAGCTGTTTTCTTTATGTTTCCAAACTGATTTCACATCTGTGGTAATTTTCAGTGTCGATCTAAAGTGATTTTCTTTGAAATGCGCTTCTTTATCAAATGAACGTGCTTAAGACTTTGGTGCACCTGCTAGTAAAGTGAGTAGCATGAATGGATTATAATAGGATGCCATCAGTCCATTATGCACAGATGCTACCTCCAACTATCCCATATGCTATTGATTGGCCTCTCACGGGGAGTCCATTGGAAAGGTCAATGAAAAGACGAGACACAGCTCAAGTCTTCATTTCCTAGTTTTATTCTTGGCTTGTCAAACTGCCTCGCCTGTCAATGCTAAGCTGCGCTTCCACTTTGCTTCCTGCATACCAAAGCACCACATCTATGTGTGTGTGTGTGTGTGTGTGTGTGTGTGTGTGTGTGTGTGTGTGTGTGTGTGTGTGTGTGAGAGAGAGAGAGAAGGTCAGAGGAACCAGTCCTACAACAGTGTTTGGTATCAGTAGCAAGACAACAGGTTCAGTTTGGTGCTGCTACTGACTCCTGCTGATAACGATTATTAGTACCGACCAGCAGCAGTATGACATGACGCACAGCAGCATCACGGTTTGGGGGTAGAAACTGCAGCGGCAACACAAGTCTGAAAACTAACAAAAAATGCTGCTAACAGGCAAGATGTCAGGTAGTATCTGATTGTCACAGATTTTGCATTTAAAACGGCAGGATGCTGCTGACAGAGATCAAAAAGATGACTAGCAAATTACAGGTGCACCAGTCATAAAAACTGCAATATTAGGTGGTAGAAATATAGTATCTAAATTGATTTTGATGTACAGATTGACAGACTATTACAGATTTAATAGATACATTTTTTAGACTTTTAAAACTACTTATTACACTTTGGAACATGCACATTTTTGTTTCCTCTCTACACAGGCACATTGGATTTGAAGGGAAAGAGTGACTGTGAATAAAGTCTCTTAGCTTTTATCTAAGTGTGTTAACATTCATGATGTGAAGGTTGGAGATGTGTAAATGTTAGCCAACCTCATGGTTCGATTCAACAGCTCTCGATTCATCTCAATGTGCCGCATCTTCAGTATTCTGTATTACTGTACATTGCTTTTTCCAAGAAGTCAAATAAATCTTAACATGAACTCCCTTTTTATTTCAAAAGTGCTTTAAAAAACAGATTACAGTATATAAAGGCTGCAGCTTGCAGCCCACAGATGCTTTAACTTGTTTAATACTGCATTGTAAGTTGATCAGATGGTCTCATTTGATGCTGCTTGAGTTTGCAGAAAGTGTATACATTTCAAAGGGTTTTTCTCAGGATCAGGAAGTGTGGTGTCATATATACACATTCATCTCGCCAAGGTAATTACTTATTCACTCACTACATTTTTAAAGATGGTTGCAGCCGCACTTCTATATCGGCGACAGTCATGGCTGGGAGGCATCATGTTTTAAAGCTGTATGTCCCCATTCTTGCGAATGCGAGATTTCTTTCATGCCTAAAGGAAGTTTCTTCAGATTTGAGACACACACACACACACATCCTTGTACTTATATCTTTGTGAGGACTTTAATTGATGTAATACATTCCCTAGCCCCTCACCTTAAACTCAACCATCTCAACTGACTACCTGACTCTAACCTTGACCCTAAACCTAACCAGAACCTCGTTCTAACCCCGACCCCAAAACCAAGTCTTGAACGTAAAATGGCCCTTTGAAGATGTGAGGACCGGCCAAAATGTCCTCACTTTCAAAAATGTCCTCACTCTGTTGGTTAAATACTTATTCTAATCCTCAATATGTAGCAAGTACAAGAACACACACACACACACACACACACACACTTAACAGCATGATGAAATGATTACCTGTTTCAACAAAAAGCTAAACTTCAGTGCGACATCTTAATGTTTTGCAAAACCTAGATATTGTTGGAATGTCATCTTTGTAATGCCTTGAAGCAATATTGAGTAGCAAAAGAAAGCTTTTGTTAAATTCCTTTCAAATCTGCTCTAAATACTATGTATGGACTAATATGGGGGTAAACTTGACTGGATACAGACACAAATAACTGAGGCTACAATTTTGTTAGAAGATGAACTGCAGAATATCTCTCCTTGTCCTTGCCGTTTGTTGTTCCATCCGTCATGTTTATAAAATCAACATTTTGGGGTTCTTCCAGAATCATCCACATCCTGATTCATCTTAGAAACTGGACACACCTGTAGTGAACAGTGTATGGGTGTAGCGCTCTAATTGCGCTGCTGTACTTTTAAAAATTTGTTCAACTGTATAAAGAGAGCTACACAACCCCACACTGGAGTTTGGAAGTAAACAACCTCAAAACTCCCTTACAGCGCAATGTCAGCACTTTAATCTCAGTTATTGTTTCTTTCAAGTCCATTTGCTAGAGTGCAGAGCCATAACAACGGAAAAATGTGTTATTGTCCCAGTGCTTGCAAGCTGCACTATACAAGACTACAACCCCAGTAGTGGTCACAGAATTGAATCGGGGTCTCTGTGCCAGTGTCTCAAAAAACAAACAAAAAAACTGCACATCAGGAGCCTTACCAAAGCTGGTATTTGGCAGAGCTTTCATCTAGAAGCGTCTTGATTCAAGGCCAGTGCACAATCACACGCAGGGTTGTATTGAGAATAAAATCCAGACCCTTGAACAATGAAAAAATAATAGGATCTAATATATCCTCCTTTATCATTTTTTTTCAGCACTCAAGCTCTTAACTGTATATGGGCAAATACAATGATGCCTTCAAACCTACAGGGTCTTGCTGAGTGTTAGATATACGGACGCTTGTGGTCAATACATAATAAACCTGGAAAGGTGGCACATGGGCCAACCTTTTTTTCTGGACAGATCCTTTAAACCTATAGAAAAGTGACATTCTTGACTAAAGTGCAATTCTTAAGGACATAAGTGATGGGAAGGGCTTGTAATTACTTGGACACATACAATTCTGTTGCCAAGTATATATTTATCAATGGAGTGTACAAAAATGCTTTCTACCTGCACATCTTTGTTAAAGCTCCTAAAATGGAAGATGTATGGTCGCTTCTAACTATCTTGTTGGGTGTTTGTATCATTGTGGTCACTGGATGGTAATCATAAGCTACTTGAGATTGCAGAGGTGGTTCTATACTGGCACTTTTTGTATTTGAAGTCAGGCCAAATGGGTCTTTTGGTATCAGAAAAACTCATTTCATCACATCACAAGTGCCACCCTTGGGTCCAAAATGGAGCTTGTCAAATCATCAAGTTTGATAGGTAGGTTGGGAATCAATCTAACTCCCCAATAATAAAAAGACAATGCCTGAGGGAGAGAGAGTAAGAGAGAGAGCCAGCAGAGACCGATTCCATCAGGATAGAATAGTGGCGCCCCACCCTGCACGCCATACTGTCTGTATCAAAGCTATTACTCTCAGCAGTGGAGAGGATGTCAGTAACAATAACAAAATAATAATGCAAATTGAGAAATTCACACAGACCTGAACAAAATAATGAAAGCCTAGAATAGTTATTGAGACATTAGTGCGCTGGAAAGGCCAAAAGAATATCTTCCGCTCTTGCTCTCTCACCCACTCTGGCACACAAATACACACACATTGATTGCTCACAAGCAATCTTGAAGAACATGGAGAATGGAGGAGCTTCATTCGAACCCACTTGACAGTCTATCGCCCACTAGCTTGATAAAATGGCAGAGTCAGTGGGCTCTGAAGGCCATTAGATGTTTTAGGGGATGGCCTCAACTCCTTGTCCCACTGACTCTGTGCTTTTCTCCACTTAACTGGGGATCAGGCAGAGGACATGAATGCCATTAGGCGTCGAAGTCAGCCAGGCAGGGCGATGAGCAACATGGCAGGCAGGAGGACGCAGGCTGATAAGGGTGCGTTCATTTTATAAGCCACAGTTGCCTCGAATGGGCTGCAGAGAAAATTAGGATTTAGCTTTTTCTTCTTTTTTACTTGCTTTCTCTCATTTATGCTGCTTCACTCATATTTTCCTCTCTGTTCACAGCCAGTGTTTGTCACAAGGTCTGGTGTGGAGTATACCCTTCCTCTTACTGCTCTCCTCCTCTGCCTCGCCTTGCTCTGTTTCCTTCCCACCTGGCTATGCCATCTCCCAACTCACTCCATTTTTAGTTTCTTCACCTACTTCCTCCTTTCTTATTTCTCTCTTCCCCATATTTGTCCCTTCAGCTGTCTCCTATTAACCTTGTTTATAGCTTACATCGTCCCCTTTGAGATCCTCCTCCTCTTTCACTCTCTATTCCTGGCACAGCTTTCTCTTCACACCCTTTCATCCACACCCCCGCCCCCCATTCATATTCCCCCTCACAGACAAATGGTGGGAAATATGGAAATGTCAGTATGACCAAGCGGGGCATCAGAGAAGATTGTGTTAATATGACAGTGTTGCAGAGTGTTGTAGCATTATAATAATGTGTGTGTGTGTGTGTGTGTGTACATGTATGTCATGTGGGTGCTAAAGACATAATTATAGGTGACAGTACTTGTGACATCTGACTACTTGAGGATGTTGAAGAAGGCACTCCGTATGTGGGTGCATTTGTTTATTCAAGTGCGTTTGGTGACGTTTTCTGGTGTGTCACCTGCAGGCAGGCAAGCTACTGTAAAGTAGAGCAGCGGTGACACAAGTCTTCTGTTCCCTCCAACCCCCCCTTCTCAGCCCTCTCTGTCTTTGTTCTATCTTACCCTTGAACCGTCTTTTATTCTCTGGTTCCCTTAGTTTCTGTCCTTTCTCTCTCTCTCTCATGTGTTTAATGTGACCACTGCTCTCTAAATATTTATACTGGCAATTATTCTCTCAAATGCCGCATCGCCTCAGCAACTCTGATGTCTTCATGTATGTGCACACACACGCACACACTGTTCTCTGTGGCTGCCATTCTAATGACACAAAGTCTCCAAGTCTTCAGGGTTTGGGGACCATCAAGGAGGATGAGGGCATGCAAGTCTTTGTATGTCTTGTGTGTAATATTCATTTCCCCGGGGCTATAGAGTCTCATAAGGCCAGCCTGCCTCTCATCTGAGCTCTGGCAAGGGTTGACCTGCGTTGGCTCTCCTCTTATTGCCTCTGAATGACAGACAGCAGGCCCAACTCTGCTCTGCTCTGCCCCCAAATCATGTGTGGACACTGTGTGTGTGTGTGTGTGTGTGTGTGTGTGTGTGTGTGTGTGTGTGTGTGTGTGTGTGTGTGTGTGTGTGTGTGTTGTTTTTGTACAATTTGCACATGTGAACACATGCATCTGAAATGTAAAGCAGAGTGATATATCTTCAGTGCTATTTTATGTAATGACCTCTGGTATGTCAAGCTGTCTGTTCACTCCAATCAAGACAAGTGATCAAGGATTTCAGTAGCCCCTCATCGCCTCTTCTCTTCCTCTGCTGCCTCCTCCTGCAACTAAAATACAACTCCCAATCCCAAAGCTAATCTGCTGCTAGTCAGACTAGTTCATTTTGATCGACACTAGCGTGATCCTCAGGAAACGCTCCACACAACTTCACATCACAGACCACGAGCGTGACAATGAAGATATCATGAGATGTTAATTGGTAGGAGTGTGTGTGCGTGTGTGTGTGTGTTCGCTCGCACACATGCTATTGTGTCTACTCATGCAGTTATGCACATGTGTTCTAGAGAGAAAGAGAGCAGCCCAATAAGGCTCTGTGCTGCTCCCATGGGCTGCGTAGTGGTTGTCCAGAGGTTCCTCTGTGGCTACAAGGGGGTTGTTTTGTGGTTGTAAATTGGGCTGGTCCTGGGAGAGCTGGTGTTATTCTAGGAAAGGCTTGTTTTCCTCCACTTTCCCACTCTGTCTATTCCTCGTTTCTCCCTCCCTTCGTCTATGTTGATATCTCCCATCTCCCCAGAGAAGAAAAGGTGTGGTGTTGCCTGTCAAAAAAGAAAGACAGCACTGCCCTTTACTCTTATCTCCCAGCCTACGGGTTTCGTGTGTGTGTGTGTGTGTGTGTGTGTGTGTGTGTGTGTGTGTGTGCGTGTGTGTGTTCCGTAGGCCCTCTAGATAATATTAGTTTCAACACAACAGCTTTGGCTCAGCACAAACTCAAACTGGTTGAACTAGATCCGCAAGTAATTGTTTGTCCTTAGGGGAAATTGTGTTTCATCAGTGCCGTTGTGTGTGTGCAGCTTGCTGGTGAAAACATTACTAGTTGCACACACACACACTCTCACACATGTACTGTAGCCCTGGCTACAGACATTTGAAGTTGTGTATCCGCAGGTAATCCACTCTTTACTTGAAACAGGTGCCATCTTGCTGACATACACTAATGCGGGTTTACTCATACAAGTAATTACATTTTCACAGACCTGGATTACACACATACACACACACAGGCAGATTGTCATTCTAAAGCTCCTATTTCTCACACACCAAGAAAAGCATATTTATTTTGACTCTTTGCTGTTACACAGGAATGTGTCGGTGCAGCAAATGGCAGGCTATAGAAAAGCGTAACCCATCCACATGATTTATGACCAATGTGCAAGAGAGAACTGCTTTTCCCTCTCTTTTCCAGCACACATCCTGTCCTTTTTCTTTTTTTTCCCCTGGCCATTCTGTCCACACGCACAGTCATGGAGAGATACTAGACTCTTGGCCTACTTGCCCGAGTTCATATCATGCTGTCCTCTGTTGTACTAGACACCTCCACACTGTCCTCATTTATCATCAGGCTTTACACCCATACTTTTCCTCTGCTCCCTTTTCTTTGTCTCCTCCTGTGGTTTGAGAAGAAACAGCAGAAATGAATTTGTCTTTTTCTATGTCTTTAGGAGCATCAGGTCAGAGGGTGAAGGTGGAGCCGGAGGTGTTGTCATATCCTGGACAGACAGTCAACCTGCGCTGTGCCTTTTCTGACGCTACGGGGATTCAACTCACAATGGTCAGGGATGAACTGTCATAATTCAGTTGTTTTTCTCTCTTTTTTTTTTTTACTACGTATTTGATTACCTCTCTCTACAGTCGCAGCTCTAAATTAGGTTTGCGGCATGAAATTCTAATAAAAATGTCTGTTTTCACCCTGAGATTGCAGTTCCATTGTGCTGACTTCACACAGTACAATTTGTTTTAAATTGCTTGGGACTACAATTTGCTATCACAATTCAAGCAGACAGGCACTGCTCAATAATAAAAAAAAAAACAAAACGTGATAATATGAGTCCATGTGCCTTGTTTACCCAAAATATTAAAGCTTAATCTAAGGAATCGTAGCCTACAGAAAAAATCCTAAGGCTAGTAATAGGTTTGATCACATTGAGGCTTAATGCTTTTATTGCTCCAAACAAACAATACTAAGCTTCATTTTGCTGTAGGGGATTGAATATGTTAATGGGAGCACTCCTTAGTCGCATCTCAATGAAGTGGAAAGTCTCTTAGAGTAGCTGAGATGGAGAGTACCGCTGCTGAAAATGCACATCCATATTCATACAGTACCTGCTCCAGTTATGTGATTTTAATGCTCTGCATGCTGCCCTGTGGAGTTCACAGCAAATGGTGGATATTTTGAAAATGCTTCCCACTTTTACTTATCAACAATATGATAATGGGGCTTGTTTTTTCCCTGTGTGCATCCTAACCACTGACCCTGATCTCACTCACACACATACTCACAGGTCACATGGATCTATGAGCCCAAGGATGGAGAGAGGATCAATATCGCTGTGTTTCACCCCAATTTTGATCCCAACTATCCCGACTCCCCTGTCAAAGGAAGGGTCAGCTTCACGTCAAGTCCTCCCAACCTGGTCAGCCCCTCCATCCAGATAAGCGATGTCAGGATGACTGATGAGGGGAAGTACATCTGCGAGTATGCTACCTACCCCAGTGGAAATGAACAGGGAATCACCTATCTGGTTATGCTTGGTAGGTCGCTAACATAATCCTCTTATTGTGTCAATGACAAATGAACCATCACATTCGGATAAAAAAATCAAATGTCAGATTTTCGACTGATCTTTAACGCGTGTAAGATTAATCCAAATGTAGACAGAGATGTTGCTGCTAATCTCTTCTGTTTTACATTGAAATCATCACCACAAGCAGGTGGTGGTATTAGGAAACAAACTAGAAAGCAATCGGACAGCACAAACATCTGCCAAATAAACTACGAGGATACAGAATATGAACACAGTATCATCAAAATCCATTCATAAAATTCCCTTCCAACCATCACAGATCCACAACACAATCCATACTGTCCCTGGGAGGTCGGTGCTTGCCTCTCTTATTTAAATATGTGGCCTCAATAAATTTAATCTAAATGTGTGCATATTTTTTTGAAAACCGTTTTTTTTTTTTTTTAAACACAGATCAGAAATACAATCGAGGATTTTAGGAAGCTGAAATGTCCTTCTAACCATTTCACATGGACTCAATGAAATTGATTGAAATTCATGAATGACATGTTCGCAGGGTAATCCAGATTGCTTCCAAGAGCTAATTAAATTGGTCCATTTCACGCCAACAGCACAAACACACACAGGTGATCACATTACCTCCTTGGCGGAGGTAATGGTGTGAACGCTGATCGTCTCAATAAGGCTGATAATGCCATTTCACAGGTCATGTCAAGCTGGTGCGACACATATCAACATTGCATATTTATAACACATAACAGTAGCAGTCCAGAAGCTTCCGCAGCATTGAAGTTGTTAACGTGATGTCGAGAGCTTTAGGTGTTGTGCATTTATTCACTGATCTCTCCTGACACCTCAACCTGTGCCTGAGATCATGTTTTCAGCTGACGCCTCAGACTGTAACAATGGTTAGGGTTAGTTACCTCCAGCATTCACATCTCTCCAAACACCAAATGAGGAAATGGCTTACGTTTGTCAGACTGTTTAGTTTATTTTACACTTATCACACTGAACAGCGAAGATTTTAGGTGAACGGTTTCCGTAGTGGCACTTTATGTAACAATAGTAATGGTAACATCATTGAAGCTCATAATGTTTTAGCTTCCCATCCCCCTCAGTTTTGAGTCTGTATCTCTGGTCTGGTGGGATTTACACAAGTTTCTTTTTCAGTTTGATTCATCATAAATATTACACTACACTGAGTTGTAGTTATACAGGTCTATGAAGAATATCCTGGATGTAGCTGGAGGAATTGCAAGATGTGATCTTTTGGTTCCGGCAGAGATCTGTCGAATTTTCCTAGTCTTGAAATACCTTTATCTCCACACTATGGTCATGCTGCTGCGTTGCAGCTGTTCTTGTTGGTGTGCAGGTTACCAAAGCAATTTATGTTGTTTTTCCTTAAAGTGGTCATTTACCAGTCAATAGTGTTACGATTTACCTCACTCACTATTATTATAAATGCTAAGTACCCTCCGCCTACCTCTCTGAATCTCTTCAGCTCCAGCCCTCCACCAAAGGTAGCATACAGGTTAAAAGCTTGTCCAGCACAGCTTAATTGCTATTATAAGCGGTATTGTCAGATCAATTGTGTTCTCGTTAATGCAATGGAACCATTGGTCTAACCTTGGCCCAGCAGCCGTGCTTCTACTGCGCTTTCTTTCCTCGCCAGCGCATCATGCCCCCCTGCCTCCCCTTAGGCAGTATATTGATCCGGCTGCTTGTCATGCTCGCTGTCAGCTCCTGTCCTGCTTTCTCTCTTCTGATCCCACACCAGTATCTGGGAGGGCAAGTGAGGAGGAATAAAGAGTGAGGGAGAGGTTGAGGGCTGACAGTGATCATTAAGTGGTTTGCTGTATGGAAATGCACCCTACCAACTGAGCAAATTGTTTAAAAAAAACAGTGGGTGATTGGGGTAGAGAAGGAGTAGATTAAATAAATGGAGGGAGAGTGAGTTTTAGGTTATGATGTGATTGCATGGGTTCTAGTAATTTAGGCTCTGAAGAGGGAAAACATTGACAGCAATGGAATTTTGCATTTCCATTAGCCAGGCAGGAGTCTCAAAATATTTATCAATAATGGTGCACATTATCTTTTGCCTCAGCTGTCTTATTTCCATTTCATCAATCTCAACATCCTTTAATCTTCTCTGTGTCTCTTCCCCTCTTCGCTGACTGTCCTTGCATCACTCCATCCATCAGCTAAGCCCCAGAACTCTGCCTCGATCGTAACAGTCGAAGCAGGCACTAAGCCGGTTGTTGTGGCTCGCTGTGAGTCTTTGAATGGACGCCCTGCTGCACAGATCTCCTGGGTGACCACGGCCAATGGCAATGCGACAACGGTGTCCAAGCAGGGTGCTGACAACACTGTGTCAATAACCAGCGAGTACCGCATGATTCCCACAGCAGCAGACAACGGAAAAGACATCAGCTGCGTGGTGGCACACAGGACTCAGGTCAAAGCTGAGAGCTTCCCGATGAAACTGGCAGTTCAGTGTAAGACACCACACACACACACACACACACACACACACACACACACACACACACACACACACATTATATTATTTCATGAATGCCTTTGCTGTTAATAATAAGTTTTACCTGTTACAAACCTTGCCGTGATTAATTGAAGTCAATGTTCCGTGCTATTTTTCCTTCTCCTTTCTGTCATTCATCTGTCCGTCTCCCAGATGCCCCTCAGGTGTCAATCGTGGGTTATGACAATAATTGGTATGTGGGTCGTACAAATGTGGCACTCACCTGCCAGGCTACAGGAAACCCCGTTCCCATCTCTGTCCAGTGGAAGGCGTAAGTACCAGCACATCCTGCCTTGTCGTCTCTCCCTGTTTCTTTTAATGTTTCTATTTCCACTACTTGCTTTCTTCTCTGCCCCTCATGGCAGGTTCACAGTCCTCACACAGCTGTAATCAGCACTTTCATTATTACCACTACAGCCCTGCTCTCTGATTATGGAAATAGCCACATAATTTTTCATAATGGACTCTGTGACTTGAGATTTAACCCTTCTATAATGAGAAACACAATATGACTTGCTCATTCCCTTTACCCATATTATCAGCTATTTACATAACCGTGACTAAATTTGATAAAACGGAAAGTCTGGAACTTGAAAATGGAAGAGATTAGATTTTGGATCCCGATCCACCAGTTTTGATTTTTTTCTCCCTGTCCCCATTGTATTTTCCTCTGCTGTCTGATAATGGATTGCCTCTTGAGGAAGGGAGGAACTGATTGGTTTTGCACTGATGATCAAGATTAGTAGAATTTGATGAAATTGCACAATACAACACATTTCTGTAAATGTACATCTATCAAATGCTCTCATTGTGCTGGAAGCCGAGCAAAAACCGTAGTTCCATTTTCATTTTTTCCCTCTTTGTCTCTGTCTGTCCGTCTGTCGTCACTCACACTGCTACATGCTCATGTCTCTAGTATGACAGGAGAGCTACCTGACACAGTCCAGGTCAAAGACAACCAGCTGAAAGTACTGAAGGTGGATGAGGCTGTCAACACCACATTTGTGTGTGAGGTGAAGAACCGCATTGGGATTGGCCGGGACCAGGTCACTGCCATGGTTCGAGGTGAGTTTAAACACTCCCAAAATTGCACCCCAAATATTCAGTTTTCCGAATAATTAAAAAAAATTTAAACTATTCTTAAACTCACTTGCACATTTTAGATTGTTTAAACCTTTTGAAGAAGATCTCTGTACACCAGAGTGTGTGTGTGACAGGTGTGAGAGAAATACAGCTTACAGTATAAAGTGGAAAGAAAGCTCATGCACACTGTTTTGCTTGATTGCGCTTAAGTTTAAAACAATTTTTCAGTCTGTCTGACCTTCTTTATATGGAAAGGCACCAAAAGGCGTTTATTTATTTATATATAATATAAACACACACACACACACAAATTGGAGATGTGTATTACCAGTCAGAAAGTTAAAAAAAGAAAAGATTATTAGTACAAGACTATCTCCAACCAGTTTTTTGTATCTGGATTGTTAAAAATTGTAGATAGTGACACAAAAGTTTTTGGACTTTTTGGTGTCATGATTATAAGACCTCAGAACAAATTGGGTGCTGGGGTGCATAGAGGGAGGCTCTCATTAATATGTAGTAATAATAAAAGGGGCATAGTGTATCTTAGCTGTGTGACCTGATGTCACACTGTAGCGGCCAAGCATGCCAGCAGGATCAGACTAGAAAAATCCCCAGGAATAAGCACTTAATTATGGTTTACCATGTATTCTCCGGTGTCCTGAGCAACACAGACCATGAAAGAGAGTCTAATCACTGTTGTCTGGCTTGTAAAAAAGTGATAACAATCACCTTTCTTCAGTTTAAGTCCATTGGTTTTGAGGATTCATGTTGGGTCACGCAAAGTGACACCCCCGCCTCGCCACGCAACCTCCACAGTGCTCGATTTGCTCTGAAACCAGCCAAAGACTATTGTCTTTCAAATCTGCTGCCTGAAGTAGATTCAGACCTTGCTTGCAAAAGTTCTAACAGACTGATGAAGTATGTACAGTAAATGCATCAGTGAAGCGGTGAGCATTTTAGAAATGAAATGAAAAACACTTATGGGGCTCACTTGGGCCTTGTTTATCATCTAAACCTTCCTTTGGCTTGTATATGAAAACATTTATATCCTATGAACTGGAACCAAGTGCACTTTCATCACACATGCTACATGTATTATGATTTCATTTCTTCCCTGGGGATGTACCTTGTTCCACCACACACACACACACACACACACACACACACACACACACACACACACATCAGTGCTGAGGGCTGCCTTGGGTGTGTAGTGCAGGGTTAGAGGGTCCAGCTGCTCTGTCCATGGTGTATATACAGTATGTGTCAACACTTCATCTTTTCTCCTCTGTGTCCCATTACTTCTGAATGCATGTTACATTTCCCTGTTCTTTTGTGCTCAGTAATCCAGTATTTCCTTGTCTCAATGGTAGCCAAGATCGCCAACCACACACAGATGTTTGGTATCACACTGCAAACGGCTCTTACAGTGGGATCTTTGTGGTAGTCATTAGGTTTGTTAGCTCACCTACTGTCGGCTGATCCCTTCATCAATGGCTTGCTTTTGCTCGATTCCTTTTTAATGAGGGATGAGAGGTCATCCCATGAATGTCACAAAGCAACTTTTTCCAAGTAGCCTTGGCCATCAACTTAAAGCAAAGTCCATGAGAAGTAGTTGTGAAAGTTTTAAAGATAAGGCTGCAATCACTTATGATGACTTAAAATGGATTTTTTTTGTGTTGCCTGGTTGGTTTTTTGCTCATACACACATTTTTTGTGTGCAAGTTGTTGTTCAACATACATCAGTCTTTGTGCTGTATTGTTATACCACCTCAGTTACAGCAGGGATAAATCAATACTTCCATTCTCTACTGTTCCTCAATAGTTTTAGTTGCACCCCTCAAGTGTTCACTCCTACATTTTACCTCATACAAAATACATCGTTCTCTACTCCTCTACTAGCTGTCTGCACTTAACCGGAAGTTATTTTCTGCTGACATGGAGGGAACCTTGTCCCTAATGGGGGAAAAGTGCTTTTCTTTGGTGGCTACATCTTAAAAAAACCACCTGCTCCTCTGTACCCTCATTTTTGTCTGGCACTGTCTTGTTGTCTATTTTTTCCTTTCTTTTACTCTCACCCATCATCCGTCTTCTGGTCCCTTGGCTCCATATGGTGCCACAGCATGCGTCACTACTCCTCTGGGGCCACTCTGTACTGCTGCATAGTGTAACTGGCTTCTGTAGCAAAAAGGATGTCACTATCTCCTGTGGTGTATTACAAGCAACAAGCAGGGAAGATGCAAAGATCTGAGGAGCAGAGGGGAGGAAGATGGAGGCTGCTGCTTTTAGTGACAGAGTCAAGGAACGTGCACAAGGATAAAACTAGTGCCAGCATGCAATCTTCACACTCAGCGAGGGAGAGGGCATGAGGGATGGAGGGGGGAGAGAGAGAGAGCTGATGCTGACGGCATTTAAAACTCCCATAGGAATCTTGTGCCGCTGCATCCTATCTCCGCCTTTGGCCACCACTATCTCTTGCTATAGCGTGTGTCTGTCTTGTCTCCAAGCCTCTCAGAGCGGATCAGTCACCCTTTGCTGCTTCAGCTGCCGGCTGCTTCACTCGTCATTTCACCATCCGTTCCTCTCCCTCACTCTGCCTTCTATCCCACATTTCCCCATCTATCCCATTCTTCTTCCCCCTTTCTTGTCTTCCCCCTTCTCCATCCCTGATTTCTTCCCATCTTGAACATCCTGCGCTATTTATTGTGTCTGTCATCGCACTCCCACATCTCATTTGTTGTCTTGTGGTTGACCACCTCCTCCCTCACTCCTCGCTTGTTCTCTGGTGAAAGAAGAGAGGATGAGAGGTGAACTAAATGTGCTGGCGGTTAAGAGGTGGGCCAACCACAGAGTGAGTAAAGGTTTTTAGAAGGGATGAAGAGAAGTAAGAATGATTGAGTCAGTGTTTGTTCAAGTGAAAAGAAAGAAGGTGTAATAGTGGAGCAAGATGTGGAGTGACTCCAGATGGGGGTGCAATAAAACCTGTGGAGGCTAATGTGAAAACATGTAGACAAACAGGGCTAAGAGGGGCTGACAGGCGTGAAATGGCCAGCACCTGCTACATCGCAGGTCCCCAACTACTGTCTACTGCACAGCTGCACGAGTCTCACACTCGTCAATTTACACACCAGTGTGTATGTGGGCGTGTCCTGTAGACCTGGAGGCAGAAGGAAAGCCGAACGTCCTCTCCTTTCCTCACCACCTCTCATCTTTGATGCAACACACATGCACAAACATATCTACTACTTCCCCCAACTCTTTCCTTCAAATAATCTCTTGCTAGCCATCTTTTTCACTGCTCTTTTCATTGCATCTCTCATCCTCTGTTAGGCCATGTGCGCTCGTCATCCTCTTTATCTCTCTCAGGTTGTCTTTCAGCCTCCGTAAGTCTGCTGCTGATCTCCCCGCTCAAAGGAGACTCCTGCCCCTAGTATTCTGTCTCTCTCTCTCTCTCATGCCATTGCCGTCTCTCTCTCTAAGCTTAACTCTTAAATACCAATAGCTCTAGCTTAATCACAGCTTAGTAGTCTCCATCCCTCTATTCGCGACTCCTCTCGGGGGGGGGGGGGGTCTTGTGTGGCTAACCCAGATTCTGTCTATCTCCGATCTTTTCCCCGTCACTCCTTACATAGGTGGCTCAGCTGAAGCTCAAAAAACTCGATGCTCCCAACTGAACCCCCCTACACAGGTTCAGAACCACTTCAGTTAACTGGAAAACAGACTTCCTCTCAAGTCGGTGCATTTGCAAAGTCCTCTAAGAAGACAGTTCAAGGGCAAGGGGCTTGGCAATTTTCCTTCTGGGTTTGGTTGTGTGTGCCTCTGCATCTGTCTGTGCGTCTCCGGCCATGCAAAAATAGCCAGATAACAGGTCTGATGGAGCCAAGTCTCCCTGCAGCTTGCCACTGGCCCCCTGCCCACCCCTCATTAGCACACATGCACACACCCCTGTTCAATAACTTAACGTGCTGAGAGAGACTACAACTAAGCTACACTCCAGGTGCAGCCCAACCCAGCATCACACCACTTATGACCATGATTGTGTGTGTGTGTGTGTGTGTCTGTCTGTCTGTGCATGTTTTTGGAAAGCTGCAGTAGAGGTTACTTCTGCTCCATCTCTCTAATTACTTGCGGTCACTTGGAGCTTATGATCGTGCTGGACATGACTTCATAAGAGCCATGCTGTTTTTTTTGGCTTCCACAGTATGCTGTGTGTTATGGGAGGGAGGGCAGCACGACTGTAGTTCTGTATGTATGTTTGTTCTGTCTTTGTTTTTGTTTTTCTTTTGGTTCACACAGCATGCATATTGTAAATTTTCTGCTGGCTCATCCAACAGCATGTGTTTATGTGATGTCCTCTCCTAACCCACTAAAATAAATTCCAGTGGTGCTTTGTTAGGATGTGTCCCAGTCTGTAGTGGGCCAGTACTGAGAGCCCGGGGTGGCTTCTTTACATCTCTCTTGAATCTTTCAAGTGTTGTCCACCAGACGGGTGGAATTAAACATGAATGTTCAACCACAAAAGGAATCACCATCCTAGACTTTTAGAGAGCTGACTTGAGCAATGCATTAAAAATAATTGGATGAGTGGAATTTAGGGAGAATCGGCATCAAATGTTAGTGCCATTTCCTTTGATCTAACTGCAGTGTGTTGCAGTCCCAAGTTTACACAGAGATTATTGCCACATTGCATGTGCTGGCACTCCAAGGAGCCTAAGGTGGAAATGCATTTCTTGTGTTCCTGTTGCAAGTTGGCGCTGAGGGCAAGGTCTCACTCTCGTGTGTGAATAGGAATGATTATAACTGCTAGAAGGAGAATCACTTGAGAGCAGTAGACAGTGTATTTGTAGAGGCTGGTTGGATAAATTGATAGAAATAGAAAATGTACCTGTGTGGAATTATTGATAATCTTCCCAGGGTAAATGTTGAAAGGGAAAGCGCAGAGTAGGAAAGCGATGAGAAGCAACATGACAGAAATATGGATGTAAATTAGAAGTGGCAGGCAAAATTATCTTCGAGGAGACTGTAAGAGTCTAAGCAGAGACATCTGGAGAAGTGGTGGAAGAGATGGAGAAAAGGGTCAGCGGAGGAGAGGCAACAATAGAGGGAGAGCGGAAAAGAGCCCAGGTGTAGACAGGAGAATTCTCCCATATTTTTCTTGAGTAGAATCATTGGTATGAGAGTAATTCTGATAGTTTCCGGCACACTTAAAAAGAGCTTCTGTTGCATTTCAAATGCGAATGACAATGTGAATAGGGCCGATTCACTGCTGTCAAATTTAGGCAGGGATTTCAACAGTGGAGTTTACCGATTAATCCTCTGCGGGTGAAAGTGAAACGGTCAAAGGGTGCTGAGCTTAGCTGAGGGTTTTTGACCACTCTTAAATGGGGCTTAAAATTAAATAAAACATTTTTGGTTTCTTCTTGTATCTTGAGAAAACAGGAGCTGTTTGGAATGACTGATAATCTGAATATACTAAGCTGTGTTATCCATAGTACAGTAGCAGATAGTTATGGGAGTTGTTTTCTTAATTGTTAAACCTTCACCAGTGAATCGGATGTTACTCTGGCAAAAAATGTGATGTTCACAGACAGTAGTACTTCAGTATGGTGATTTCATGATGGTAATTTAATGGTGAGGCAACATTAAATTGGGAATTAACTATGGGATGAGTGCACTTACCCATACAGCTAATGGTAGGTGGTGAATTCACTTGTAAGGTGTCTCAGTGCTGCTTTCAATGGACCAAACAAAATGATTATGAGCATATGAATCAGTGTTTTAATATATTAAATTTACGAATTAGCAGGGGTTCTATAACCAGGACCTAAGGGCAGGATATTAAACCACTGACAGGCGTTACAGCCTTGAATAAAATTGGATTTATCTGTTTTTGATGTTGTTGGATTGAGTCATTTGTCATATTGAAAACACATCATTTCAGTTGTTTCAAAGAGCATTTTAATGCTTCCATTTAAGAAGTTTTACCTTAGAAATGTTAAAGATACATCTCCAACAAACGTAGACGGAACAAACTTGAATCTTGTATAAATCAAGCACATTCAGTGATTAATGTGCTATTTTAAGCTCTGCAGATGACGCATCACTGCAGAAACACCATCATGTGGAGTAGAGTTTATGCTACATATCTGTCTGTTTTTTTTGTCGAGTTAATAAGATTGTTTCCAAGTAACTTGAACTGTGGAGCGTGGTTTGTTTTTTTGTTTTTTTTCATGTGCTTCACAGTATAGTGGATGCAGACAACAGGGGAGGAGTTGACCCTTCAGTCCAGCGATGTTCTTGCCATACTCCCTGCAGACTGATTTATACAGGATGATCACATGGGGGGAAACGGTCACAGGCTCTGCCCGTGGGGAGTTGTCATAGTCCCTAAAAGCATTTAGAGCCCTGAACCCTTGGCCCTGAAAAGCCTGTGTAAAGCAATAGCACTGTGTTGGCTGTCTTTACGAGTTTGTGAAGCCTAGGTATAAAACCTCAATTGTATCCGTGTTTGTGTGTGTCTGTGGCTCCAAATATTGTGAAGTGCCATAATTGCATGCCTTCTCAGATTATCTGATGTTTTCTGACTGAAATCCTAATGTACTGTAACTAAAGACCAAAAAACAAACCCGGCTTTAAATGACTGAAATGTTTTTGTGATCAGTAGAATTTAAAAAATGACTATTCCTCAAGGAAAGGAATGGAGTAAAGTATCCATTTATGTTTTGTATAATTGGCACTAGTATCTAAAGATGTAATACCCACCAGTCTGGTGGCTGCACTGTCTGAAAAAGCAGTTTTATTTTCGCTGTCAACACGCTGTTTTAAAATACTGAGCAAGAGACAGGGAGAGAGAGAGAGAGAGACGGAGAGAGAGAGAGACAGTGTGTATGGCTGACAAGTCGTATGGGACAACCTCGATTTAGACACCACAAACACTCCAAAAGAAACATTGCACTGGACAGCGGAGTCCTAGTTATACCTACCAAGCTCGTCGGCACTCAAAGCATTCAGAATAACCTTAAAAACAGTTTCTTCTCAAGAGTTTGTGTGTGCGACTTTACCACTAGCACTGGAGTAAAAATGGACATACATGTAGGGCCAAGAGGCATTCAAGCAGTGCCTGTGGTTTACAGAAGCAGAGAGGGGTGCCAGTCTGTCCCCTGCTCTCCCTTTGTGGCTTCCAGGAGAAGTTGTCATTCCGCTGTGTCACTTTGTCAGTCACTTGCCTCCACCACCTCTTCCTCCTCCTCCTCTTCATCTCATTTCCAGCCTCCACATCTTATTCATCATGCTTTTCACCCGCATGACCTCCACCTGTTCTGCCCGGCTCAGGCCACCTTAAAAGTGAGAGTCTGCTTGCTCCCCTCCCAAATTGCTGTGTGATTTGTGTTGAGCAGAGACGGCCTTGGACAGACCATTGCTGTTGAAGGGCAACATAGGGGGAATCATGGCTGAGGCGTTGTTGTGATGTGGTTGTGGGAACGGGGACAGGAGCAGCAATGAGGAAATGTCAGTGTAGCACAAATCTCAGTACACAGGACTCTCTAAGAACATGGTATTTCACCCAGATGGGCGTAGTTTTACCGGACAAAGCACTGCATGCTTCATTGAGCTTTGACAGTCTCAACCTGCACTCTGTATGAATGCATGTATAGAGTATCATAACATTTATGAACCTATGACAAGTATATTTGTTCTCAAACCTACAGTGTGTACGTAGAAGAAGATGTTCTGATTTGGGCTGATGAGTTTTGCTATTGGACATAAGCACTTTTCTAGTTGTAATTTTTAAAATTTTCTGGCCAATAGATGCTGAGAATGACTATGTATTTGTCACAACTGTCGCCATGCCAACAGCTGGGGCTGCACATTTAATCAAATTTAATCACAATTTGCAATATGGCCTGCTGCAATTTTCAAATCACAGACAAGGCTCTGCATTTGTTAAAGGTTAGTTGTGTATCAAGATACTGCACCATTTCAAATTAAATATCATGGTGCTGCAGAGATGTCCTGCCTGTACTTCTACAGTTAAAGAAAAAGATTGTGTGGCACAGATCCACACAATCGCATATTTTATTTTAATGGAGGTTCCCAATGAAAATGAGAACAATGTTGTAAAAATCAACATTCCCTTCAATATTGCAAATCATATCACGATTGCAATATTGGTCTATATAATCTCAATCAGATTTTTTTTTCTAATTGTGAGGCCACGTGCTCCCAGCAGCACAAGGAGCAATAGTCGGTAAGATAAAATGTAACTCTGAAGTTACAGTGTTGGAGGTCTTCTGGAGGTCTGAAGTTAAGCTCTGTGACAGTTTTGATAGCTTATGCAAAAAGTGACAGCCAATCCAGTTGAGTCGAGGGGAGTGCACATCACTGTAACGCAGTCTTGTGTGGCTCAAGTAAGGCACCATGCCAGGGTGAAATACAGTTATTAGGGAGTCCCCTCAGTGCGCGCGCACACACTCACACACACACACACACACACACACACACTCTGACACTTCAGCATTCTTACACACTTCATTGAAATCCATTCAGACCGGCACCACTGACATCATCCAACCCTTCTCTCTTCTGTTACTTCTGTTCCTCTCCTGTATTTTCCATCATGTTGCCCTTTCCTGTATCTCCTTTTCTTAATGATGCCTCCATTACAACTCCTATCTTCCCTGCACACTGTTCTTTTCTTCCTCTCAACCTTATTCCTGTTTTCCCTCTTCTCTCCCTCCCTGCCTCTTCTCCCTCCTACAGAGCCCTCCGTGAACCCATCCAATGCTGGCGTCGTGGCAGGAGCTGTGATTGGCTCCCTGCTGGCTCTTCTTTTGGTTGCTGCTCTCATCGCCGTGCTTGTCACCCGTAGCCGCAGGCAACAGCAAGGTTACCGAGCCAATGGCGGCAGTGACATGAAGACACGCATATTTGGTGGCGGCAAGAAGGCCAGCAAGAACGGCACAGGTGGAGGCACGGGCAGTGGTGGAGTCGGAAGTGGGAACAACAACGGCCCGATCTATGTTTACAACGACAGTTCATCCCATCAGGGCCTCGGGGAGAAAAACAACCACCACCAGCCGCTCACCATAGGTGGGCGACCTGAGGTTGTCGCCACGACACCCACCGCCCAAGACATCCTGCTGAGCAATGAGTTAGACGACGCAGAGAGGAGAAAGTTTGACGAGCTCGAGGAAGAGGAGAGGTATGACCACTTCACTGGAGGTGCCCCAATCCTGCAGCTTCGCCCACCACATGACCAGGACGAAATGATCGGAGATTACCTGGATGATGACATGGAGTCCCAGCGGGATGGCTCTGTCATCTCACGGACTGCTGTCTACGTATAGAGGAGAAGGATGAGAGGAAAGGAGTGATGGGGTATTCCTCCTGTGGATTTTGTGGCTCCAGGGTCTCATCCCTGTTTGATGGAGAAGAGAAAATGAAACCACTTTTATTTTTTAAACCAATTTGATTTTACATATATCCTATTATTAAATCACAGTGCGGCCCCAGACTCGACTGAGGGAGGGTGTGATTAGATATTATGAAAGGAGTCTTACTGTTTTCTGGTCCCTTAAAAGTGCAAATCAAGCATAAAAAAACAACCTGTCTCCCACTGCTTCTGCTCATGCTACCACTATCACTGGGAAGCTGACAGACAGACTAAAAGAGAGAAATTATGTAGTGTGGGAGGAGGATAATGGCATCATGATACAAAACTTAGCTATAGAGGTTGTATCCTGCTTGCATATTCACTCTTATCTTGAACAAAACAGTAGAAGTGGAAGGTGTTGTTGAGCAGTTCTGTGTTGCCTGCTTTTCTCAAGTCTCCTGTGGGAAACCTTTGTTTTGGTAATATGATGTGCTGTGACAGCTGGTGGTTGCTCATGATGGGTTTTTAGTTTTTTTTTAGTTTTTTTTTGTAGGAGGGGGGTGTACTTGTTGGTAAAAGACAGTAAGCATGGAGTGATTTACAAATGAAAAGTTTGTCTGCTGATTCTCTTTTTCCACTCTCTCTGCCTTCCTCTCAAAATTAAAAATCACCCTTGTGCATATAAGTGACTGTAAACACAATTTACTAAAGTTTAATGAACAAATAAATCCTTATTTGCTGTACAAATATAAGCCCAGCAGAATATAACGGTAGTTTTCCAAGCTTCAGAGTTTTTAATCTAGTTAAGAAGGTATTCAAACTTCCATAATGTGCCTGGAGGTAAGAGACGGTAAACAAGAGAGGAGGGAATGAGGTGTAGCTGGTCTGACAGGGTCAAGGGATGGAGAGAGGGATGTAGGAGGCTGGAGGACTAGAAAAGGAGCACGTCTCTTCTTTTCTCTTCCTCCTCATCCCCGTCTCTTCAGAGTGCTCCTGACAGGCGGAGCTTGATTGGTAATGAGCCGTGAAGCCGCTCGCATAGCTGGGACCAACAGATTGCCACCACTTCTCGTTTATGACGTGGCGTTTCCTTCCCCCCTCCTTCCTCCCCATTTCTTCTTTCCCTATCATCCCTCCATCCCTTTTTCCCTCTTCATCCCCCTCTCCCAGTGTTTATAGGGACTTTATGATTTATCCAGGGCGGTGTCGAGGTCAGGGCTACCAAGAGCAGAGGAGTATTTTACTGCTCCTGATGTGTCAAACGCCCCACTTACTCTATTCCAGCCCGACTTGCCCTGACATGCTAGGACTGGATAATCCACCTGGAGTGTCCATGTTCATGCTGCTGCATGGACAGTTTCCTCAGTAGAACAGCATCCCACCCCCTTTATTGTCTAATTGCAATTAATTATTAATGCAATCTGACTTTTATCTCAGAGGCTTCTGAAGTTCCTCTGGGATGAGAGGGGAAACATCTGCAAGAACTTCAAGCTGCTTTTGTTTGTCACGCGGATATAACAGGACCTGTGTAAGTGTGAATCCTTGCTGTGGCATCTCCTCCCTTATTTAAGAAAACTGCCAGATGTAACAGAGTTCCAACCTATAACCACACTAGTTCTGATAGATTTTCAATGAGATCATGTAATAACTCTTCCAATGGTGGTGGAGTGAATTGATCTGGAGACTTAAAAGGTTGCCACCACAGTGGAATCATATTGACTTACAGGCATCAAGCAGTGAAATGGCCCCTTATGAAGCAGCTTCGGGGTTGATTGTCTCCTGACTATGAATTTATCCTTCTAACGAGTCACCGGAGGCCCCCTCAGGCTAATGTTACTCCATGGCTACTGTACAAAGCTGTCTTCAAGGCTCAGTGTATACGTTTGTATGAGTCACAGTTTCTGTGTAGCCACAGAATGAATGTCAGACAATCTTGTAGCTCCTCTGAACATGCTTTTCCTGGCTTTCTAATTAACTCTGTATGACCCACAGGCAATGTTGTTAGCATGGTCTAGCAGACTGTAATATGGCCCAGCTGAGATCTGCGTTGCAGCATGCTTCAGGTCATAGGTCAAACGCTGGGTGACCCATCACCAAGGGCAAGGATAACTGCACTTGGATGCCTCTTGTAGGTGTTTTAACCTTGAACAAGGGAGGTTAGACACAGAGCTAAGAGCTCCATATCAGGTACGGATGGTGCTATGGAAGAGTAACACGAACTGCAGTTTTTCAAAATTGTTAAAGGGGAGGATGGAGTCCCATCCCACAAAGAGAACAATTACTGTGGTGAAACTTTATCACTTTCACAGTCATGACAGAGAATATGAATACACTCAAATTGAGAGGAAGACACTCTTGTTGAACTTTCTGGAACATACTTACAAATGATATCGCAGGAATGCAAGTGAGGATGTTTCCTGACTGTAGCTGAACCTTACCTCTTTTATGCAAGCTAATTGATGTGGCAGGAAACACTTTTTAGATGGTGTAGTCCAATCACTCAGTTTGTAGTATGCAACTTATTAAATGCTACTAGCAGACTGCTAATTACACTGCAAAAAGTGTCTTTTGCACTGATGGGGCCTCTGAAGTTTGTTCTGTCCTTACTGATGTCCTCTTTGATGTTTGCCAGAATAGCGTCAAAGTGAAAGAAGTTTGTCCTCTAACGACGACAACACTCTAATAGAGTGTTGGATTCTCAAAAGTTCTCTTGTCTTTCGTGAACTCATACTTTGACTTTCTATGTCTCTACATGATACAGAGCAGCAACAAATCATCAATGTAGCAATTTTCCTGACCTGCCGGTGACATAGCTTGAGCGTGCATGGCGTGCTCGGCAGTGCTTGTTTTGTTGTGGATACATAGTTACCGTTATAGTAATCATTCTTGGCGTGGACATCGCCTTTAACCTTCATGGAGGCAGAGAGATGGGAGAGAGACAGAATGGCAAAAACAGAGACTGAGAAAAGTATGGCAACCTGTGTTAGGATTTATCATCGAATGGCCTTAGTTTATACATATACACAACTCTGTCAACCTGGGGTACCGCAAATATACAGTACGACACAGCTGATTTGTTGCTCTAAAAAGGAAAACTTATTTTTGCACTTGTGTCACCACTACAAAGAGAAATATGAGTGTAATTTGTGGTTTTCGGGGTCAAAATAGTGACAATGGACAAACTGTTCTATGTACATTTTGGTGTGAGGTATCTGTGTACTATATATGTGAGCATCTTTATTTTTCTTGTGAAAATGTGGATATTTATGAAAAATGTAAATATCAGATTGATGGAGCCAGTGTTGTGGAACTAAACAGGAAGGTGTTAAATGTCTCAGAAGGCATTCAGAATGTAATTTTTACTTAAGTGAATACCTCGGTGGTTTGGGTGTTCAAAACACACTGAACTGACTGAGTTTACCTGAACTGTGGATTTACTTTTTGGGGGGAGAATTATGCTTCTTTTGAGTTTTTTTTTGTTGTTGTTGTTGTTCAAGTTAGCTTTGCCTGCATTTCCTCACAATAAGCACACAATATTTTTTTGCACAATTGGCATCTCCCTCTCCCTGACAGACACTCTGCACAATGCAAAAATACACACAATACTCATAATTTATCAGCTAACTTCACAAGCGCCTGTGTTGCATCTGAGTCAGCTGTGTGTGTGTGTGTGTGTGTGTGTCTGTGTGTGTGTTTTTGCGTGTGTGTTGCGATGCATGGGGATATCTCACTGCCATTTGGGGTTGTTACCTGAGTCGCCACCCTGATTCACGGTGGAAATTTGGCTGAAGATCTTGTTCACCGGCACACGTTCTCACACACACACGCGCACACAGTACATATACATAAGCAGACTGCAGTGAAACATTCGCCCACACAAACACCCCTCAGCCTCTCTCATTATGCTCACTCCCACAGCCAAACTGTGCAGAAGACACCTCATACCTGACAACTCTGCCATCTCCTGACATAATCCCACACAAATGTGCTCGAAGAGCTGCAAACAACAACAACACACACACACACACACACACACAGAAACTCTTCGTCTTTCCTTTCTTCTCGCTCACTGGCTCTGTCAGGGCTTGTATTGGGTTCTGTGTATGTGGAAAGAGTTGCAGCGCGATGTCACCCCGCTCCGCTGCTTTCTATCCCCTAAATTGTCCAGCTGGTTCCTGAATCAATGACCATGTAGAACAGAGGTAACTGCACAGTCAAGCACACACACCTTTCACCCAGTGTCAGAGAAACAGACCTTTTTGGAAGCGTTCTGTCCGTTTTTCTTTTATAATACACGGAGCGTTCATTTAAAAAATAATTTTTAAAAACCCCATTGCGCTGACCTCATCAGATTCCTTTCAAATGCTTTTTAGCTTCCTACTCCCTAAAAATGTTGTTTTTCGGTTTCGTTTGCTTCAGCCACCTTCTCCACCTTCACCACCTCCACAGAAACACCATTTCCACCCACCACAACATCCAATAAAAAAAAAAAAAAATGCTTTTAGAGGAATCTGCAATCCTGACCCAGGGTCCGGCACAAGGTTGCGTTGAAAAAATATATTTCTTTTTCCAGAAAGCCACATACTGTTTGCTTTTTCTTCGGCTCCAAACATCTGATGACTAATCAAAGCCTTAACATCTCCCATCTCACTCACATGCGAGGAAAAAAAGCTTACAGTGTAAATAGTATAAATATATAAATATGTAGCAGAGAAAAGAATTACTAATTTATGGTGTCACGTTTGTGTATTTCTCAGTGACAGCAAAAGCATGAAGGATTTATTTTCTCTTCTTACAATTTCTCCTCTTTCCTGTTATTTTGCAGTGCTTTATAATTTATGTTTCTGAGTGCTTTATTCTTGACTGCTGCGCTGTGATCGCCGCCAAAATCCTGGCAAATGTGCTTCTTCTATACAAATGAACTGTACACACAAGAAAACTCCAAAATGTGCATTTTATCAACTGCTCTGTGTAAAAGTTTTCTTTTTGTATTTTTTTTAATTTTAGATTTCTTTTAAAAGAAAAAAATGAACTAGAATTGTTGTCACCACATCTGTCATGTCTTTATATTTTTCGTATTTGGTTGCTATTAAAGATTTCTTGATTTTTGAAATGTTTTTGGTGTGTTTCTCCTCTTCCTCCTGCTGTTTTTTTTTAACACTTGAGGTAAGCTGGATGATTTAGGGGCCAGATTGATGAGAAGTGCTTATCATTGATTCTCACTGATTAGATTTATAGATTAATTGATCTGGATATAAAGTGGCCTCTCTGTGTGTCTCTTCACCCATCCTTCACACACACACACACACACACACACACACACACACACACACACACACACACACACACACACACACACACACACACAACACCCCCGTTGTTTATTTTTCCTACTCTCATTTCCTGGTCTGGCTGTTTGTCTCATTTCAGTTTTGATAAAACTGCTGGTGTGTGTGTCAACAAAGGTGTGATGAGAAACTGAGCTCATGAACAGGAGTCATTTTGTGTGTTATTGCCCTGTGCTCAAGCTCCGCCCCCTCCAGTTACACTCATTTATAAACGTGTCGTGTTTGGCTGATGTGAACTTGCTGCCTTGGTAACAGATATGAAGGAGATGGTGGTTGTTTTATCTGAGCAGGAAGATGGAAGATATAGAGCACTTTAATACATCCTTGTAATGTATTCAGTGGGGCTACAGCACCTCTGAGACAA